>NC_137152.1:1068353-1537997 GCF_951394435.1 Stenella coeruleoalba
CTCTCCTTCTGGTGCTATTTCTTTGCAGATTTTTGTATCAGAACAAGGCACACTTCATAAAAAGAATCAACTCAGGCTTTTCCCCCCGCCCACGTGTTCTAAATCAGTCAATAGAGGTGGGATTATCTATTTTTTGAAAGTCAGACAAAATTTGCTAAACTACCATGGACACCGTCCCCGCCGTTTCTGGATGTCATTCTTTCATTAATTTTTCTCTTTCTCCCATATTCGTTGCTCTGATCAGTCCTAATTTCCTTGATTAGGTCGTAACAATCAGCATTTTTCTCAGAAAAGCATTCATTTCCTTGAGATGTTCATATTTGACTTGTAAATCTAGCATATTATTAATATCGTTAGAAGCACACACCTATCATTTTAAAATTTTCTTCCTACGATAGAGTCGTCCCTGTTTGTAAATTTGCATTTTCAACCTTGTCAAATATATTATCCACAGTCTTCTCTGGGTCTTTGTTTCTGTCTTTTTTTCTTTTTTTTTTGGTCTGTCGATCTGTCAGATGCTCAAAGACGTACACTCATTTCTCCCATAACCATTTTGGTTCTGTGCCCTTCTCCCCGCATTCCCAAGGGTTCCTGAGACACAGACTGCGATATTGTGTTGTTCTGAGAACACGGCACGTGACGATCGTGACTTCAAATTGACTGGGCGTTGGACCCACAGATAACGATGCACGTTGCCCCATTGATACTTTAGTCCTGAATCCTCCCCACCTTATGTCAGTAGGGCCAGCCCTGCTTGATTTCTCCTTTTTAGCCTTTTAATTTTCAATCCCTGCTTTAAAAAGCTCTATAATGAAATATCCAGGAGAACGCTGAGTGTGGTCTTCCCATATGAGGCTACCATCTTGGTTTTGCATCCTGACCAGCCCCCTTGGGGTTCACGCTTACTCTTTCCAACTGCACCCCTACCTGCTTCCTGGGTTTCCTGCTTTGCTACCCGGACAACTGGTATACCTCCTATGTTCCAGTCCTCTGCATGGCAGACGTTCTGTTTCTTATTTCCTACGGGTATCTTGACCCTTCTCAAAACATCGCAACCTTCATTTCTCTCATTATCCAGATAGAAGTGAAGGTGTTCGTGATGGCATCCCAGGTACAATGAAAGATGTCACTTGTGTCTCCTTCTCCCTGCCAGGAGCCCTGCTGTGTCAGTTACCCCGTCCCCTCTCACCGTGTGCGCTGTTGGGGGGATGCAGCCCCTACTTGGGTTTTAGGTGAGCCCCTAGCGTGCATGAGTCCCCATATCCCGTCAGTGATCAATCCTGGTGCTTCGGCTCGACGGGGGGCAGACCTCACAGTTTGCAGCTTGTCTTGGGCGTTTCTTTTCTCAGGGATGGAGCGCTTAAAGCCTCCTGGTCCGCAGGGAACAGTCTGGTCCTCTCAGCGGTAGGGCTGGATTGGAGGGCTCACATTCCCTGTGCAGTGTCACCCCATCATCCTGCCAGTGATGCTGCTGGAGAGGTGAGGGGTGGGGGGCAGCTCCTCAAAGGATGTAGAAAGTGGGCGCTCATGACAAGAACGAGCAGAAAAGAAGCAAAGCCCAGTAGCTCCTTCACAAAGCAGCGCTCTCAGCCTGGAACATCAGTCCTCATGTTTCTGGTCATTTCTGACCCTTTTCCCCCAAGGAGCAGGGAAAATTCATCTTCTGACATTTCAAAGATCCAGTTACAGTGCTCTGTTTCCGGAAGCTGAGTGTGTGGGTCCACCCAGCCTTTTACCATGGGTTCGAGTATTAGCAGTAGTGGGAGTTTTCCTCTTTTTTTTTTTTTTTTTTTTACATTCCTGGGAGCGTTTCAGGTGAACGTTAGAACAGTGGGTCAGGAATGCCTGTCCAGGTGGCACCGTGTTCTAGAGCAGAACTTTCACACGCCCTGTGGCAAAGCTCCCTTGTCCCCAGTCTGTCACAGCCTGATGCCATTGGAGACAGAATAGACAGGAATTACGAGAAAAAATACATGTAAGAGACATGCAAAACGGTAGTGCCCAGTGTTGCTTTTTTTTTTTTAATGACTGGATTCAGCAAACATAAAATGACTGTGGATTTTTTTTTTTTAATTTCTAAACGCATCCTCGATTTCTGACCGTGTCCTCTGGCAGCCTAGTAGCCAACAGATCACAGGATGGTGCCCGTCCATAGGCCACGCTGAGTAACCCTGATCCAGGAGCACGCCCACCCCGACTCCCACTATAAATTTTTAGGGAAAATACTTTAATAAATATCTACACTCGCTTGTCCTCAGTGGCTGTGTGACTTGGCCCACAGAGGTTCCATTCTCTGTGCTCAAGATTATCTTAAAATGTCTCTTCTGAGTGAACACTAAGATGTGTTGCAAAATATGTTCCTTCCCAAGCTAGTACTTTTGCTGGCTCTCAGGTGTAATTATATTTAAAACTTCCTACAGAAACCACAAACCAGCAAAATCCTGCAGGCATGTCTCCCCCCTGAGATGTGTGGCACAGTAGGTGCTGGTCCTTAGGATATGGAAACCGTACTCCCCTCTGTTCCTGGGTCCTGGGACCACAGATATCCCTGTGAGCCTCTTACCAAGAGCTGGGCCTGGGGAGACCCAACGCGATCCTTCAGCAGAGCCAGCTGCGACAGTGTAAGGACAACAGTGCTGCAGAATGACCCAGAAAACTGCCTTCCACTCAGAAGGGTTGTCTGGCCTAAGTTCCCCTCTGGACCGCAGGATCGTCTTCTGAGCTCACGTGGTTGTTGGATGAACTCAGTCCCTTAAGGTTGTAGGTCTGAGGTTCTGACTGTCCTGCTGGCTCTTGAGTGGGAGCTGTTCTCAGCTCCCAGGAGCTGCCCTGAGGGTCTTGCCCCATGGCCCTCTCCCAACGAGGCAACTTATTTCTTGCAGAACAGCAGGAGAATCTCTCTTCCTCTAGTCTGCTTGCAAGAGGGAATATTATGTAATGAAATACAGTCATAGGGGTGACATCCCAGGATCTTTGCCGTATAAGAGGACACAGTCCCACCCGCACTCAAAAAGAGGGCATCGTCAAGGACGTAACTCACAGAGGGTCTTCTTAGCGTATGTTGGCCACAATGGACCTTCCTCTTTTCTCTAATCGGTGTTACTTCCCAGGAGGGATAGAAGTTAACCTCTTTAGAAATCGTCTTAGCATCTGTGGTAAATTGGAGGATAACCACGCGTTTTTGTCTTTTTCTCCAGTGGAATTTCTGTATTGTGACCTGGCGTCCATGAGGTCCATTCAGCAGTTCGTCCAGAGGTTCAAGATGAAGAAAATCCCACTGCACGTACTGGTCAATAACGGTGAGTTCTGGTGAAATCCAGAGGTTAATTCAGACACAGACAGGCGCTCTAGCGGTCCCTTGGGAAAGCGGGCTTCCCAAGGAAATATATGTTGCAATTATTGCCCCTGTTTGGTTCCACTGATGCGTTTGGCTTTCGTCCTCAGAATAATCAATTTTAGGATGTTGCTTTGAAACGGTGTAAAGTGTGATGATGTGTCCTGTGGATTTGATAACTTGGACAGGTCCACTTGGGCTAAGATGTATGAGGGACACGCAAAGGGCTGGGTGTTGTCACAAGGGTTATGTTATTAAAGCCTCAGCGTGTTTCCATGACAGTCATTATCTGGGCTCCAGACCATCACGCCCAACTGTCTCTTGACATCATCCTTACAGCCAGCACTCTTCAAACGTACATGTGGAGTCCACGTCTCCCCTCCCCCTGCCTTCCACCCGCCCCCTGACCGCAGACCACCCAGAGCCCTGTTGTCAGCCGCACTGAGCTCTTAAGAGCGTTGGAAACACGTCTGCTTTCTCACTTTCCTGCCCTTTTCCCTGCCTCTTTCTCTCTCCCGCTGCTACAGTCAACTTGTTTCATAAAAGTTCGTCCAAACTCTCCACAGAGAAACACAGTGTTTAACATCTCCAAACAATAAATATAGAGAACGAAAACTACTGTAAGCCTCCTGGAAAACATTTTTGCTGGTAGAATTTAACACACTGCTTTCAGATGTGGAGAATCCAGTATATAAAGGAGGTAAATAGTTAAATTGATCCAGTAGAGACGTCCCTGGCGGTCCAGTGATGAACGCTCTGTGCTCCCAATGCAGGGGGCACGGGTTCAATCCCTGGTTGGGGAACTAAGATCCCGCCTGCCACACAGCGTGGCCAAAGATAATTAAATTAATTAATTAATACAATAGAAGGAATAGACGTAAACAGTGAGTTACAGCCACTATACTTTTTTCCCAGATAGATAGAACATTTGTCAAATTATTTGTATTTTGGGTTTTTTTAATGACTTTTATTCTGTTTCTAAGATTTACTCTTTTCCAGTGTTTTTAAGCAATTTTATGGGTTCATTTATTTATTTTGGTTGCGCCCCGTGGCTTGTGGGATCTTAGCTCTCCAACCAGGGATTGAACCCAGGGCCACGGCAGTGAAAGCGCTGAGTCCTAACCACTGGACGGCCAGGGAAGTCCCAAATTATGCGTATTTTGGATGGCAGAGAAAACTAGGACCCTCGTGGTTATACGGAGCCTCCCGTGGATAATCCAGGGTCATTTTCGCATCTAAACATCCTTTCGCTAATCCCTTCTCCGAACTCCCTTTTGCTGGTGCCCCTTTTTCTGAGGGACCCTACGCGTAATGCCGGGGACACATCTCAAGGCGAGGGAGCGTCGTTCCTCCTCCTGAGGCTGTGACACTGTCCATCTGATTCTGGCTCCCGAGATCTGCTTGTTGTCATTTCCTCACCTTTCTCTTTGTCTTGCGTATTCTATCTTTCTCCCGTAATACTAATGGGGTTGGCGGTCAGGGTCAAGGTCAGATAGAGATACCGTGTTCAATCCACTTGTTTAATTAGAAATTCCCACTTAAGGGAAATGCATGGGATATAAACTGTGTCTCCAAAGCTACACGTATGCATCTGTGGCTTTTTTTTTTTTTTACATCTTTATTGGAGTATAATTGCTTTACAATGGTGTGTTAGTTTCTGCTTTATAACAAAGTGAATCAGTTATACACATACATATGTTCCCATATCTCCTCCCTCTTGCGTCTCCCTCCCTCCCACCCTCCCTTTCCCACCCCTCCAGGCGGTCACAAAGCACCGAGCTGATCTCCCTGTGCTATGCGGCTGCTTCCCACTAGCTATCTACCTTACGTTTGGTAGTGTGTATATGTCCATGCCTCTCTCTCGCTTTGTCACAGCTCACCCTTCCCCCTCCCTGTATCCTCAAGTCCATTCTCTAGTAGGTCTGTGTCTTTATTCCTGATGTGTGGGTACCTATGAAACACCTACAGCTAATACCATTTCCCTCTACTTAGCCCGGGAAAGTACTCTGCGTGTCGTTATTGCTGGCAGTTCTTCTGGGAAGGTTCAGAATGAATTTAATGTACGCTTGGTTGATATCTTTCGAGTTCGCCAAAATGATTATGCCTTAGACCTCTTTGCAGAGATAAATGCTTTCCAAGGCCATGGCCACCTGGGATCCTCAGCCCTGGGGTGGGGTTCCTTTGGTGGGTGTCTGTGTCCTCCTTGATTAGAAAGAAAACATTATAGATGGCCACGTGTCCAGGTGGGTTACAGGGAGGGGCCGTGGAGACGTGTGGAGCCACACACCTTCTTTCCACATTACATTTAACACCCGCAGGAATCGGTAACGGCAGCGCGTGCCCCGTATGCTGCCATCGTGCAGGATTCCTGAGATCTTATAGACACAGGCACAACAGAACTGAATATCCGCTGAGGGTCTTTTCTGCAGTTTCAGTACAGCCTTCCATCTGCCAGGAAGTAGGGAAAATGATGTATCCCAAATCTGATGCCTTTCTCCAACAGATCTCCGCTTTGGGTCAACAGAATTTTAGTGAGAAATATTTGCTGCAGTGGAGAGAGCTCTCTGGGGAGAATACCGTAGGCAGGACATATCAACGTGTTCTCCATAATTCACCCTCGCCCTTAAGTTGCTGGGGTTTTTTAAAAAATAAATTTATTCATATTATTTGTTTATTTTTTGCTGCGTCGGGTCTTCATTGCGGTGCACGGGCTTCTCATTGTGGCTTCTCTTGCTGCGGAGCACGGGCTCTAGGTGCGCAGGCTTCAGTAGTTGTGGTTCACGGGCTCAGTAATTGTGGCTCGTGGGCTCTGGAGCACAGGCTCAGTAGTTGTGGTGCACGGGCTTAGTTGCTCCGCGACATGTGGGATCTTCCTGGACCAGGGCTCGAACCCGTGTCCCCTGCATTGGCAGGTGGACTCCCAACCACTGCGCCACCAGGGAAGCCCAATTTGTTGTTGTTTTTTAAAGGGAAAGCACTTTAAGTAATTTTATTTAGTTTATATACAATGCTCTGTTGACTGTTTTGCTCTTTTTTTTTTACTTGAAGTGTAGTTAATTTACAATGTTGTGTTTCAGGTGTACAGCAAAGTGACTCAGTGATACACACACACACACACACACACACACACATACACATATATATGTGCTATTTCAGATTCTTTTCCATTATAGGTTATTACAAGATGGTGAATATAGTTCCCTGTGCTCTACAGTAGGTCCTTGTTGTTTATTTATTTTATATATAGTAGTGTGTATCTGTTAATCCCAAACTCCTAATTTATCCCTCCCCCTGACCCTTTTTCCTTTGGTAGCCATAAGTTTGTTCTCTATGTCTGGGAGTCTGTTTTATAAATAACCATTTGTATAATTTTTTAGATTCCACATATAAGCGCTATCATATGATATTTGTCTTTCTCTGTCTGACTTAGTTCACTTAGTGTGATAATCTCCAGGTCCACCCATGTTGCTGCAAATGGCATTATTTCATTCTTTTTTATGGCTGAGTAATATTCCATTATATATACATATATATATATATATATATGTACCACATCTTCTTTATCCATTCATCTGTCCATGGACACTTAGGTTGCTTCCATGTCTTGGCTACTGTAAATAGTGCTGCTATGAACATTGGGGTGCATGGATATTTTCACATTATGGTTTTCTCTGGATATATGCCCAGGAGTGGGATTGTTGGAGCATATGGTAGCTCAATTTTAATTTTTTAAGGACCCTCCATACTGTTCTCCATAGTGGCTGCACCAGCTTCCGTTCTCACCAACAGTGTAGGAGTGTTCCCTTCTCTCCACACCGTCTCCAGCATTTATCGGTAGCGCCCTTGAGTTTTGAGATGACTCCAGTCATCCTACGATGGTCCCGTGTTCCTTTTCTCTGCAGATTTTAAACCCCGCATGCATGGCTCTCAGGCAGATAACGTTTCTCTGGAAACCAGGACAGAGTTGCATTTGGACCTGGGAGGCTTGCCACTGGACCCTCTTTTCACACCCTCTCTCTTCTTTCTGCAGAGAATCTGATCTGCACGTTGGCTGACCTTCAGCCCAGATTTAACTCCTTCATGCAGATCTTTCCGCTGAGCTCAGCACCTCTTGTTTTTGGTCAGTGCCCCAGAGGCACCTCAAGGCGACAGAACCGGTGTGGGATTCCTGAGCCCCTAAAGGACACTGGCTCTTGGGAAAATGCATTTCCTTACTGTTCCCAGCTTTGTTGTCCAGATTCCTTAGCTCATGGCCCCTTCCTGCATCTTCGAAGCGAGCACCACAGCACCTTCACATCGCCCTCTCCCTCCAACCTCTGCTTCTGTCCTCACACCTCCTTCTCTGAGTCTGACCCCCTGCCTCCCTGCTATAAAGGACTGTGAAATTACACTGGGCTCACCCAGGGTCAGTGCCCCAGGTCAAGGTCATTAATGTAATCATATCTGCAGACTCCCTTTTGCCAGGTCAGGTGGCATAGTCACAGGTTCCACAGATTAAAACAACATTTTGGGGAACATTATTCTGCCCACCACACCCATCGTCTCGGTGATTCACACGCAGGAACCATACAGCCATAAACAAGAGCCCTTGACCTCATGCAAATCATTCTCTAGCCAAGGAGACAAACGTTAAACAAAGACTTATTCTGTGAAATGCCTGACCCTAGAAAATGCCTCTTACAGTGTGACACAGGGTCGTGTGAAGAGAAGACGGCGTCATTAGGTGTGATTAAATTAAACGCCACGCATGGAATTTCCCAGCCCGGACTCCTCCGAACCGCCATTTCCCAGAGTCGGAAATGGGAGTCCAGTTACTACAGGACGATTGGCTGAAATCACATGTGGTGTTTGCTCCTGTCGTGTGGTGCCCTTTATCTTTCAAACTGTTGGCCGGGTTGGGCACATTCTTGCCTCTGGGGCGGTTTCTTCTGCAGACTTAGGACGGTGCTTCTCGGAACCCCCCCGCCCCCGCCACCTGGGTCCCTGTAGGGAGGAGCCCGGTTCTGTAGGACTTGGAAGTAACAGCCTCTGTGGGTTCAGACAGCAACTTCCAGGAACGATGTGCCCTGGGGCGGAGGTTCTACTGGTGCCCATGATGGATGCCCGCTCCCCACGGTGCTGGGCAGGAAGGCTGTCGGGTCCCTCAAAAAGGGGATCCCTCCTTGGCAGAGCCTCTGTGTCTCTCGGAGATGCCACGGGACCACAGAGGTGTCGGCACCCCCTGGACTTAGGAAGGGGCATCCCCCTCGGTACCCAGGATGGGTGGACGGCTCCAGGGATAAATGCCTCTCGGGCCAGGGGTTAGCCAGGAGGGTCCGGTCCAGACTGAGAATGGATTCATTACCAGCCCAGTGTGCCCGGGGCTCGGGGCAGACTTAGCTGATGTGGGGGAAGCGAAGGATTTTCTCATTCATCTCGTGGCTTGGTTTGTACACGAGGGTCTATCTTTGCTGTGTTCAAACGACAGTTCTGAAGGGACCGATATTGGGGAGATTCTGAGTCAGCAGGTGCCAATGGGCTTCCCAAGTACAGGACTTCTCAGAGGGGAGCCCTGTTGATGGTACTGTTGGTGTCCAGGAGGGTCTGCCGAGTTTCTGAAAACGATATGCCTGGGACCCTCCTCTGGGATATTAACTACCGACCCCCCCACCCCACCCCCGCCCCAAGGTGATGGGTTCAGAGGAGTTGGGTTAATAGGACAAACTCCTGTTCACCCATCAACTCTCATGGAAAACAGCCCCAGCTGTGTCCCACAGAGAAGACGTCCAAGGGCCACGTCTAGCTAGACTCCGTGCTTTGCATTTCTAAATTTTATTCCTGAAGAGAGCGATCAGGATTTTGCAAACGTTGGTGTTTCAGACGCGGAATATTTCTGCCCTCGCTAGCATGACATAAATAGAACCAGACCGCCTCTCTCTGGCTGTGGGGAACTCGGGAGAGAAGCTGAGGATTTATCCAACCCAAGCATGATTGCGTCCTGCCGAGCTGGTCAGTATTTATCACTTATTCACATCCGTACGAATTTATCTCGTTTCCCATCCCTGGTAGATTTGTCACCAGCCCTCAGGACTTCAGTTTTAGCCTTGTAGGAGTTGTCCCCGTAACGCGCGTGGATATATTTCTCAAGATCAAGAATTACTAAAAATTATGTTTTTCCCTCCAAATCAATATGTCGGTGGTAACCCTGAATCACAAAGATGCTTGCCCGGCCAGGTACGTAGGAGCCCAGTTTTCGGTATAGTTCTTCATTCATTCGTGAATTCGTATCCTAAGTCAGCATGGAGAACCAGGGACCAGGTACACTTAGAGCCAGTCTTCCCAGCAGTGGCCGCCATGGCCTTGGCACCGGCAGGGGGGTCAAGAAAGCAAGGAGTCGGAGCCCAGTTCTCGGGGGAGGGGTGCAGATGCCCGAATACTTTCCTTATTTATGTGCTCGGCGTTTCCTCCGAGAAAGAGGCGACGGATGTGTCTCTTGGGAGACTGGTGACGCACCGTGGGTGCCTTTATCCTTGGAGGGTTGGATGTGAATATGTGTGGACCACCGTCAGTGCCTTCTGTTTCTCTCCCGGGGTTTGTGTCTCCCCGAGGGAACCGTTTCCCGCTGTGTTGTGCTTTCCGGGGTGCTCCTCCTGCCTTTGGGAGCAGAAGACACTTGGACGCTCCTCTGCTGGTGGTGGAGCTCACAGGGCTGTTGGGCGTGATGGACCCGGCTTCCATAAGTGCCACAGGAGTACAGGAGGCTGCCCATCCCGTGTGCCTGTTCAAGGGCCTCCTTCTTCCAAAGCCCTTGCTGAGCATCCAGGAAGTGGGTCCAAAGATGCAGTGGTTTTCTAATTACCCAAATGCATCCAGCATTTAATTCAGGACCTCTTTTTTTTAAAATTTTTATTGGAGTACAGTTGATTTACAATGTTGTGTTAGTTTCATGTGTCCAGCAAAGGGCATCAGTGATACACGTACGCACCCTTTCTTAGATTCTTTTCCCGTATAGGCCATTATAGAGCAGTAAGTAGAGTTCCCTGTGCTCTCCAGTAGGTCCTCGTTGGTTATGCGTTTTAAATGTAGCAGTGTGTACGTGTCGATCCCAATCTCTCAATGCATCCCCCGCCTTCCCCCCTTGGTAACTATAAGTTTCTTCTCTACATCTGTGTGTCTGTATCTGCTTTGCACATAAGTTCATCTCTGCTGTTTTTCTAGATTCCACATAGACGTGATATCATATGATATTTGTCTTTCTCCGTCTGACTTACTTCACTCAGTA
Organism: Stenella coeruleoalba; assembly: GCF_951394435.1. Lineage (NCBI taxonomy): Eukaryota > Metazoa > Chordata > Mammalia > Artiodactyla > Delphinidae > Stenella > Stenella coeruleoalba. The sequence goes on from NC_137152.1 coordinate 1,078,949, forward strand.
TGATCATCTCTAGGTCCAGCCATCTTGCTGCAAATGGTGTTATGTCATTCTTTTTTTTTATGGCTCAGTAATATTCCATTGTATCTACGTACCACATCTTGTTTATCTGTTCCTCTCTTGAGGGACACTTAGGTGGCTTCCATGTCTTAGCTATTGTAAACAGCACTGCTGTGAACATTGGGGTGCGTGTGTCTTTTCGAACCAGAGTTTTGTCCAGATATATGCCCAGGAGTGTGATTGCTGGAGCTGGTAGCTCTGGTAGCTCTATTTTTAGTTTTCTAAGGAACCTCCATCCTGTTCTCCATAGTGGCTGCACCAACTGACATTCCCACCGACAGTGTAGGAGGCTCCCTTTTCTCCACGCCCTCTCCAGCGTCTATTATATATAGACTTTTCTCCACGCCCTCTCCAGCGTCTATTATATATAGACTTTTTGATGGTGGAGCAGTTTTATCCTCAGACTGTGAATGGGATGGGTTTCAGCCACTTTGCTGTATAAGAGGGTGACATGTCCTCCCGTCTTTGCAATTTCTTTGATTGTCCTCTGCTTTCACAGTGAGTCAATGATAAAATTGTCTCCTTTTCAGAAGGGTTTTCTGGGTGGGAGGGAGATTCTGTTTTTGATGCACCCTCCCCGAGAGGATGCACGCTCCTGCTGCCTTACTTTGATGTCTTTTTGGAAACAGTGCAACACAGGAGCTCTTAACAGAGCTGGGCGTTTCCGATCCCCTGGCCCCAGGTGTCCTGGCTGTGCTTATAGCGGGTCCCCAGGGGGTATTTCTAGTGCGAATAGTTGCTCGTTGGGGAAACATCCTCAGTAAGTGGTGGATTCTCTGCCGTGGCCATGGGGCGTGGGGTGCTCTGTCCTCTGTGGTGACAGGGCGATGACAGTATTGGAAACACAGTACGAGGGTGACCTGTGGACCTGTCCACATGATGCTCTAGTCAGTGTTTTCTCCATTGGCTTAAGCATGATTTGGGACACACTCGTGCTCTTTGAAGCTCGACATTTTCACTGGCCCAGGATGTGACCATGTTCAGTACCCCTAAGCACTGAACCCCAGCACCCGGGTCCTGCTGGGCTGACAAACACCTGGGTTCATGGCCACTCCCAGTCCTGCCTCAGATCACAGGCTTCCCTCCAGCTATAGATTTTCCCTGAGACACATGGACACCTCCTTTCCTGGTCGCGTTCTGTAGGTGGATTCAGAATCCTCATCCCTTTGCAGAATCTTCTATCCTTCTTTCTGAACATTTTTGCATTCCTCTGTTGACTGCCTTGGTTGCCTGCTTCCAGACGTCTTTACTTTTGCATTTTTAGTTCCACTGATGGTATAGTCTCTGGATTCCAAAGTTGCGGCAGACCCCAGCTCTGGAGGTGGGTTTCGTGGTCAGCCCTGGACTGATGGTGGGTTGTCTGCAAGAGTTTTCTAAGATGTTCCTCGTGTTCTGGACTTAAACCTTCATGTAGCCATTGGGCACCAGCTAGAATATACCCTTCTCTCTCTGTCTCTCTGTCTCTCCCTCTCTCTCCCTCTCTCTCCCTCTCTCTCCCTCTCTCCCCCTCTCTCCCCCTCTCTCTCCCTCTCTCCCCCTCTCTCTCCCCCTCTCCCCCTCTCTCTCCCCCTCTCCCCCTCTCTCTCCCCCTCTCCCCCTCTCCCCCCCTCTCCCCCCCTCTCTCCCCCTCTCTCTCCCTCTCTCCCTCTCTCCCTCTCTCCCTCTCTCCCTCTCTCCCTGTCTCTCTGTCTCTCTGTCTCTCTGTCTCTCTCCCTCTCTCCCTCTCTCCCTCTCTCCCTCTCTCCCTCTCTCCCTCTCTCCCTCTCTCCCTCTCTCCCTCTCCCTCTCTCTCTCTCTCTCTCTCTCTCTCTCTCTGTGTGTCTTTATCTCTCTCTGTCTCTCTCTCTCTTTGTCTGTCTTTCTCTCTCTCTTTCTCTCTCTCATTCCCTGCCCCTCTCTTTTCCCCCATAAAGCAAATAACTCTCTCTCATCCTCTCCTGATTGGGACACATCTATTTTTTTCCCCTCTCTATAAGGAATAACACATGGTTTATTTTTAAGTGAAAGACTTTATTTTGAATAATAATATACATATCATTCACGCCATTTACTTTTCACGGTGCGTCGCTATGTGTGGAAGTAGACAGGGAAAAAAATAAACGTTAGAAATACCTAAGCATGGAAATATACAGGCAAAGAAGACATTTGATACATCTCCACGAACAAGCATCACAGACCAGTATCCATTAGAAAAGCACGAAAACTGTGCAGAGAGTCTGCCCACATCCCAGCAGGCAAGTGCAAACAGTACACGTTATCGTTTCTTGGATACAAAACGTATACGTTTTCTTTGGATTGGAAACACCCTACAGACGAGTGGCTTGGCTTTTCTGTGCAAGGAAAAAATTATCTATAGAAGTAAAAACAGTGGGGGAATTTCCTGGCAGTGCACTGGTTAAAACTCCGTGCTTTCACTGCCAGGGTTCGGGTTCGATACCTGGTCGGGGAGCTAAGATCCCACAAGCTGTGTGGCACAGCCGAAAAATTAAAAAAAACACAAGTACAAAGTGTAGAAGCCACCTGCGACGCTGAGATATTCCAGGCCACAGACGTGTGTCCACTCACCAGTCAAATCCATCCACCAACGAGCAGATGTTTTTGGGGGTGCACTGTGCAGCTTTGTGGGATTTTAGTGCCCAGACCAGGGATCGAACCCGTGCCCCCTGCAGTGGAAGCATGGAGTCCCAACCACTGGACCTCCAGGGCAGTCCCTAGCAGATATTTTTTACGACTTCTTTTCCTGTGTGTCAGTTCGCAGAGGCTGCTGTTTTCACGGAGGGTCACTAACGAGGATGACCATGTGAAGCCCTGACATGACATCGTCCCTTTATCCATTTAAAAAATACAAGTGCAGCGACGTGGGCGAACCTTTAAAATCTCTCCCTCAGCACCCGCCAGACGTTCAGTCAGTATTGTTGCAGTTAGATCTGCTACCCAGGGAGCTGTCTAGGACATCTTGCTTAAAAAATGGAAACCAGGGACTTCCCAGGTGGTCCAGTGGTTAAGACTCCGCCTTCCAATCCAGGGGATGTGGGTTCCATCCCTGGTCAGGGAACTAAGATCCCACAGGCCTTGTGGCTAAAAAACCAAAACATAAAACAGGAGTCATATCGTTACAGATTCAATAAAAGACTTTTTAAGAAAATGGTCCACCTTGAAAAAAAAAAAAAGAAACCGGCGTGATTATTCTCAGCATCTCACTTTATTGTGGGCTTAGTCGTGGGCAGGGACCCCGGGAGTTTTTTGGGGGTCCAGCCTCCGTGGGGCTGTAGCCCTCACACAGCTTCGATGAACCCCAGGATGGGCTAGACGCTTCTGGAACACGGTGGGTGGGCAGCTGTGTGCATGGCAGCGATGTCCTTGCTGTTGCTTTAAAAATATGTTTTCCCCAACGATGCTATTTCCGCCCAGACCTTGCTCAGATGACTGTGATGATTTCCCAGCTCACCTTGAACTCGTGCTGTGCCCGGAGCATCCTCACTGTTGCTCGGGGTCAGTGAGTTTCTGCTAGAATCTGTCAGCAGAGCTTGTATGCAATGACGATCCGTGTTGGCAGGTCCCCAGGGCTGCGTCATTGCTGCACATGTCCTGTCTTGTACATTCTCGTTAGGAAATACGTAACACGGAGTGGGGCGGATGGAATAGGTACAGCCTGAAGGAGATCGGGGAGGGGTTGCCCTTCAGCTCAGGTCACCACGAACCGGACCACGGGTGCCCCAGCGAACATGAACACGGATGAGTCCGGCTGTTCTGCCCCAGCGGGGTGACATCCAGAGTCGGTGCAGCTGTTCCAATGTCTGGCTGACCCGAGCCTCCTGGCTGTTTTCTCTGCTGTCAACGTCCAAGGAATCAAAGACCATCATAAGGAAGTAACAACCACCACCAGCTTCCTTTTATTATATAATGTTACCCTCAACTCACCAGGTGGAAGCCGGGAAGTCGCTGCGGGTTAACACCCCCAGATTCAGGCCATAATTCCTGCTGACCCCATATCCCCTTCAAATGCCCCTGCTCCGTGATGTGGGGCATTTTCCAATGGATTTTGACCTTGGAAGGGCATGTCTAGTGGCTGCCAGTTTGTCCCAGGAGGTGGAGCTCTCTAGCCTGGACTTGACCGTTTCAGCGTGCACAGACCACTCCCCCATCCTAGTGGCTCAAAATAACCGTCTCCTTTTTTATTTTTTATTTATATTTATTGAAGTACAGTGGATGTGCAATATTATATAAGGTACAGGTAGACAATATAGCGATTCCCAACTTTTAAACATTATACTCCATTTGTAGGTATTATAAAATATTGGCTGTGTTCCCCGTGCTGTACATGTGTCCTTCTAGCTTATTTATTTTATGCATAATAGCTTGTTCCTCTTTACTCCCCTCCCCCTATCCTGCCCCTCCCCCCTTTCCTCTCCTCTCTGGGAACCACGTGTTTGTTCTCTGTACCTGTGAGTCGGCTTCTTTTCTGTTATATTCACTAGTTGGTTGTATTTTTCAGATTCCACATATAAGTGATATCCTATAGTATTTGTCTGGCTTATTTCACGAAGTATAATGATCTCTAGGTCCATCCACGTTGCTGCGAACGGCATTAGTTCGTTCTTTTTCCTGGCTGAGTAATATTCCATGGTATACATGCACCACATCTTCATCCACTCCTCTGTCTTTGGGCACTTAGGTGGCTCCCGGGTCTTGGCTGTCGTCAGCAGTGCTGCTGTTAAAATAACCCTTGTGCCTGCATTTTGGGCAGTCGTCACTCTGGTCCTCCCGTGGGGTGGCACCTGGGTCGCCGTTGTCTGACGGGTCAGCCAGGGCCAGACGTCCAGGGTGGCTTTCTCCTGTGGCGGGAAACGGGTCCTGCCCGTCGCCTGGCCTCAGCTGAGCTGGTCGACCAGATCCCCACGTGCGGTCTCCTCACCAAAATAGTGATCTCAGAACTGCCAGCCTTCTCTAGTGAAGCTGGCTGTGCCCAGAGAGACAGAGTTCTGAAAACCGGAAGCTCCGGGGTCTTTCTGAGCATATGCCCTTGGACGTTGTACGACATTGTCACTGCCACTGCGTTCGACTCATGACAGCAAAGTGCATGAGGCTGCCAGGATTTGAGGAATGCGACACAGACTCGTCTCCCGAGGAAACGGGTGTCAGACGCATGTGCAGGCTGGCTGTCCGGCTGCTTGGAGGACGCTGTCCCTTTCAACCAGCCTCACATCGGCCAGGTGCCCTGGATGCACGGGTCTGTCCTGCGCTGAGGGCTGCCGGCACTGACAGAGCTCACTGGTCCAGCTTCGTCCCACTAACTTGGGCGATCAAGGAAACACATCACCAGGGAAGTGCGTGCGTTTTCTCTAAATGCCAGACCTTATGTCCACGTGACAACCCAAAAGCCTGTGTTTCTTCTGGGTGACTTCTGAACGGCACCCTGGCATGCTCTTCAGAAACATTTTTCAAATTAAAAAAATGTTTTCATTTATTTTGGCCGTGCCGCGTGGCATGTGGGATCTTAGTTGCCCAACCAGGGATTGAACCCACGTCCCCTGCGTCGGAAGGTGGATTCTTTTTTTTTTTTTTTTTTTTTTTTTTTTGCGGTACGTGGGCCTCTCACTGCTGTGGCCTCTCCCGTTGCAGAGCACAGGCTCTGGACGCGCAGGCTCAGCGGCCATGGCTCACGGGCGCAGCCGCTCCGTGGCATGTGGGATCTTCCCGGACCGGGGCACGAACCCGTGTCCCCTGCATCGGCAGGCGGACTCTCTGTGCCACCAGGGAAGCCCGGAAGGTGGATTCTTTACTGCTGGACCTCCAGGGAAGTCCAGAAACATTTTTTTTTTATACCTTACTTTTTATTGACTACAAGACAACATTTTAGAATATTTTTGAGCCTAATATCATGTAATCTTAACAAATTCATTTGACTGTGAAAATCGTAACAAAGTGTCTCATCTCAGAACGACACAAGTTTAGAGACCAGACATGCTGGAGCGTATAGGTCTGTAGCTGAGAAAACCTATTTTTGGTTACATAATGGTCCTGGGGAAAAAGAGAATCGTAGGGTTTAGAGTTAAAATAATGGATTTTAGTTCTGTAGTAACCTGAATGGGAAAAGAATTTGAAAAAGAATAGATACACATATGTGTGTCACTGAATCACTTTGCTGTACACCTGAAACCAACACAACATTGTTAATCAACTGTACCCCAATATAAAAGTTAAAAATAAAATCATCCTTTGACCTAAAAAAAAAAGGATTTTTAGTTTTAATTCTATGATTTCCTGGCTGTGTGAACTTTGCCAAGCCACTTGACTTCTTCTTTATGTTGTTTTAATGGAAAGGCATTTTATTTTAAATGTAGCTGTGTGAACCTGTCAGTCCCAAACTCCCAATCTGTTTTGTTCATCGAATTTTAGTGGCTGTAGGTATATTTGAACACCACTCCGCTGAGTGCCTAAGACACGTATAGCTCGTTTTTCTCGTGTCTGTGGCCTCCGTCCATGCTGTGCCACAGTCATGGTGTTTGACAGTCATCAGCGCAGGGGATAAACTTTCCACAGCCCGGAGGTTTCTGGGGAGAGCTGGGTGTGGAGGGGAGAGGCAGGTGTGGCCAGGGTGCGCGTGAGGTGAGACACCACACACCTGAACTCCCCGTCTTCTCGTGTCTGCGTCTGGAGCCCCATCTTCCGTCACGGTTCCTCTTCCATCCTTGTCTGTGGAAGCTGCCGTCAGCCTGCAGCCTCCCTACAGCTCTGTTTTTTTAATATTACCACCTTGCAACACCGAGAGCACTTGGCTGGCTCTGTGAAAGCCAGAGCCTGAATCAGATGTTTTCTGCCTCAGGAACCTCAGAACCTGCAGTGGGGATGTACGGGGTCGTGAAACCTACCCGGGACCTGAGTGTGGAGGGACGTGCAGTGTGGCCTGTGTGGCCCGGGAGGGGCCTTGCAGTGCAGCTGGGAAAACTGTCCACACGTACAGTTACTCAGACATGAATGTGTATTTGGAGAATGACATGTAGAAATGCATACACAGGCACATACAAATATATATATACACACACATATACAAATACAAAAATATACATATAGAAATACACATCCATATAAAATACACATCAACACACACATATACAAATGCATGTTCAGAGAATTACATACAGAATTGCATATACCTGCAAATGCAAATGTATGTACATTATACAAATACAAAATATATACACGTAGAAATACACATCCATATAAAATACACGCACATCAACAAACACATACACATATACAAATGCATATGTGGAGAATGACATGTAGAAATGCATACACAGGCACATAGAAATACATATTTATATATATACACACATACAAAATACATATAGAAATACACATCCATATAAAATACACGCACATCAACAAACACATATACAAATGCATATGTGGAGAATTACATATAGAAATGCATACACAGGCACATAGAAATATATATTTATATATATACACACATATACAAATACAAAATACATATAGAAATACACATCAACAAACATATACAAATGCATATACAGAGAATTACATATAGAAATGTATATACAGCTACATACAAATGTACATATAAAATTGCATACACAGGCACATACAAATGTACATATACATATGCAGATACAAATATATGTGTATACATCCATGTAAACAAACATATCAATGCAAACAAACATATACACATATGTAAATGCATATACCCAGAGAAGTGTATACACACGCAAGTACAAACACATGTATATACACATGCAAAAATATATATGCGTATGTGCACAAAATTATGCGTATATGCAAAACAACTTGAAAATGCAAATATATATGTAAATACAAAAGCCTATGTGGACGAATATACAACTGGAATACATGTATGCATGCATTACACATAAACACAGGTGCAAATGCATAGTTGACTGTGAACACTTACACATAGGCAAATAACTGCTCATATACTTACAAATATGCACACATGTACATGCATATGCATGTTATGCAAATGCAGGCACTCATGCAAGTACATATACATGCATCTGCAATGCAAATTCATAGGCATGCATACAACATATATGCAAAAGAAAACGCATGTATAGTTGATAGGCATTTGTAAACACATGTGCATGCAAACACACACGCATAAACACGTATGTGTATAAATGTGTGCAGTGCACATGTGTGCAAATACATATGAACATATACACGATACGCATGTATACATGGACATATACAAATGCATCTAGAATAAGCATACGAATACATGCAGGATTCCATGCACAAATAAAATGCACACACACAGGCAGGCAGCACGCACACACACCTAGACACACACATAGACAAACACACGTGCAAGCCTGCTGGCCGCTCTAGGAGATGGAACCATATGGGCCAGGCATGTGTTCTGCCCATCACCCATGTCCTGGCCTCTGTAGGAGGGACTTAGGGACAGGGATTTAGGTGACCTTTGCCCCCCACCGGAGGGCAGGCTTGGGTGTCCCAAACTGTCGGGTAGAACGCACAGAGCTTCAGGACATGCTTCACAAATGTGTTTATGGACCAATGGCTGGCGGGCCGGCTGGGGCCTGCAGTGGGGACGTTCCCCAAAGGGCGCCTGAGGGATGAATTCACTTCTGGGGTTCACCTGAGTGAGGGGCTGCCGTGGCAACGTGAGTTTGGGGGTCAGGGGTCTGTCCACCTGCTTGTGGACCATAGGATAGCGTCACCCCCTGGTGTCCCAGCCGTGCTGCCCCCGCCTCAGACCAGGCCCCTGGCATCTGCGGATGGCTGTTCCCATCCAGAACAGGGATCTGCCCGGGGGACACTGTTGGGTGACTCAGGACTGTCTCACTTTCTGGGGGGTCCTGCTGTTTTCTCATCATTTACAAGCTCGGGCCGTTGAAGGGCAGAGTTTGAGAGCAGGAAGGGGTCTTGTTGGTCTTTTGGCATCTTCCCCACCGTGTACAGAGCAGGAAACTGAGGCAGGAAGGTGGGGCAGCAGCCAGGACCAGAGCCACCCTCCTGGCGCTGGGCAGGTGCCCCATCCACCTGGGGGGCAGCGCCACCATCCTCTCCTACCTCTTCCCATCCCACCCCATCCTCGTCCCACCTCATCCCACCCCATCCCATCCAGCCTCATCTCATCTCCTCCATCTTCATCCCATCTCACCTCATCCCACCTCATCTCCTCCCATTCCATCCCATCCCCGTCCCACCTCATCCCACCCCATCCCATCCAGCCTCATCTCATCTCCTTCCATCCTCATCTCACCTCATCCCACCTCATCTCCTCCCATCCCATCTCATCCCATGTTATCCAAACCATCTCATCTCCCATCCCACCTCATTCCATCCCATCTCATCCCATGTTATCCAAACCATGTCATCTCCCATCCCACCTCATTCCATCCCATCTCATCCCATCCTACTTCATCTCATCCCACTTCATCCTATCCCATCTCTTTCCATCCCACCTTATCCCATCCCATCTCTTCCCATCCCACCTCCCCCCACCTCATCCCATCCCGCCTCCTCCCATCTCCTGCCATCCTCATCCCATTTCTTCCCATCTCACTGTCCGTGAACCCTCCTGTGTCCGCAGCTGGTGTAATGATGGTGCCGCAGGGGACCACCGAGGACGGCTTTGAGGAGCACTTTGGTGTGAACTACCTGGGGCACTTCCTGCTGACCAACCTCCTCCTGGACACCCTGCGGGAGTCGGGTGCCCCCGGCTGCAGCGCGAGGGTGGTGACCGTGTCCTCAGCCACACACTACGTCGGGGAACTGAACTTGGACGACCTTCAGAGCAGGTGGGTGCCAGTCGCCAGGGGTCTCGAGTGCTGCCAGGACGGTCAGGGTGACCCGTCACCACGACGCACTGGGCAGGGTGCTTGTCCCAGGGGATGGCGGTTCACACCCCCAAACGTTTGTAAATCAACCTGTCTCGAGGTGAAAGCTGTGTTGACTAACACAGGCAGACCTGGGAGATGCTGCGGGTTTGCTTCCAGACCACAGCAGTGGAGCAAATATTGCAGTAAAGCGAGTCACACGAATTTTTTTGCTCCGAGTTCATCTAAAAGTGATGCTTACGCTACACTGTAGTCTAGTAAGTGTGCAATAGCATCGTGGCTATAGAAACAGTGTACACACCTTCATTAAAAAATACCTCATTGCTAAAAAATGCTAACCATCCTCTGAGCCTACAGGTAGTCATGATCTTTTTGCAGTAGTAACATCCAAGCTCCCTGATCAGAGACGCTGTAACAAATAGAGTAATAACGGAAAAGTTTACAATACTGCGAGAATGACCAAAATGTGACACGGAGACACAAAGCGAGCAAATGATGTTGGAAAAATGGCGTCAGTAGACTTACTCAACGCGGGGCAGCCCCAGACCTTCAGTGTGTAAAAAAAATGCAGTGTCGGTGAGGCGCAGTATCGGTGAAGCGCAGTATCGGTGAAGCGCAGTATCGGTGAGGCGCAGTAAAGTGAGGTCTGCCCGTATTAACAATTGTTTGCTAACTGGCACTCACACATCCATATCAGTCTATTTATATTTATGCTTTGAGGTAAATCCTATTATTATCGTCATTTTACACTTGAGGAAATTGAGAAGCATATATTTAAGAAAACTTATTTAATGGAAGTATAGTTGATTTACAATGTTGTGTTCATTTCTGGTGTACAGCAGAGTGATTCCGTTATACACATATATACGTTTTTTCCTGCATTCTTTTCCATGATGGTTTATCCCAGGATATTGAGTAGAGTTCCCTGTGCTCCACAGTAGGACCTTGTTGTTTATCCATCCTAAATGTAACTGTTTGCACCTGCTAATCCCAGAGTCTCAGCCCATCCCTCCGCTCCCCTCCCCCTCCCCCTCCCCATTGGCGACCACAGGTCTGTTCTCTGCGTCTGTGAGTCTGTTTCTGTTTGGTAGATAAGTTCCTGTGTGTCATATTTTAGATTCCACATATAAGTGCTGTCCTATGCTATTTGTCTCAGACGTCTGGTCTCCAGGACTGGGGGAGGATGAAGTCCTGTCGCTTTCAGCCCCCAGTTTGTGGGTCACCTGTGCTGGGGCTGAAGGAGACCTTCAGGGTGTGTGGGTCTCGTGGAGGACCAGCCCCGTGGCCTCTGAGCCGGGCCAGGATGGGTGTCACGGGCGCTCTGGGGTCCTGATGGAGTTAACGGGCTGACTTCGTTCGCTGCCGTTTCTGAGTTGTCCCCGTTTATTTCTTAGCACGTAGGTGTGCGTAGCCCTTGAGCCAACCCGGTGCTTTCTGCACAGGGCGTGCATAGCAAGGAAGAGAATGAAAAGGCCCCTGAGCCTCTAGAGAGTCTAATGTCGCCTCAAGCACTCACACAGCAATGCGGCTGCTTCTCCCCCTGGACTCAACACCCTGTGTTTTAACTCCTGGGGTCCAGTCGTCCCTCAAAGGGGCGTCTTTGGACAGAGTGGTTCTGTCATCCGCATGGGTCCAGGCTCAGGGTCTGCAGAGGGTATAGGATCGCCAAGTGTTTCCTGCATCTGATGGGGGCATGACTGCACACGGCTCGTAAAAAACAGCATCGTGGGCTTCCCTGGTGGCGCAGTGGTTGAGAGTCCGCCTGCCGATGCAGGGGACATGGGTTCGTGCCCCGGTCCGGGAAGATCCCACATGCCGCGGAGCGGCTGGGCCCGTGAGCCATGGCCGCTGAGCCTGCGCGTCCGGAGCCTGTGCTCCGCAACGGGAGAGGCTGCAACAGTGAGAGGCCCGTGTACTGAAAAAAAAAAAAAAACAAACCCAGCATCGTGACAAGGGGACCCGTGTACGGGGTGGGGCGCTTCTTTCAGGAATATCGTCGTCTTTTTCTCCTTTGAATACGGGTGTAGAAATATGCAAGAGAACGCAGACGTGTGCCGCGTAGCTTCCTTTTTCTAAAATGAAGCCTTTTATGGCATTGCAAGAAACTCTGACATTTGCAGAGAAGTAATCTCACGGCCCGCAGGAGTGCGTGTGTCAGGAAGCGGTGATAACTGCCCTCCTGTATTTGTTTACGTTTTCCTATGTCGAATCACATCAAAGGCATCTCGTTGTTATCATTGTTTTCCCTAAATGGTTATCCAAAGGGGATGAGACCGTTTAGGACCGTGGTTTTCAAGGTGGGGTCCCCAGAGCAACAGCATCTGTATCACCTGAGAAGTGATGGATGATACAGGTAGACGCTCAGACCACACAGCCACCACTTGTGAAATCAAAACTCTGAGGGTGGGAAAACAATCTGACGAAATATATGTACGTATACACACACACATGTATACACATATATATAACTGAATCGCTTTGTCGTACACCTGAAACTACCACAATACTGTAAATCTTACTATGTATAAAATAGATAACTAAGGAGAACCTGCCGTATAGCACAGGGAACTCTGCTCACTGCTCTGAGGTGACCTGAATGGGAAGGAAATCCAAAAAAGAGGGGACATAGGTATACGTACAGCTGATTCACTTGGCTGTACAGCAGAAACTAACACAACGTTGTAAAGCAACTGTACTGCCGTCAAAATTGTTTAAAAAGACAATGAAAGGGTATTTCCTAGCAACCTGCTCCCTCCAGGTAAATCTTATATATACCTCATAGTGTATATGTCACTTGAGACCAGGCCACATACAGCCTTTTCATTCTATAATAAACATACAGAAAATTACCTTTAAAAAAACGGAAAGAGCCCAACTCACGCTTGTTCTATTTTAAAGGCTTGACAATAGACTGTTAAAACGTTAAAACCGTGTTCAAAACAAAACAAGCCAAACTCAGGGTGTGCGGCCAGGCATTGGGAAGTTTAACACGCCCTCTGAGGGGCTCTTAATGCATGCTGACATTTGAGAACCACTTGGGTTAAAAACATGCTGCCTTTCCGGGTAAAAAAAAAAAAGTGAATTCTTGGCTCGCACCTGATGTAGACACCGCTGGTGATGACGGTTAATTGCCAAGATTGATTTGCTGGCTTGGGTAAGGAGCGTTCTTGTCAAGCATAAATCACTTGTAAAAGCGTGAAGTGTTCCAAACCCCGGTGGGTTGTTACACACGAGAGGGCTTGTCCCCTCTGCCCGGCCGCACTCAGTCCCTCCTCCTACAGAAGAAATTCCAGTGGAAGAGATGGGCGGAATCTCGGGAAAATTGTAGTCAGTGAACAAGACTCGTGATGTAGTGGACAGCTTGGTTAAAAAAAAAAAAAAAGTTATATTTAGTGGGAAGAAGGTGAAAAAGCTATATACTATTTAAATAAAAAAATTATATTGAATTTATTTAATACTTGTATATCTATAATAGTTAATTATATATAATATGTAAATGATATAAAATATATCTGCAATATTTATGTAATTATGCAATTATAATTATATGTATAGTTATAATTTACGTATATGTGAGAGGGAGAGACTGACTTTTCTTTAAAGGTATCAACTGTGCACAGAGCTCTGTTGCATCTTTTTTTTAAAAATTATTTATTTACTTATTTATTTTTGGCTGTGTTGAGTCTTCATTTCTGTGCGAGGGCTTTCTCTAGTTGTGGCAAGCGGGGGCCACTCTTCGTCGCGACGCGCAGGCCTCTCACTGTCGCGGCCTCTCTTGTTGTGGAGCACAGGCTCCAGACGCGCAGGCTCAGTAGTTGTGGCTCACGGGCCTAGTTGCTCCACGGCATGTGGGATCTTCCCAGACCAGGGCTCGAACCCGTGTCCCCTGCATTAGCAGGCAGATTCTCAACCACTGCGCCACCAGGGAAGCCCTGTTGCATCTTTTTTTAAAAATTGCCACAGATATTATATAATTTATATAAGTTGCAGGTGTACAACAGAGTGAGTCACAATTTAAGGTTCTATTCCCTTTACAGTTATTGTAAAATATTGGCTATATTCCCTGTGCTGTACAGTATATCCTTGTAGCTTATTTTATTTTTTTATTTTTTAAATTCTTTTTTTCTGGCCACACCATGTGGCTTGTGGGATCCTGCTTCTCTGACCAGGAATTGAACCCACACCCCCTGCAGCTGAAGCACAGAGTCTTAACCACTGGACTGCCAGGGAAGTCCCCTTGGAGCTTATTTTATACATAATAGTTCATATCTCTTACTTCCCTCCCGCTATATTACCCCTCCCCCTATATTGCCCCTCCCCCTTCCCGCTCCCCACTAGAGTTGGACTTGTTTTCAGAAACTACCTCCCGTGCTTGGAGGAGCTGACAAGGTTGACCAGCAGGCCAGAGATTCAGGGAAGCGGTGACGTTTGTAGTCTTGAACCTAAAGGCTAGGTGACTTAGGTCGTGGTCTTGAACCTAAAGGCTAGGTGACTTAGGTAGAATTTCTATGCTGTGGTGTTTGAGGCCAAGTCCCTTCTTCTTTTGGGGGAACCTCATTCTTTTCCCCTGAATGCCTTCACCTGATAGGACGAGGCCCACCCACATGGCCGAGGCTCACGTGGTTTACACGCAGGCTACTGGTTTCATGGTTCATCTCCTCTGAAAAATAACTTCCTGGCACCATCTAGACGGGCACTGGGCCAAACACTTGAGCGTGGACACGTGAAATGAACCGTCAGGGCCACAGATGTGGGCAAGGCATTCTGTAGGTGATGCGCCGTGGTGTCGGTCTACTACCCACCCTGCACCCTGACTTGTCTCCGTGCTCAGCCTCCTGCACCCATGGGCACCTCGGGACCCAAGGGACCCTCTGCGGGGGTCGCGTCAGAGGTGCCCCAGCTGCGTGCCAGCCCTGAGGGTGACCGCACGGGAAGACCCCTCTGCACCTCTCCCGGGGACAGCTCGTCCTGCTTGTCCTTGGACCCTCCCCTCTGAATGCAGGCAGCTGTTTCCTGGGCTGCCCTCGGCTAGGAAAATGGTACCCTGCTACCTCCTCTCCTTGGACCCAAACCAAAGCGAGTCCCCCGTCTTGACTCTTGACCTCGGAAGAGATCAAGAGATTAAGATTTGCTCTTAGTGGCAAAGTTAACAGAACCCTCGGGATGCAGGGTTAGGCTACGTGCTGTGTCACCAGCCGAGGTGGTGCTTTGGGTACAAGTGTTGCGTGTCCCTGGGTCTTGTGGCTCCGTCCACAGAGGTGCAGCTACAGACCAGAGCTCAGAGGGGACTTTCGTAGGGTTCCTCACAAGCACACTCGCCTCATGGCTTCCTCTCCCCACAAGAAACTTAACATCTTATGGGCTTACTTCCTCTGAACATAGAAAAGTCTCCTTCTTTTTCTTGGCTTTCTCTCTTCTCTATTCTTCAGTGGAGTAAATCAGCGAAGTCCACATTTTTATGGTTTGTACCAAGGAACTTTTTCTTTTTTCTTTCTTGGCCACGCCGTGTGGCTTGCGGGATCTTAGCTCCCTGACCAGGGATCATACTCAGACCACGGCAATGAAAGTGCGAAGTGCTAACCACTGGACCGCCAGTTCCCAAGTAACTTTTGCTTTTGTAAAACAGTGGTTACTGTATGAGTTTCCTGGGGCGGCCATGACAAAGGACCAGAAATTTGGGTACCTTAGAACAACGGAAAGTTATTGTCTCACAGTCGTGGAGACTGGAAGTCCACGATCAAGGTTGGCTGGTTAGGCAGGGTGGGTCCCTCGTGGAGGCTCTGGGAGGAACCCACCCAGGCTCCGTCTCTTCCAGGCTTCTCTCCAGCTTCTGGAGTTTGCTTTATGGCGCGAGTCATATTGGATTGCAGCCCACCCAAACAACCTCATTTTAACTTGATCACCTCTGTAAAGACCCTATTTCCAAGGAAGGTTGTATCCTGAGGTTCTGGGGGTTAGGACTCCACAGCATAACCTCTTCTGTTATGGGAAGAGGGGGAAAACAATTCACACACCCACAGCACACACCATTTGTCCCTCTCCAATGGATAGATCCTTAACCATTTTTTTTTTTTTTTTTTTTTTTTTTTTTGTGGTACGCGGGCCTCTCACTGTTGTGGCCTCTCCCGTTGTGGAGCACAGGCTCCAGACGTGCAGGCTCAGCGGCCATGGCTTACGGGCCCAGCCACTCCATGGCATGTGGGATCCTCCCGGACCGGGGCACGAACCCGTGTCCCCTGCATCGGCAGGCGGACTCCCAACCACTGCACCACCAGGGAAGCCCCATCCTTAACCTTTTAAGGCTCACGTTATTTCAGCCTGACCTTGCTTTGGAGACACAGTAATCATTGACACGTTATGGGCACGGCCCTGTCTTGTGAAAATAGCTGTCTTGGTTTGAGTTTCCCAAACTTAACTTTGGGGCAGTTTTTCACTCTTTTATTCATAAGTGCGTGTTCACATCCTCGTATATCGTTGGTTGTGGCACCTCTGTGGTGAGATGTCATGTTATAAATATGCTGTCCTGCATTGATGTGGTTTTCACTAAACATTTAGCATGTTCAGTGTGTGTCCTGGGACCCCTTACAGGCAGCCGGCACCCTTGCCGTGCTTCTGTGACCAACTGTAGCAGGTGTTTGGATGAGGCTGGAATTCACAGGCGGCCCTGCCGCATCCCGGGCTGTCTCTGCCGACTTCCCTTCGTGGAAGGACAGACTCCTCTTAGCTGACGATACTTTCAGAGGTCCTGGTGGGTGGTCTCTCTTTCCATCTTCCTCCGTCGTGTTAAACCTAGGACACCAAGGCAGAATGCAAGGCAGTTGTTCGTCTTGTCAAGGGAGAACTTCCGTTTGGAGCTGAGGGATTATTGACTTGCCGACGTGCTGGCTACGGGTCCTGCTTGCAGACTGATCGTTACCAGGCTTGGCCAGCATCCAAAACGCGCCAACTGGAAACTAGGTTATGGGTAGTACGTGGAGTTTCCATAATCGTGTTTGCCATGTGCTCGTGGGTTACTGTCTCAGAATTGAACTTTCAAGGGAAGCAAATGGGACTTACTCATATGAAGTGAGCATCACACAGTCAGTTGTCTTACTGGAGTGGGACTGAGCCATCACACACACACACACACACGCACACACACATATGGCACGGTGTCCATCAAGGTAATCAATGAAGAGCTCCTTTCTTATAATAAGCTGTCCAGGCCGGTTGGTTTTTTCTGATCTCCAACGGCAAGAGGAGAATAATGTTTTCTATAACACGCTGAAAACACAGACCTCAGATACCCTTAATCATATCCACATTCAGGGTCATGTGTGTTTCCCTGGGGTTTTCCTTCAACAAGAAAGCTCAGTGAATTAATGGTTTTCAAGATATTGTCTTAGAAATCCCATAGTCATAGGCATGATTTCTCATGGGATTGAGGGAGTTCAGGAAACGGACTCCCCGTGAGACACGTAATGCGAAATGGTTTTCTAAGACAGGTGGGCGGTAGTTTACTCGTGGGCAGTAGAGAGCAGTGTGCAGAAGTAACCTTGACCACTCGTGTGGAAGTAGTTGAAACATCAAAGCATAGGATTAATACGGTGTAGGTCAAAGATGGTGGAAAGCCAGTGAGGAAAGCCATCTTTAAGATAGAATGGAATACACGCACACAAACATATATATATACACACACACATATATGTAAATGGGTGTATATATATATATATATATATAGACACACATATAGACACAAATATGTATATATGAATATGTATACACACGTATAGAGACACGTGTATATGAGTATATATATAGACACATATAGACACATATATATGAGTATATATATAGACACAGATACATCTATGTATATATGAGTATACAGACACATATATGTATATACGAGTGCATATACACACGTGTGATTACACATACGTATACACACATTCATATACATATGTGTGATTGCACACATTCATGTACATATATGTGCGATCACACATATGTACACACATTCATATACATATATGTGTCTATACAAATATACTCACTCAGGCAGTGTGATCAATGGCCATTTCTTGGTGGAGGGGAACACTGACATCACTATGGAATTGATTTTCCATTCTTCTTTGAGCTTTGTCATTTTTTTACAACCAATATATATTTCTTTTATAATAATGAAAAATTAATATTATCCTTAAAAAGTTCTCCCAAGGTATACCTTTGGTCCTACTGAAGGGGACCAGGACACGCTAGCCCCAAGTGTACCTCTTTGATACCTGCCATCTTTTGAGCTAAAGGCAATTGAGAACAAGCAGACCCAGGAAACGCTCTTTACTTCCCTCCGCCACCGCCCCCAACTGTCTAAAAAATACAGTATCAATTTACTGTTTTGTAAAGGAAATTTACATTTATCCAGGGATTTTCCATTTGTAGTAATGTCTCCATTCCAGGGAGAGAGCTACTCCTGGAGATGACTCTTTTCACCCCAGAGGCTCTTATTTGCATAACAAGACGGTCCTTATTCATATACACACATTTCTTCCCTTCCCATAACCTGCCGCCTCCACCCAGAATCCCAAAACCCCTTTTCCTTTGTTTACGCTAAGTTGGTATATAAGCCTCTATCATCTGGCCACCTCCCTGAATCACATCATTTTGGGAATTCCTATATGTATGTATGTAATTAAAACTGTTTTCTCTTGTTAAACTGTCCTTTAACAGTTTGATTTGCAGGCCCCAGGACAGAACCTAAGAGGATAGAGGGAAAAGATTTCCCCCCCTACAATACTTTATTAAAATGCAGATTTTACGTGTGTATATTTTAAAAAGTAGAAATATGTGGGTGTGCATTTATTGTCATAGGCAATAGTAACTTTGTCTTTGATGAGAACTTGAAAACCTCATTTGCTTAGCGGCAATGTATGACCCGCTACATTCCTGGCTCCTGCTGAGCCCGGGGGCACTAGCGGACCCTGTGCACTTAGCATCTGGTCTCAGGTGGCTCAGTGTAACTTCTTCAGTGGGTGTAGATTGGCTGTCGGATCAATGCCAGGTGGAGACCAGGTACAGTCCTCAATCTTGTAAATGTCACATACTGCTTACATGAAACAGGTATCCAAAAATCCAGTGTCCTCTTCCCAACCAGAAAGCCATGCTGCTTCAATTTAGGAATAGGATTTCCCATCTCTAAGTAATGTTTTCCTAGTTTTTAATCAAGAACCCCTTTGAGGATTATCGAGTCTTTGATTCAGTACACAGGTTTGCATATGTTGTGTTCAAAATATCATTTTTCACCTTTCCTTCTCTTGTCTGTAAGGTAGAGAAAGTGATGGGGGTCTGACTGTGCCAACTCAAAATATGCCACTTTGACATACAGGTTATTTTGAGCTTCTGGAGAAGCAACAGGTGCAGAAGGGTGCCTTTCGGGAGCCTCCCTTATCTGACTAAAAGCAGAAACTTGTGAGAAATGAGGACTTCCCAACTCTTTGGGGTTTTCTCTTCTTTTCTATGAAGTTCCCCATACGTGTAAAGTGAGAAGTAAAGTTGGTATCCTTCTCTCTTTACTCTGACACTTGGTGGTTTAATTTGCACGCCTCCGGTACGGAACACAAAAGTACAGGAGAAAAATTTTTCCTCCCCGACAAAAAGCCTACCACAAGACTGTCTCTACTTTTGTTTCAGATCGACTTTCAAATTCGTTATGAAGTAGTTACATCAACAGATTATTATCTATTGAAAACAAAGATATATTTTTATGGTTTCCGTTCTACCTTTTGACACCATTCATTACAAAAGCAACGTATTAAAAATCTCATGTTTCGAATCAAGCCATGCAGACATTTCCTGAATTTCTTCTACCTCTGCTTAAGTTTGTGGATTGATTCTCCCTTTCAGCTGCCTTCTGTCTGTTAAAATTGCAACAGTCTCTTCATTGTTTCCAACACCAAGTGTCCCTGCCATTCCTCCGGGCTTTATTTATAAACTTTCATGGGGAATCATGTCCTCTTGTGTATCGACTTTGATTCTTTTCCAGTTCTACGGTGGATGTTTATTTATCTTTAAATCCACCAGGGAACCTCTCCTGAAATGACTTGTACTCTTGATTTTTTCTTCCTCCTGTAGAGAAATGTATTGACTTTCCCAGCCACATAGTATATTTCGAGAATTTCCGTTCTCTCTTCTCCATGCTACCGTAGGAAACTACAGTTACATCACTTGCCAGTTTACCCTTGAGGAATGCGCACATTTATGGTTCCCTCTCTTCTTTCTAAATTCGGGGTTCCTGTTCCCTCCCAAACAGCCCTGGCAATTCAGGAGCAGACGCGTGCACGTGAGGTCGACGTGGCCCAATTCCAAGGTGAAAGTTCAGCCTTTCTCTCCCCCCACTTAATAACTCCCTCTTTCCTGGAGCTCTCTCCTCTTCTGGGGGGAAGAGACAGGAGGAAACTGCCCAAAACAAGTATCTCGACGATAATTGGGAGGTTGTCGTGGATCAGAGGAGGGCGTCTGTGCTCAGAACTGCGCTATATTTTTGTCTTAATTCCTCCCTCCAACAGAAGACCTGTTTGGAATTCCTTTGGCCGACGCCCTGCGGCCAGCTTGTCCGGTGTCACCCTTGGCTGACTTGTTCTGAGTCATCTTTCAGACAAAAGACTTGGGGCTTCTTTTCAGCTTAAACTGCATGGACCCTAGGCCAAACCCCCGAGTTTGCCTGTGGCAAAGGGGGTTTGTGACGAGGGGCTGTGTGATGGGCACACGGTGGGGACGTGCTGATGAGGAAGAAAGATGCTACCCAGGAAACAGCAGGAGGCCGGAAATCAGTCCGAAAAGGGGTTGACGTGGTTGTCACATAGGAACAGAAAAGCGCCCATGTGTGCAGTTTATAGAGTTGAGGTTTTTCAGAAAGTCTCACGTGGCAACTAAGCGTACGAGGCTCGATTTCTGATACCCTTTCTTGTCCTGTTTTCTACGTTCTAATATTTCCCTTTTCCTTTTATTATTTTTTTCCCCTTCTGTGCTTTCCTTGGTCACATTTTCTCAGTTCGCTTTTCTGAATCATTTAGTCAAGTTAGTTCGTTTATTGCCATCTTTTTTTTTTTTTTTTTTTGGCTGCGTTGGGTCCTCGTTGCTGCACGCGGGCTTTCTCTAGTTGCAGCGAGCAGGGGCTACTTTTTGTTGCGGTGCACGGGCTTCTCATTGCAGTGGCTTCTCTTGTTGAGAAGCACAGGCTCTAGGGCTTCAGTAGTCGTGGCATGCAGGCTCAGTAGTTGTGGCTCACAGGCTCTAGAGCGCAGGCTCAGTAGTTGTGGCCTGCAGGCTCAGTAGTTGTGGTGCACGGGCTTAGTTGCTCCGCGACATGTGGGATCTTCCCGGACCAGAGCTCAAACCCGTGTCCCCTGCGTTGGCAGGTGGATTCTTAACCACTGCGCCACCAGGGAAGTCCCCATTTATTGCAATTTTTAATTCCTATTTAGAAAGAGCCTTTGTCCGTTAAATTCCAAAGCGTGTTTTCTCCGCGTTTCACGCGACGACTCTGATTTCCTTCTTTTCATCTTTGTGTGAAACTCCCACGAGGGTGAATTCCACGGGTGGATTTTCTCCCAACTTAGGAGACACCTCTGAGGTTGAAAGAGTGAAAGTAACATAGAATATGGGGCACATCCCACCGGAAGAAGGAACTCAGGTGAGGCTGTATTCATATCCCATAAAACTCAGGAAAAGGAGCTGTGGGCCTGAAGAAAGTGACTAAGCCCTAAGGAATGAGAAACGATGTGTTTTGCCAGAGAGGCGTCCCGGGTTGTCAACACGTTGCGCCCCCCATAACATGATCTGCAACGACAGGAAGCTAAGATGGACAGGCTGTGTCCGAGTGGGACACGCATCAGGGCCTGTTTCCCGAGCGCTGAGCGTTCGGAGGAGAGCAAAACGCAGTCAGTTCTCAGAGATGGAAGCGATTCTCGTAAGACACTTGAACTCAGGTGCGTGTGTAGCTGCCCTCAGCCTGTAGCTGGGGGTTGCCTCCCCGGCCGGGCGAGGGGAAATCGGGGCCAGACGCCTGCGTTTCACACCCTCTCCCGCTTTGCTTCTGCAGCAGCAGCTACTCGGCGCACGCGGCGTACGCCCAGAGCAAGCTGGCCCTCGTGCTGTTCACCTACCGCCTGCAGGCGCTGCTGGAGGCCACGGGCAGCGCCGTGACCGCCAACGTGGCCGACCCCGGCGTGGTGGACACCGACCTGTATCGACACGTCTTCTGGGGCACACGGCTCATTAAGAAGCTGTTCGGCTGGTGCCTATTCAAGGTAAGGCTGCGGTGGTCGGGTGTGTCGCGGTGGCTTGTGTGCTCCGAGCCCACGTGGGCAGAGTTTGGTTTCCCGAAGGGGCTGGGCTTTCTGTACTCGTGCCGGGGGTGGGGGGGGGGCGGTCCTCAGGACGATGAGAATCCTCGTGGCCTGGGAGCCCGTGGTCCCATTGCCGAGATAAGCACCAAGGCAGAACCCTCCCCTGTGTATCCACGCGGCACTTTTTTGTTCTTGTTGCTGGAAAGGAGAAAAAGCGATTTCGGGCAGAGGCCGGCGGCGGGCTTGCATTTGCTCCCAAGGACCCTGGTCATTAGCGAGCGTGTCTGACTCGGGGCTGATGGATCTCAGAGGGTCATGTCTTGAAAGAGTAGGCGGCATCTGGGGTTGTCCTTCTGGGCTCTCCCTGGCCCTGGTTTGCACACTCTTTTTTTTTTTTTTTTTTTTTTTTTTTTTGCGGTACGCGGGCCTCTCACTGTTGTGGCCTCTCCCGTTGCGGAGCACAGGCTCCGGACGCGCAGGCTCAGTGGCCATGGCTCACGGGCCCAGCCGCTCCGCGGCATGTGGGATCTTCCCGGACCGGGGCACGAACCCGCGTCCCCTGCATCGGCAGGCGGACTCTCAACCACTGCGCCACCAGGGAAGCCCTGGTTTGCACACTCTTGAAGGGCGTTGGAAGCACACCCGTCTGCCTCGAGAAGTGAAAGCCGTGTGTCTTCCCCTCCAGCCTCCCTCCGGTTCGGGATTAATCGCGTGTGCTTCCTGCTTGTGTCTGTGCCGCCCTGCGCGCGGTGTCTCCTTGGACAGCGCTTTGCTTCTCTTGTTATTTTCTGTTGGCGTACAGTTGATGAACCGTGCGGTGTAAGCTTCAGGGGTACAGCACAGCGATTCAGTTACGCGTATACACGTGTCCACTCTCTCAGATCTGTTCCCATTTCGGTTGTTACAGAATATTGAGTAGAGTTCCCTGTGCTCTCCGGCAGGTCCTTGTTGGTTATCCATTCTACCTGTGAGAGTTTGCATCTGCTAACCGCAAACTCCCAATCTATCCCTCCTTCTGACCCTTCCCCCCATAACCGTAAGTTTGTTCTCTAAGCCTGTCAGTCTGTTTCTGTTTTGTAATTAAGTTCATTTGTGTCATCTTTTTTTTGAATATTATCTTAATTTTATTCTTGCAACATCCAAATGAGACAGACCAGTTGTCAGGTATTTTATGATAACGAATACATTACAAAGTCCAAGCTTTTGAAATAAAGGAAGATGACTTATTAAAACCTTCTAAGTATCCCTGATTTACTGATAACTTTTAATGCAGAAGGAAATGAATAGGTAGGTGTCTGACGTGCAACTCATGGTTTAACTGCAAATACCTAGATTAGGTAAGCAATTGTTATTGGTTCCTAACTAAAAAAAAGTTGCAGAATATAAAACATATACACCATTTTCATATTTAGCATCTCATTAAGACCCATGTTTCTCTATTATTTTAATTAATTTATTTATTTATTCTTGGCTGTGTTGGGTCTTCGTTTCTGTGCGAGGCCTTTCTCTGGTTCTGGCGAGCGGGGGCCACTCTTCATCGCGGTGCGCGGGCCTCTCGCTATGGCGGCCTCTTGTTGCGGAGCACAGGCTCCAGATGCGCAGGCTCAGTAGTTGTGGCTCACGGGCCTAGTTGCTCCTTGGCACGTGGGATCCTCCCAGACCAGGGCTCGAACCCGTGTCCCCTGCATTTGTCATCTTTTTTTGGATTGCATATATAAGTGATACCACACGGTATTTGTCTCTGAGTTACTTCACTCCGTATGAGAATCTCTCGATCCATCCATGACATTATAGGTTATTGTAAGACAGTGAGTAGAGTTCCCTGTGCTCTACAGTAGGGCCTTGTTGGTTCTCTATTTTATATCCAGCCGTGTGGACATGTCAGTCTCGGTCCCACCAAAGGCCGCTTGGAGGACTCATCTGGGTCCCGCTGGACCTCAGCAGACCCCTCTCCACGGGGCATCGGACACCCAGGGCACAGCACAGCCATGGCCGGATGCCGGGGCGAAGGGCGGGCTCTCACAGTACACGTGAACCAGACCACAGAGGGTGAGGCCGGGAAGTAGGAGCTGGGGACACACAGAAGGCTTGGTGACACGTGCCTGCCGCCACAACCATGGCTCACATGATGCCGAAGTGAGAAATGCTGAACGCCAGGCCCCTCAAGTCCCTCCGATTAAAGGTTCCCCGTGTTTCTGTTTCGGTGTCCCTCCTGCTCCATTTTGCCCACGTGGAGTGAGCCCTGACAATCTAGTATGCACGGGTCTCTGGGTTGTTCTTTTAACGTTTGACTCCATTTATAGTTATTAGAAACTATCATCTCTATTCCCGGTGTTGTACACGATATCCTTGGAGCTATTTTATGCCTAATCGCCTGGACCTCTTAATCCTCTCCCCCTGCATTGCCGTTTGGGGTATCTCTTTCTTGATCAAACTTCCTTTCTGGTGCAGTTAGGTTGTGATCGGTTTTACCCTGATATGTGCAATAATCCTAAGAAAAATTAACATCCAGTCTGTCGCCCTCTGTATGAGGTACAAGCTAAAAGTAATTCCTTTACATACAGTTAATCCCCAGGTAACCCAGTGAGGCCCATAGAGGCCATGGTTGTCGTTGTTTTACCATCCACACTGGAAGCATAGGGATGAAATTACTTACCTGCCCAAGGAGGCCCTGTGCCCCCAGACACATTGGTGTTTCTGTGAGTATTTCTTGCTTTTCTTTATAAACATTGTTTTTTATTTCTGTATTTTTTTTTGCTTTTTATTGAAGTGTAGTTGATTTACAACGTTGTGTTAGTTTCAGGTGTACAGCAAAATGATTCAGTTATATGTATATATTTTATATATATATAGAGAGAGAGATTCTTTTTCAGATTCTTTTCCATTGTAGGTTATTACAAGGTAGTGAATATAGTTCCCTGTGCGCTACAGTAGGTCCTTGTTGATTATCTATTTTATATATAGGAGTGTGTATCTGTTAATTCCCAAATCCTAATTTGTCCCTCTCCCTCTTTCCACCTTGGTGACCATGAGTTTGTTTTGTATGTCTGAGTCTGTTTCATAAATAAGTTAATTTGTATCATTAAAAAAAAATTAGATTCCACATATAAATGATCTCATATGGTATGTGTCTTTGTCTGACTTACTTCACTTAGTATGATCATCTCTAGTTGCATCCATGTTGCTGCCAATGGCATGATTTCATTCTTTTTCATGGCTGAGTAATATTCCATTGTATATACACACCACATCTTTGTTATCCATTCCTCTGTCGATGGACACTTAGGTTGCTTCCATGTCTTGGCTGTTGGGTGTAGTGCTGCAGTGAACATTGGGGTGCATGGATCTTTTTGAATTAGAGTTTTCTCCAGATATTTGGGATTGCTGGATCATATGGTAGCTCTATTTTTAGTTTGTTAAGGAACCTGCAAACTGTTCTCCATAGTGGCTGCACCAATTTACATTCCCACCAACAGTGCGGGAGGGCTCCCTCTTCTCCACACCCTCTCCAGCATTTATTGTTGGTAGACTTTTTAATGATGGCCATTCTGACTGGTGTGAGGTGATACCTCATTGTAGTTTTGATTTGCATTTCTCTAATAATTAGTGATGTTGAGCATCTTTTCATGTGCCTGTTGGCCATCTGTCTGTCTTCTTTGGAGACATGTCTGTTTAGGTCTTTGGAGCGATTATTCTTTTAGGATAAATTTTTAAAAGCGAGTTTGTCTATCTGGAGGCTGTGCACATGTACAATGTGGTACCCAAATTCCCACAGCACATTTCTGCCGATAGTTTTCTAGTGTTTTGCCCCCAGACCGTATGTGGTCCCGTTTAACCCTGCGTTTTCTTCCCCGTTAGCAGCGAGATGGCGTGTTTACGGGACAGTGTCTGGCTCCTTACTAGGATTACGTCTTTCTTTCCTCTGACCGTCACCTTTCAGTGGGAGGTGCTGACCGGCTTTCACAGTCTTGGCGGGTGGACCACATTCATTTCTTCCTCACCACGGGGTCGCAGAGATTAGAAACGGTGATCGCCAGAGCCCTGGAGGGGAGGGTGGAAGCCGTAAATGACAGCGGTCGCCCTGAGTTCTCCACCACTGGGCTCTCCTCAGGGCAGCCTTTTGGGGCCACCCGTGGAACTCAGATTCTGACAAGTAGGAATTAACAGTTGCAGCCGGGCCCCAGCATGCAGCCAGCACCAGCTGTAATTACATCTTCGTCAGCAGGCCGTCAAAACCCAGCTCTCCTGAATCACCCAGTTCCCCTTTGTGGTTCCGTTCAAAATCGAATTTCCTTTTGTGCATGTGACAACTTGTGCGAATTGTTGGTTCTTGTCCTGTGGGGACACTTATCTGTGCGCGTGTGTGCGTGCGTGTGCGCGCGCGTGGCGGAGGGGAGGTGATGATGCAGAAAAAGCTTCTCTGTATATTAGGGACATAATCACTTGTTTCATCTTCCACGATGAATTCTTGTGCCTTCGGTCTTAGAGAAAGTACTTTTTGCCAGAATGAGTCAAGGGGTTAACATTTTTTTTTTCTTGTTGTAAATTGTTCCGTTGTTGAACTTTCATGGTTTCTGGGCTGACGTGATTAGAAATTCCCCTCCAGTATTTTTACCTGTGGCAACAACTGAATCCTTAGCCTAGGTGATGTCCGCAGGGGGTGATGTAGGAGGACCCCAGGTGCTCATTCCTGTTCAAACTGGGAGCCCTGTGTCCAAGGGTCCATCCTTCTCTGCTGACCGCACACCATGACGATGACTAAAACCGCCAACCGTGACGCTTACTGAAGGGGTTTCCTAGAAACCTGCCCTTGCTTCCGTCTGTTCTGAATTTACTCTTATCTACACTATCACCCTCTTGTCCTGCCTTTCCTGACTCTGAACTGAGTATCTTTCCAGACCACCTTTTAGATGATTCTGCAAATCGAGAAAAGCAGCATGTAGGAGGAGGGGGTCTCCTGTGCAGTCATTTGCTCACATGTTTTGTACATTTTGGTGGTGTTCCTCTTTTCACAACCGATATAATCACCGTAAGAAAACTTAATTTGGGAGGGGGAATTTTTTTTTTTATTGGTGTATAGTTGCTTTCCAGGATTGGGTTAGTTTATACTATACAGTAACCTGAACCAGCTGCATGTGTACGTTGATCCCCTTGGTGGGAGGATGTTTGATTTAATTCAGGATTTCGGACAGAGCTGCTCTCTGTCTGAATATAGGTCATTTCTGGGTTTGACCACGTCTTTCTTGATGCTTGCGATACTGTGTTTTATAATAAGAAATATATGTGTTTGGTCCCTGTCCCCATTTCTGGCACAGAGCTCCTAAAACCCTTGGAGTTTCCCAAGTGTTGAGAGCCTGAAAGGTGTCTCTTGTTATGTTCATGAGGTGTGCCCTTTGGAACTCACTCAAGGATGGTAGCTGGTTGCCAGGGAAACCAACCAGCAGCTAAAGGGTTGGAATTTTCATTCCCACCCCCTGACCTCTCGGGACGGGGAGAGGGGCTGGGGGTTGAGTCCATCACCAATGGCCAGTAATTTAATCAATGGTGCCTGTGTCATGAAGCCTCCATGAAACCCCCAAAGGTCAGGGTTCAAATAGTTTCCTAGTTCGTGAACACGTGGCGGTACCAGGAAAGTGACAACCTGGAGAGGGTTTGGGGGTCCCCTGCCCCCGCCCCAGATCTCACCCTCTGCGTCTGTCCCATCTGGCTTTTCCTGAGTTATCTGCTATTATAATAAACCAGTGATCTAGTGCGTAAAATATCTCCTGACTTCTGCGAGCCATTCTAGCAAATTAACTGAACCCCAGGAGGGGTCATGGCAACCTTCCATCTATAGCCGGTTGGTCCGAGGCACAGGTGACCACCTGGCGTCGGAATTGTGGTAGAGGGAGGGGTAGTCCTGGGGGACTGAGCCCTTCCCCTGTGGGGTCTGAGGCTACCTCCAGGTAGATGTGTCAGAATGGAGTTGAATGGAAGGACCCCCAGCTGGAGTCGCAGAATTGCTTGTTGGTCTTGGAAAAGCCACACTTGGGAACTGGTGATCAAAATCTTAGCGCTTTTCAGAGGTGCCTTATGAATTCTCCATAAATGCCCATGTATTTATTGCATTTATTCCTAGTTATTTCCTGAAATGCTGATGTTTGTTTCGGTTCTGAATAGGGTTTATTAAAAATGTTACAAACTCGGAACACATCAGAATAAAATATTTAAAAGTCAATAATAAATGAGCACACGTCATCACAGCATCTGCCACGCCCTGCTTTTCTCCAGAGGCACATTCCTTCCTCCCCCGAGACGTAACCCCTATCCCAGGTGTGCTGTTACCCATTCTCCTGTTTCTCATTACGTGGGTGTGTCTCTGAAATTTAAGTTTGCATTTTTTCATCCTGACATGAGTAGAGTAATGTCTGTGATGTACTTTCTTTGCACCATAAATTTGTTTCCTGGGGTCGTTGTCATAAATGACCACAAATCAGGTGGGTTAAAACCACAGACATCCACCCTCCCCCATCCTGGAGACCAGACGTCTGAGGTCAAGGTGTCCCAGGGCCGCGCTCCCTCCGGAGGCTCCAGGGGAGGGTCCTTCCCGCCTCTTCCAGCGTCCCTGGGCTCGTGGCCGCGTCCCTCCCGTCTCTGCCTCTTGTCTTCACGTGGCTTCTCCTCTGTGTCTGGGTCTCTCCTGTTCTGTCTCTTAGAAGGACCCTGGGATGTAGGGCCACCGCATCCAGGAGGATCACATCTCGGAACCTTCATGGCTGCAGAGACCGCATTTCCAAATACAGTCCTGTTCAGGGACTAGGGCTTCAACATGTCTTTTGAGGGGTCACAGTTTACCCCAAAGCACTTAGTATTAAATGTCGGCGATCTGCCCATGTTGATGCATGTAGAAGTAGGTTATTGCTTTCCATCCCTGTGAAGTCGTCCCCCTGCACATACATCATGGTTCAGATTCATTCTCAGGGTCGAGGACACTTGGGTTCTTTCCGGTTCTTTCCTGTTGCCGCAGCTTTGCCGTGAAGGGTCCTCCATGGATCTCCACTTCTCACTTTCTCTAGGGAATATCGCAGGCAGTGACATTTTAAGGCTAGAAGCTTCTCACATGTTCACGTTTCCTGGGAATTCCATTTGGTTTTCCCAGTGCACAGTCCAGGGACTGAGAATTCCCAGTGGTTTACATCTTCATCATATGCGTTAAGTGTTGGACTTTTCAGTCTTTGCCAGCTTGGGTCCACTGCCGAGCTCTTCAGTCCTGGAGCAGGAAATGGCGTTTGCTGTGTTTTAATTTGCATTTGCATTTTCCGCAGTATCCTTGCGGTGGAACGGTGTCCGTGGGTTTCTTTGGCGTCTGGACGCTGGCTTCTGGGAAATGCCTCTTCCCCGTTTTTCTAGGGGGTGTTTAGCCTTTGTGTTTTGGATTCATCTCTGTTCCTTATTCTGGCTGTTGGTTTGTATCGGTTATGTATGTTGCCGATACTTTTTCCTTTGTATTTTCTGCTTCAAGAACATACAAGAAAGTAATATTGTATGGTTATAACCAAAGATATTGGAACATAGGAGAAAAATACTTTGAAAATGGAGAAACAAAAAAATAGATACATGTATATCTGTGTGTATATCTGCACACACGTACATATACATGCATACATATAGATGGAGTATGTGGCATATATCATTTGTGGAATGCACGTTGATTTGTAACTTCCTAGATGCACATAGTTATATGGAAGATTATTTATTCAAGGGACATGATTCCTTCTCAAGTAATTTTGATATATTAAATATGGGGCTTCCCTGGTGGCCCAGTGGTTCAGAATCCACCTGGCAATGCAGGTGGACACGGGTTCGAGTCCTGGTCCGGGAAGATCCCACATGCCGCGGAGCAACTTAGCCCGTGCGCCACAACTACTGAGCCTGTGCTCTAGAGCCCGTGAGCCACAACTACTGAGCCCGCGTGCCACAGCTACTGAAGCCCGTGCGCCTAGAGCCCGTGCTCCACAACAAGAGAAGCCACTGCAATGAGAAGCCCGCGCACCACAAAGAAGAGTAGCCCCCACTCGTGGCAACTAGAGAAAGCCCGCGTGCAGCAACAAAGACCCAACACAGCCAAAAATAAATGAATGAATAAATTTATAAAAAAAGAAATATTGAGATTCCAAAATTTCTATCCCATTATCAGAAGAATCACATTATAACGGCCTCACTGATGACAATGTTCAGTATACTCTGAGCCTGTACTGCCTGTGGTGATGGCTTTGTGATTCATGGTATGTGGGAACGTGGAAATATAATTTCAAAATATAGGAAAACAATGTTAAAGAAAATAAAGTCTATTTCATTTTAAAAAAACAACAAAAAAAGACAGAAACGTGATTTTACCAATTCCACCCCTGACATCTTCTACTTCCTAATAGATTTTCAGTCTCAATTTTTTTTTAGCCATATGCTTATTTAATCTGCATATATGGATCAGACTGTCTCCTTTGTGTGCTGCTTTTGGAAATGTCCCCATCTACTCTCTAGGCAATTAAATAGTAGCTCATGTATCATTTGTCCTGGTAGCTAATTTGTTATTTTGAAGGGAAAACATCTAATGTTTCTCTCTGAAGAATACTTATACCTATTGTCCTTTGTATATTATACTTGATCGTATGCTATGTTGTATATCATTCCTATCTTGCTTTTTTTTTTGAGAAATTTATATATTTATGTTTGGCTGCGTTGGGTCTTTGTTGCTGTGCGCGGGCTTTCTCTTAGTTGCGGCGAGCGGGGGCTGCTCTTCGTTGTGGTGTGCGGGCTTCTCATTGTGGTGGTTTCTCTTGTGGCAGAGCACGGGCTCTAGGCACACGGGCTTCAGTAGTTGTGGCGCACGGGCTCAGTAGTTGTTGCTCACGGGCTTAGTTGCTCCGCGGCAGGTGGGATCTTCCCAGACCAGGGCTCGAACCTGTGTCCCCTGCATCGGCAGGCAGATTCATAACCACTGCGCCACCAGGGAAGTCTTCCTATCTTACTTTTTAACAAATAAAGTATCAGTTTAATTTTATAAAGACCTGACCTACAGGGCACAGGGTTAGACAACTGTGGGTCGGCTGCATGGTTTTGAGAATAAAGTTTTATTGGCACACGTGGCTGCTTTCGTGTTACAAAGGCAGAGTTGAGAAGTTACAACAGAAACCGAAAAGCCCACAGAAGTCAAAAGCATTTCTTGTCTGGCCGTTTGCAGACAAAGCTGGCTGGCTCTGACCTAGACAGGGGACTGCATTTTAGTTTCCTTTCCTCCCTTATGTGGGTGGTGTGGGTCAGTGCATTCCCTAGAAGGGGTGGTCTTTATTTCTCGAATGATTCTGACCGTCGTGGAGCCTCATTCTGTGGGATTCTGTTCCCCAGCGACTTCACTGCGCACTTGCTTAGTGATATTTATCCTGGAGCTGGAGATCCCCTTTCTGTGCTGTTTTTTGACAAGTGTGGATGGTAAAGTTTTGATGATTTGTTTAAAAAAAAAAAAAAAAGAAAGAAAGAAAAGAGAGAGAATTAAGAAGCTTTCTATTTCCTGCCCCCTTTGCTTCGGAATAGTCTAATTGTCATGAGACGCTTTTGAAAAGTGGAACGATTCCCTTTGAAAACTCTCAGGGTTTGGGAGTTTTCAGAAAAGGAATTCTAAGTCCGCTTTCAAAATGCCTTCCATGCTTGTTGCTTGGTTGAGGGCTTCTTCCTCTTCTGTGGTTAGTTCCGGCAGCATCCTCCTATCGATAGAATCGTCTGTTTCCAGTGTTAGACTTGATGTGTTTTTACTAAATCTCTTTCCTCCAGCTCGGGAATGCTCCTGATTCCAGTTGAATGAAGTCAGCTACTCCCCTGGGCTCCGTTTAGACCTTCATTAACTCTTTTCAGTTTGCTTTTTCTCAGCTCATCTTTTAGTCTCTCAATTCTCAAGCAAAGGATGTTAAAATTTTTCAAATTCTACGTTCTTTCGCTAGCAAAACATCCACGCTTAGACATACTCCCTATTCCTCCAGGAATCCCTGTACATCCCGAGAGAGTACGTGGTGTTCTTTCTTTGTGGTCCAACGTTGAGGTGAAGCTTGCACCTGCGAATCATTTGTTAAAAATCTTTTGATCATCACATGCACATTTGGGTTTAAAATGTGCAACCACAGGGCACTGAGTAATGGTGCTTTTATATATAAGAGAGGAAATTATGGAAACTGTAGCATTCCGTAGCGGAAGCCTATTTGTTACCATGGTAATAAAGCAAAAGTGATGTGAGTTGTAAAAAGAAAAATGTTGTAGGACAGTGGCAGGCTCTGATGTCACCTTTGTAATGATGATTGTATGTCATCATTATACGTATTATTTCGTTACACGTACGTGTGTGTGCATGCATTGTGTGAAGTCTTCAAGGGTGTGCCCTCAGTCCCTGGGGGGCTGGGGGAGGGGGTCTAGAGGATTTATGTCCCTTTATGTCCCTTTATGTCATTTAATGGCATTCTTTTCCATCACTCCGAAACCTCTATTCTACACGTTATCAAAAGCCGTGGACTTGATTCCAAATTCAGAGCCGGTCCCCTGGGTAAACCAGTTAGTACCTTGAAACAACCCAGCAGGCTGATACATTCATAAAGATGAGAGGCTTAATTGGTTCTTTCTACAAGCAAGTCAAGACCATTCCATTTGTCTGTGCCGTAGGGTCAGGGAAGGTCTTCAGAGGGAGTGAGTGCCCTTCAGGCGTCTAGGAAGCAGTCAGTAGCGTCATAAATCAAATCTAGCTCCGATACAGAAAACCTGCATCTCCCAGAGGCCGTCGGGCCCTTGCATTTGGGGGTGTCATCCTGGCTGCCTCCCCCCACCCCCTCAAGGTCAACGCGTACCACGAAAAAATCGTACCACGGTTTTCAGTGCTGACTGCCTCTGGTCCCCTGGTCGGGGCTCCTGTCCAATAAGCCCTTTGAAATTCCCTTTAGCAGGTCTCCAATTACAAACGATCACGTCTCCCCTGTGCAGTGTGCCCTTGTCAGGATAACATATGTGGCTGGCCGTGGTTGGTTCCCTTCACCGTGCATCGAAATCTGTCCAGTGAAGACGGATCGGAAAGTCTGGTTCTCGGATGGATGCGCTCAGCGGCTGAGAGGCCTGGTTAAGCACCTCAGGGACACACGTCCAGGGAGCCTTCTGTCTCACCTCTGCGTCCTGAGCTGCTCCGTTGTCGGGGACCAAGCATCCAGGTGCAAGCACGCTGTCCCAGCAGCTTAAGACATGTGACACCCCCAGTTGACATTCCATCATGTCCTAGGGACCCGCCATCCATGACTCCAGGCTCCTTGGAGGTCAGCCTCTCGCCGGAGATGCTGGGTGATCCAGGGGAAGCCCAAGGTCATCACAGCAGTCCTCATAAGAGAGGTTGGGGGGCTGAGGGTCAGAGAGGGAGAAGTGACGGCAGAAGCAGAGGTCATGGCTTCCTGGCTTTGAAGGTGGAACAGAGGACCACGGGCCAGGGGATGCAGTGGCCTCTCAGAGCTGAAAGAGGCAAGGAAACACTCTCCCCACGACACCTCCAGAAGGAATACAGCGCTGCCCGCACCTGGATTTTCGCCCAGATCCACTGTATGCTCCCGACCTCTTAGGATTTGAAGAAGATGATACCCTTGTGCTGTTCTGAGCCACGATTTTGTGATAGTTCCCAAGAGCCCCCAGAGGAAATTCATACACTCCCCTCTCTCCTTAGATCTCAAGTGTCCAGACCATCACCTTGTGGCTTTTTAAGCTCCTTGCCTTCAGATCCTGCCCTTCTGGGGCACGTTGATAAGACTCACCTCTCAGGTGGGCGCCTGCGTCACCTACCTGTGCCGGGCGCTGCCCCGGACGCCATGAGGGAGTCCTTCTTGAAGCATCAGCCCCTCCCGTCCTGATGAGACCTTTGACGCACGTCTTAGAAACGCCCAGATGACGCCCACGACGTGCTGGATGTCACACAGCACTTTGTAAACATCGGCGTGTTTAATCTGTATTCCAAGACCACGGGGCGGGCACGAATCCTGCCCCCAGTTTACCAAGGGGAACGTGGAGGGATTTTTTTTTTTAACATTAGAAACGATTCGGTTTTATGAATGAACATATATTAAAATTCACAGTTTATAGTATAGTCTAAATAAAGTCTCTCAGAAATCCACTGTAGGGTCCTTGATCGAAGCAAAGGTGACAAGCTTTCGAGAAACATCCTTGTCCTTCCGATACCGTGATCTGAGGATGGTGCACGTCACGCACCAGGCATGATGGAGTGTGTTTCCTGGGTGCCGTGTGCTGGGAGATGCATATTGGATTCTGAATAGACAGGAAGGTGCTCTGAACAGTGCTCCCTCTGGGATAAATAACGTCTCCCATTTTCTATACACCTTAGGGAAAAAAAAGATCACATCACCTCAGATGGGATTCCCTAGGAGGCATGGAGCAGGGAGTTAGGGTGTGATGTCCTTCAGACTCGTGACATCTCTCTGCACAGAGCTGTGAAGACCGTTACTAGGGCATCGGGAGGTATGTCCCAACATCGTACCAGGCAGTGAGTACTCCCTTCCTCAGCAGTCTTCATGAGTGCTGAAAGGAGGAGGACGGTGTCAATGATCTGCCCTTGCAGTGGACGCAGGACACGAAAGGTGCAGCCCTTGGAGGGGGTTGAAGGCTGGGCTAAGGTCCAAGGAGCCTGAACCAGGCTGGGACCATCAGTGATGCAGAGATAGCTCAAGATGAGGGTGGCCATACTGTCATTTCTCCCTTGTCTGCTGGGTCCCTCATCAGAACCCCAGATCCCCACAAACGGTGTGAGCTACCCCCATCTCCATTCTCCCCAGGACAACTGGTCCCAGCCCCAATGAGTGTCTTAGATGTTGGGTCTGGACCTCCTCCCAGGACGCCCGATAACAGATGTCAATAGTGGTGTTATTACAGGTGGCCAGTAGGCACACGAAAAGATGCTCAACATCACTAATTATTAGAGAGATGCAAATCGATACTACAGTGAGGTATCACCTCACACTGGTCAGAACGGCCATCGTTAAAAAGTCTACAAATAACAAATGCTGGAGAGGGTGTGGAGAAGAAGGGAGCCCTCCTACACTGTTGGCGGGAATGTAAGTTGGTATAGCCACTATGGAAAACAGTATGGAGATTCCTCAGAAAACTAAAAATAGAGCTACCATATGATCCAGCAATCCCACTCCTGGACATATATCCAGACAAAACTCTAATTCAAAAAGATACGTGCACCCCAGTGTTCATAGCAGCACTGTTTACAATAGCCAAGACATGGAAACAACCTAAATGTCCATCAACAGAGGAGTGGATAAAGAAGATGTGGTACATGTACACAGTGGAATATTACTCAGCCATAAAAATGAACAGAATAATGCCACTTGCAGCAACATGGATGGACCTGGAGATGATCCTACTGAGTGAAGTCAGTCACACAGAGAAAGACACATACCATGTGATCTCACATGTGGAATCTAAAATATGGCACAAATGAACTTATCTACCCAACAGAAACAGACTCACAGACACAGAGAACACAGTTGTGGTTGCCAAGGGGGAGGGGAGATGGGGGAGGGATGGGTGGGAGTTTGGGATTAGCAGATGCAAACTATTATATATAGAATGGATAAACAACAAGGTCCTACTGTAGAGCACAGGGAACTCTTCTCTATCCTGTGATAAACCATCATGGAAAAGAATATGAAAAAAGAAAGTGTCTGTGTGTATAACTGAGTCACTTTACTGTGCAGCAGAAATTAGCACAGCATTGTAAATCAACTATACTTCAAAAAAAAACCCCAAAACAGCGATGTTGTAGGATCAGATGCACCCAGCCTACAGAGCAGCCCGTGGACTGGAGGGCGTGGTGGGATGGACCTGGGGTCTGGTTAGAGGCCGGTGCAGAGGGGCAGAAGGAGTTCATTTTGAAAATGATTCTAGAGACCAAGTCAGCCGTCTTGACTGCTTGCCCGTGGAAAGTGAACCAAGAAAGACTCGGGTCATTTGGGGTTTCTGACTCAGGGAAGTCGGGTGCATGGTGGTGGCTGTCCAGGAAATGGGGGAACTGGCAGGTGGGGATGGAAGGATGATTGACCCTGAGGTGTGTCCGTAGGGTCTCTACCTCTGGGTGCCAGCTGGGCTGCTCTGAGCGTCTGTGTGCAGCTCAGAGGAGCAGGTGGAATTTGTGGTTGCAAATATGCAGGCAGGAAGGGAGGTGACCCCCGAGGCCGTGGGTGTGGGTGACGCACCCATCATGACTGATGAGGAAGATGGGGAGGGTTGGAGTCTCTGGAAGAAGCAAGACCTGGCCGTTCCGTGCAGCACCTCCCCTCCGTCCTCTCTGCCCCTCATTTTCGTAATTTGCTAATTCTGGGTAATACCATCTCCTAAGACTGTTGTGAGCGTTGCTGACATAACACGTGGGAAAGCATGTGCAACACGGTAAAGCCCTGGATAATTACGTAGTTACAAGGCGTTCGTGTTCCCCTCTCACCGCACACAGCTCACGGCTCTGTTACGCACCGTGTGAACCCCACCCTCTGCTCTCTTTCCTTCGCTTTATTTTATTTAGTTAGTTTTTGTGCGCTTGCACCCAGCCCTCGACCCATCACCTCTGCTGGTTTTCCGCTCCAGGGGCGCGGGGGCTCTTATCTAAATGATCTCGCTTGGCTTTTTGGCTTCATGCAGAGAAAAACTTCAGCTGTAAATACGCAGTGTCTCCCCAGCCCTGCGCCCCAGGCCCCCGGCGTGCGTCTGTCCTTCAGGGATTCCGAAGCCTCTGATAAAAGCCACCCTGTTTGCTGCCGGGGTTTGGCTTCACATTTGAGACATCTCTGCTTTCTTACAAGTCTCCAAGAGGATCTCAGTTTTTTTTTTTAAGCTGCAGGTAAAATGGGAGATGTTGTTTATCCCAGAGGGACCACTGTTTAGAGCATCTTGTTATCTATTCAGAATCCGACTCTCATTTCCCAGCCCATGGCACCCAGGAAACACACTTCATCGTGCTTGGAAGAGCTCCTATCAATGACAAGTGAACGGGGACAGGTAATCCAGTTGTGCTGGGAGCTGCAGCAGGTGTACCTGGGAGGTACAGCCTTCATTTTAAAAATCGTAGGAGGTACCGTCCTCAGGTCCACGGTATCATCAGAACAAGGATGTTTCCCGAACGCTTGTCATCTTTATTTTGATCAAGGATCCTGCAGCGGATTTTTGAAATGCATTATTTAGACGATGAACTGTGAATTGAATTTGTGTTCATTCATAAAACTGAATCGTTTTTAATATGTTAAAAAATCCCTGCATGTCCTCCTCTGTAAATTAGAGGCTGTATTTGTGTGCACGTCGTGGTGTTGGGATACAGGTTAAATGTGCCAACATTTACGAAGTGTTTTCCAATATCCGGCACAGCCTGGGTGCCACGGGGATGTTTCCGAGACGTGTTTCGAAGGCATCATTAGGAATGGGGGTGGGGGATGCTTCAGAAGGATTCCCTCGTGGTGTTCAGGGCAGCGCCTGGCACACGTAAGTGCTGCAGGAGTTTCTGCTGCCCCCACCGAAGCTGCTTGGACCAGTACCATGACCTCTTTTGTTTGTTGGGTTCTAGCTCAAAAGGATTTGGGGAAAGGGGTGCTGGTTATTTCCTCTTCATGCTTTTTAGATAACCTGAAGACATCCTCGTTTAAATATAGAGTTGGGACATGTAGTCATCAGCTCAGGCTGCCCCAGTAGAACACTGCAGACTGGGCAGCTTAAACAACAGACATTTGTTTCTCCAGGTTTCGGAGGCTGGGAGTCTGAGATTACGGTGTGGGCAGATTAGTCCCTGGCGAGGCTGTCTTCCTGGCTTACAGATGCCGCCTTCTTGCCGTGTCCTCACGTGGTGGAGAGGGAGCTCTGGGGCATCTTCTTTTCTTTTAAGGACACTAATCCCATCCTGGGGGCCCCACCCTCATGACCTCATCTAACCCTAATCCCCTCCCAAAGGCTCCATCTCCTAATAGCACCCCATTGGGGATAAGAGCTTCAGTGTATGAACTCGGGGGTTGCACACATTCCATCCATAGCAGGACGTATGCATTCACTGGACACCTGTTTAAGAAGCATCTCCCACCCACCATGGACGTTGCTGGTCTCAGGTCTATGTGGCAGAACCTGAGCATCGGGGGCCGGACACCCACACAAACACCTGGCACCTGGGTGAGGAAGCTGAGGCTAACGGAGAGTGGTGGCTTTAGCAAGGTCTCCTGGGTCACGAGAGGTGATGCAGAAATTGAACCCTGGTCCTGGGACCCGCAGTTCTTTGGTGCCACTCCCTCCTCCAGAGGATGTAGCTAAACGTCCCAAAGTTAACGTTGGGCGTGGGAGGGAGTGTGTGTTGTGCGTGTGACCTGCTTATACACGCGTGTGCATCTCAGCGCCTACCAGACTTCCTTCCTTTCACTCAGGCGTGATGTGTCATCACCCTGATGGGTGAGGGTTAGGACAGTGACATCGGATGTCGGGAAGAAGAAATGCTTAAAACCGTCCATTTCGGGAGCTGTCAAAACATTTGGGAATTAAAAAGTACAAATGAAGTCTCATTTCTTCCATCTTTATCATCTGCCCAGGGCTTGGAAATGTTCTGCAGATGCTCGGGGGTGGCTGTTTTTAGCCCAGCATCTATCATGTGTTTAAGTGGGATAAGTGGATGAGATTAATTCTCCGTGAGATGCACGAGCACGAAGAACAGCTCTTTTTTTTCCCCCTGTCCTTTTCTATGTCAGAGAACTACCTGGCTGGGCAGGGCCACCCTGGGTGAGTGTGTGTACATGCGTGTAAGTGTATTTGTGTGCATGGGTGTATATGTGTGTGCATGTGAATGCATGTGTGTGTGAATGTGTGCATGAGGGTATGTGTGTGTGCCTATGAATGTGTGGGCATGGCAGTATATGTGTGTGCATGTGAATGTGTGCATGTGACGGTGTGCATGGGGGTATATGTGTGCATGTGGATGTGTGTGCATGTGATTGTGCATGTGAATGTGTGTATGGGTGTATATGTATGTGTGCATGTGACTGTGTATGGGTGTATGTGTGTGCATGTGACTGTGCATGGGGGTATATGTGTGTGAATGTGTGTGTGGATGGGTGTATATGTGTTGCATGTGAACGTGTGTGGATGGTTATATATGTGTGTGTGTGCATGTGACTGTGTGTGGATGGGTGTATGTGTGTGTGCATGTGACTATGCATGGGGGTATATGTGTGTGCATGTGAATGTGTGCATGGAGGTATGTGTTTTTGCATGTGAACGTGTGCATGTAAATGCGTGTGTGTGCATGTGAATGTGTGTGCATGGGGGTATATGTGTATGCATGTGACTGTATGCATGGGGGTATATGTGTGCATGTGAATGTGCATGAATGGGTGTATATGTGTATGTGCATGAGGGTATATGTGTGTGCATGTGATTGTGCATGTGAATGTGTGTGTATGGGTGTATATGTATGTGTGCATGTGACTGTGTATGGGTGTATGTGTGTGCATGTGACTGTGCATGGGGGTATATGTGTGTGGATGGGTGTGTGGGTGGGTGTATATGTGTGCATGGGTGTGTGTGTGCATGTGAATGCATGTGTGCATGGGTATATGTGTGTGTGCATGGGGGTATGTGTGTTTGCATGTGAATGTGTGCATGTAAATGTGTGTGAATGTGTGGATGGGTGTATATGTGTGTGTGCATGTGAGTGTGTGGATGGGTGTATATGTGTGTGCATGTGACTATGCATGGGGGTATATGTGTGTGCATGTGAATGTGTGCATGGAGGTATGTGTGTTTGCATGTGAACGTGTGCATGTGAATGTGTGTGTGTATATGTGTGAGTGCATGTGACTGTGGATGGGTGTATATGTGTGTGCACGTGACTATGCATGGGGGTATATGTGTGTGCATGTGAATGTGTGCATGGAGGTATGTGTTTTTGCATGTGAACGTGTGCATGTAAATGCGTGTGTGTGCATGTGAATGTGTGTGTGCGTGGGGGTATATGTGTGTATGCATGTGACTGTATGCATGGGGGTATGTGTGTGCATGTGAATGGGTGTGTGAATGGGTGTATATATGTGTGTGCAAGTGAATGTGTGTGTGTATGGGTGTAAATGTGTGAGTGCGTGTGACTGTGTGTGCACGGGGGTATATGTCTGTGCTTCGAAGTCCGTTTCCTTCAGAAACAGGATGACCAACAGATTTCCATTGCAATCCCGTCTCCTGACAGTAGCTGAATTTTGGGCCCAGTGCCGTGCCCTTTGCGCATCCCACGCTCATGTCCGGCACACCACAGGCAGTACCTTCTGGAACTGCCATCCTTGTGTCTTAGTTGGACATGCGGACCACAAGCACTGTTACCCAGACAAGAGGGCTTTCAACCTGTGGGGGAAGTGGACCCCCAGATAAGGCCCGCTGGAGGACCCCAAAGAAGCAGCCTCTAGAGAGGGCTGGACACGTCCCAGGGAAATCCCAGGAGCGGGGGAGCCTGCAGCTGCAACAGAGCAGGTGTTTCTGATGGAGGTGACTCACTCTGGGGGTGAAACACGGCAGGGGTTTTCTGGGCATGGACCCCTGAATCCTCGACCTGGAGAACGGTTGACTTACGAAACAAGCTCGTCCCAGGAGCCAATTGAAGGATCTTTTTGCCAAGGAGGTGTACATCCATCCTAAGAAGAACGTCTCGGACACCACTGAAGGGAAGAGCAGTTCCTCTGTCTTGTAATAACGTATAACGGAAAATCGTCTGGAAAGTGTATGTGTGGGACCCTCCCGGCTCTCACCCTGCGGCCCACGCTCTGCACGTGGCTGTGCCTGGTCTGGGTTTTATCACAAAAGTGGAATCACGAGGAGATGCCGTCTTGGATTCTGTGAGTCGTTCCTGGAAATCCTCAGCCCTGCGGGGGTCCTGGGTACCCCAGGACCTCTAGTCAGTGGGTCCGGAGTGCAGGAGGACCCCAGAGACGTGTGGTGAGCGCCGTTAAGAAGAACCGAGGCCATAAACACGCAGAGGCTTTGCCACCTCTGGGTGGACAGCACCAGAATCGAATCACAGTTGAGGTGGAAACAGAACCCTGGTCCTAGCCACCGCCCCAGGAATACAGGTAAATCCAACATCCGTTCCCAGAAAACAGACTCAGGGCACATGCGACGTGCAGGCAGCATCTCCTATTTAAACGAGTAAATCCTTTTTTCTTGGAGGATTTTTTGTTTAATACATCTGAAAAGAATGGCATATACAGAAAACCGGATGTGAGAAAGCATCGGAGCAACGCTGACGAATTGACAAGGATGAGACTTGGGGCTGGTGGAATAGGTGACCTACGCGTTTCTAAAAGTTGGAAACTGCAACTAAAATAAGATGAAAAAACCCCTATCAGCACTTGGGGAAAAAACCCCCAAACACTTAGGAGTCTTCATAAGACTGCGTGTCAGATCAACATGCTTTATACTTCATAACTGACATATAACATTGTGTAACTTTATCTCCATAAAAAAGTAGTAGAATCCTGTCTAAAGGAGCTCGTTGCTACAGTGAAATGAATGTTTTTTCCTGAAGAGACGTGACCCATGGCCACCCCGTCCCAGCACATGAGAACACAGGCTTTCCAATAATGCGTGTTCCCCTCTGTGGACTTTCTTGCAAACTTTCAGGCTCCTCCTGGGAGACGCCCATATGTTTCAGATTGTCTTCGTCAACTCATGTCTTGACCGTAGGGTCCCAGGATCTTGCTTCCTTGAGTATGGGACCCGGTAACATCAAAGGAACAGTTAACCCGGCTGCCCTCCGCAGTTTCCCATCTTTGTCATGTCCAGTGTTTTTGGCAGGTGGGTACACAGCCCTCTTGGGAGATCACACGGGGAGGTGTTGGTCTTCCAGACAATACCTTCAGAGTCGCGGCTTCTCTGCCTGTCAGACGGCTCCGTGGAGTAAAGGAAGCTTTGCCCTGCGCTTCTCTTCTTAACCTTCTCCAGCCCGATTATAAGTGCCGGGGGACATTTGTCATCACGACTTCCGAGATGGCCCTTTTGAGCACGTCTGAATCCAGAAAGACGTGACCGTGGGGTTG
Organism: Stenella coeruleoalba; assembly: GCF_951394435.1. Classification (NCBI taxonomy): domain Eukaryota; kingdom Metazoa; phylum Chordata; class Mammalia; order Artiodactyla; family Delphinidae; genus Stenella; species Stenella coeruleoalba. The sequence continues at coordinate 1,121,294 of NC_137152.1, forward strand.
TTTCCTGGCCTGCGTGTGTACCTGAGGGTCCCACAATGGGACACTCTTAGAGGCACACGAGAAGGACCAGGGCTAGGCGTGTTGAGCGGATTTCCAAACGTGTGTTACATGCGATGAGCTCCTGACAAGTCATCGTCATGACAGTAACATGAGGGGATTATGTAGGTTTCTGGACACTGAATCGTAGCCCCAAAGCCCCTCACTTCCCACAAGGTCTAATCCCTTGAACTTCTCTGCCTGGTTCTTTTAATCCACCGGTTCTTTTTTTTTTTTTTTTTTTGCAGTTTTTAAAAAATTATAGTTGATTTACAGTGTTTCAGGTGTACAGAAAAGTGAATCAGTTTTATATATATATCTATGTTCTTTTTCTGATTCTTTTCCATGACAGGTTCTTACAAGATTTTGAATATAGTTCCCTGTGCTGTACAGTAGGACCTTTACATATAATAGTGTGTATCTGTTAGTCCCAAACTCCTAATTTATCCCTGCCCCCGTTTCCCCTTTGGTATCTGTAGCTCTGTTTTCTGTTTGTGAATCTGTTTGTGTTTCATAAATAAGTTCATTTGTATTACTTTTTAGACTCTGCATGTAAGTGATGTCATGTGGTATTTGTCTTTGTCTGACCTCACTTAGTACGATAATCTCCAGGTCCATCCATGTTGCTGCAAATGGCATTATGTCATTCTTTTCCATGGCTGAGTAATACTCCATCACACACACACACACACACACACACACACACACACACACACACACACACTTATATATATACACCCCACCACCCCACGTCTTCGTCTAATCCACTGACCGTGCCCAGGGACCAGCTCCCAACCCAAAACACAGGGTGTCTGGCGTTCAAACCTTCCTCCTTCCCTCCTACTGCCCGAGGTCCACTTTTCTCAATCTCTTCTCAGCCTTTCAAGCTTTTTCTTGAACTTACAGTTCTCCTGCTGTAACTCTCCTCACTGCATGGAAACCAAGAACCTTTCTGCCATCTCGACGTTTCCACCTCAAATTGCTAAATGTCGTGCGTTCAACACAGAGGCGGAACAGTCATCTGCTCTGAGCCAACGAGGAAGCATTTCGGTTTCATCAGGCGTTGGCCAGACAGCAGAAACGAACACCACGTTGTAAACAACTCTACTTCAATAAAAATAAACTTTTTAGAAAAGAGTTGGAGACCTGAGTATTTACACTGGGGTCTTCGTATGCATCTATCGAAATGGATTAACCCAATGTGGAAGTACAACCCACTTGGGTTCACCTTCCTGCACCCATGGAGGCTGGGCTGCCCCACCCTGTCCGGCCCGGCTTTGCGCCTGAGTCCATGGAAGAAGGTCGGAGGCGCTGTCTCACCCACAGTGTCTGTGAGCGTGGCGACCCCCGTGTCTCTGCTCTGAAAATTGACCTCTGTTCTTCTTTCCTTCTCCCTGCAGACCCCGGATGAGGGAGCCCGGACCTCCGTCTACGCGGCGGTCACCCCAGCGCTGGAAGGCCGTGGGGGCTGCTATCTTTACAACGAGAAAGAGACCAAGTCTCTGGGGGTCACGTACGACCTGGAGCTTCAGCGAGAGCTGTGGGCCAGAAGTTGCCAGATGACGGGCATCGCCGACGTGACCCAGGAGGTCTTCTAGGGTTAGCCACCCGCCGGGGAGACTGTGATCTGCCAGGCGTGCGCAGGTGTGTCTGTGCTGGACCACGTGTCTGCGTCGTTCACATCCCCCGCCCTTGGGGCTCTGTCTCCCCAGCGTCTCCCGTCGGCTTCCTTGCCCTGGGCCGGAACTTGAGGAGAAGAGGAATGCTGAGTGCGACCCCAAGCAGCTGGCCCTCAGCCATGAATCTCGTGATCCCCAATGTGTCCAGTTGTACCGGGTGCCCTGAGTCATTAAACCCTGCCAGCCACGCAGGCGGTGTTCTTGCTTAGCACAGAGGCGCCGAGGACCCTGGGGTAGAAACATCCGGGTGAAACGAACACTTTCAAGGGGGCCTGGGACTCTTGGGCGCTGGTGGCTTTGAGGGTGTCCTGTGTCCCCTGTTCTCTCACTCGCAATTTGTGCCGGAGGTGCGGCTCTGATCTGTGGGTCCTGGAAAGGGAGAGACGTGAGCCTTCCTTAGTCTGTTGATCAAGGGTCATGTAACCACCCTAACCCTCTGCCCCACCATCTTTAGGGGGACCAGGTCCTAGGGGCTTCCTGCCGCCATTAGGGCATCTATCAGGGCTCTCACCCCGTGACTCACGGAAAGACCCTCAACAGAGGGGTAGGGAATTCTGTAGGACACGGGGTAAGAAAGGGGACCTGGACACCTGTCACCGTGGGGTCTGTGGGACAGGGTTGGGGCCTGGACCCTGTCACCATGGGGTCTGTAGGAGGGGGCCTGGACACCTGTCACCATGGGGGTCTGTGGGACGGGGCCTGGACACCTGTCACCATGGGGTCTGTAGGAGGGGGCCTGGACACCTGTCACCATGGGGGTCTGTGGGACGAGGCCTGGACACCTATCACCATGGGCATCTGTAGGATGGAACCTGGACACTTGTCACCATGGGGTCTGTGGGATGGGGCCTGGACACCTGTCACCATGGAGTCTGTGAGATGGGGACTGGACACCTGTCACCATGGGGTCTGTAGGACAGGGATGGGGCCTGGACACCTGTCACCATGGGGTCTGTGGGACGAGGCCTGGACACCTGTCACCATGGGCATCTGTAGGATGGAGCCTGGACACCTGTCACCATGGGCATCTGTAGGATGGAGCCTGGGCACCTGTCACCATGGGGTCTGTGGGACGGGGCCTGGACACCTGTCACCATAGGGTCTGTAGGACCTGGACACTTGTCACCATGGGGTCTGTGGGATGGGGCCTGGACACCTGTCACCATGGAGTCTGTGGGATGGGGACTGGACACCTGTCACCATGGGGTCTGTAGGACAGGGATGGGGCCTGGACACCTGTCACCATGGGGTCTGTGGGACGAGGCCTGGACACCTGTCACCATGGGCATCTGTAGGATGGAGCCTGGACACCTGTCACCATGGGGTCTGTGGGACGGGGCCTGGACACCTGTCACCATAGGGTCTGTAGGACAGGGACGGGCACGGGGCCTAGACTAAACCAATCATGGGATTCAGCTGCACAGGGTTTGCTGGTCTGCACGTTCCCCCACCATTTTTGAGGGCCTTAGTCTAAGAATGGCAGCTTTGCTGCCCACTTGCCCTTCAGTGGTCACATGAAGCCTCTCTTCTGGTATCTGCTTCTTCATTTCATCGTCTGTTAACACAGGCATGTTCCTCTCCTGGAGATGTGTGCAGGGCTTGGATTCTACCTCAGACCACGATACTAATGTAATAACAACCATCATGTCGAATGCCCCGTGCCTCCCTGGATTTGGGTGCCCATCGCAGTCTGTCAGGCTCTTCCTGAACTAGTTTGATCGTGGACCTTCCAGGGTCTGCAGACACCTCATCTTCCAGCAGCGTGACGGCCGCCCTCTATGCCTTGGAAACAGGTCAGTGGTGGGACCATCCTGGTTTCATCCAGTTCCCTCTGTAGTGGCTTGAATGGTGGCTTCTCAAGGTACATGTCCACATCCTAACCCCTGAAACCTGCACATGTGTTCCTATTGGGAAGAGAATCATTGCAGATGTCATTAAGGTCTTAAGATGAGGACACCATCCTAGCTTATCCAGGTAGGGCGAATGTACTCACAAGGTTGCTGATTGGAAACAGGGAGAGGGAGAACTGATTACAGAAGAGGGAGGGGGTCACGTGACCACAGAGTCAGAGATGGGAGGGATGCGGCCACAAGTCCAGGGACGCCTGGAGCCCCCAGAAGCTGGAAGAGGCGGGAAGGACCCTCCCCTGGAGCCTCTTCAGGGAGCTCAGCTCCGCATCTTCAGAACTGAGAGAGAATAAATTTCAGTTGCTTTAAGATACCAGCACCTTGATGGTAATTTGTTACAAGAAACTCATACAGTTGTTGACACATGTGAACATCTCTAGCAGCTTAGTGGACCTTTGCCTGGGCATCCGGGCCCGCCCTGCTTCACCCACCAGTCAGGCAAGGAAGGCTCAATCCTCTCTCTGAGAATGGCTCTTGGGTTCTCAAATTCCAACATGGAGAGATCAGACATTTAGAATGCTAGCGAAAGGACTCTGTGTGTTTCCTGCCAGACTGCACCCTGAATTTCAAGACCAGGGACCACTGGTCAGCTAACCATGCATTCCCTCAATTGGCAAAATCCCGCTGAGGCCCCAGACCTGATGTCAGCCCCCAGCACATTCATGCGTTGGAATAACAGCCAGCAGCTCTTCCAGAGTGGGGTTCACACTACACTAGATAGATAGATAGATAGATAGAAAGGGTTTCCGGGTCAGCAAACTTTTTATATATAGGACCAGTTAATAAATATCTTCATATTTTAGGGCTTTATGATCTATTACAACTGCTCACCTCTTCCATATGACGCACAAGCATCTACACACACTACGCTAACGTGTGTGGCTGTGTTCTAATAAACCTTTATTTACAAAAAGGGGGGAGGTCAGATTTATCCGAGGCCCGTACTTTGTTGACCTTGGGTTTTGACCCCTGTGTGCCACGTGGAGCCTTGTAAGTCCTGTCGTATGGGTGGGCATTTAGCCTCAGAAAGACTCGGTGTCTCACCCAGTTTCAAGTTCCTGCTGACCCTTAGGTGGGAACCTCAGGGGTGTCTAACCCCAGAGACCATGTTTTCCTTACAGATGAACAAGATGTTATGAGTTCTGTGTCGTGCAACCAGGAGACGGTGGTGTAAAAGGACAGGAGACCAGGACGTGTATGTTTGAGTCCTTACCTCCTCGCCTGCATCCTGCTGTGGTTGGCAGAGCTGAGACCGCAGCGTCTGGGACTGTTCATGTGGTGGCCTGAGAGGAACAAACCAGGGCCCCTTCTGCAGGTGCGCAGACTCTGCAGGACGTCCGCTCGGATAAGAAACATCCTGACACCCTTCCCGGGAGAACCATAGGGTGACAAGGAGGCTCCCGGGGACCATGGACCAGCACGAGGAAGAGAGCTGCCAGAGGGTCAGAGATTCCTGTCCCCCTTCATCACAGTTGCAGGGGAGGTGATGATTACGGTGTGAAGCCACAAGACGATTTGTGGGTCCTGGTGGCCCGTGGCTCAGATCACTGTGTGAAGATGGAGGCGCATGGTCCCAGTGGAAGACCCTGCTTATTCAAACAGCTCACTATTATGTCGTGTATAAGAGTGTCCTGGGCGGCTGTAACACAGGACCACAAACTGGGAGTCTGAAAAGAACAGAAATTCATCCAGCCCCCGGTCCTGGAGACCAGATGTCTGAGGTCAAGATGTCCCAGAGCTGTGCTCCCTCCAGACGCTCCCGGGGAGGATCCTTCCCGCCTCTTCCAGCTTCTGGGGGCTCCAGGCGTCCCTGGGCTTGTGGCCACATCCCTCCCATCGCTGCCTGTGTCTGCATGTGGCTTCTTCTCTGTGTCTGTGTCTCTCCTCTTCTGTGTCTTATAAGGACAGTGTCATTGGATGTAGGGCCACCCTCCTCCAGGAGGACCTCATCTCAGACCCTTCACTTCCATCCGGATAATCAAGAATGATCTCTTCATCTCAAGATCCTTCATTAGTTACATCTGTCAAGAGCCTTTTGCAGACAAAGTCATATCCACAGGTAACAGGGTTTAGGACGTGGTCATATCTTTTTGGTAGAAAATATTCAATCCACTGCGTGGTACATGAACTGGATACTTGGAAACTCAGGAAACATCCATTCCTTTTCTGGTGAACTGGAAAACCACGGAGGTCACGGCTTCTTCTATATGTACCCAAGGCCGCTTTCCTGGGCGAGTGACCCATGTCACTACCCGGGACCCTGGGCTCATAAGGACGCCTATTGGCTTAATGCCCTATGGCCGCCATATTGAAATTCTTGAAGCATGAACAAGGACCCACATTTTCATTTTGCCCTGGAACTGCAAATGCGGTAGCCCTCTCTGCTCACATTCCTTCCAACCTCAAGAAAGAGGAGCAAGTCTGCACCCAATAAGGACCCCCCCACCCCCAGCACACCCTCCATCCGGCCACTGATGCGCTCAAACCTACCTTTCGTGGGTGGTGAAGACCTCTCCCCGAGATCCAGTAAGGCTAGTGGGTTTTGGCTGCACGCTGGGGAAGCCTCTGAAAACCACTAATGCTCAGCTCCACCATCAGCAGAATCCCCAAGTTCGTTCCTCTGGGCACCAGCATTCATTAGACCTCCTCAAGCCATCCTCCTGTTCAGGCAAGTTTGAGACCCTCTGGGCCAGGCAAATGCAGATTGAGGCTTCCAGCCCTGGGCGCCAGCCCCTCCCAGAACTGCTCAGATGTTCTGCTAAGCCCTACAGCCCTGACTGATGTGTTTCAGAACTAGAATTACTTTGTATGTTCAAACCAAGATGGAGACAGGCCTTGTCTAATATTTCCGGACAGCCAGGATGGCAGAGCAGGATCTTGACTTCCAGGAAGATCCCAACCTTGGAGCATTTGCACATCACTAGAGAGCCCTTTACGGCTTGAGGTCATAGTACACAAGTGCCAGCTACTCTTAGCAGCATCACAAAGTTGGTTCCCAGGTACAGACTCAGGATGAGGATGCAGGAAGAGTCCTGGCCAGTCCGACATCCTCTGTCACTTTGAGAACAAGCTTGCTGGCCCCTGAAAGATGCTGCAGTCCCTGGGCGAAGCTAGGCTCTGAGAGCAATTTGGACTGTGTAGGACCCTGGCCTCACAGGCTCCTCCTCTTTGTATGACCGGCCTTATGTCGCTCGTCCACCAGGGGAGAGAGAGGACACAGTTCTGGAGAAGTTACCATGTTCCCTCGACACCTGATTGTGGAACATTCCTCAGAGCTCAGAGACACTTCGCAGCAGCTGGAGAAGTCTCGTGGACCACTGGGTGAGTAAGGCCACGTCCATGGCGTGGTGGGCACTGGGGATCCTGGGTTTACACCTGTCGCTGTCGTTCAGGGAGCCTGGGAACGGGGCTGTGTGCATACACACCGGGATGGATGACCTTCCATCCCTGGGCAAGTCTTGATTCAGTAACTGGACCCATGGTGCATGTATTTCTCAGTTCCCTGCGTGTAGCATCAATGAGTTTTGTACGACAGTGGAAACGACCACCTCATCCATCCATCCATCCATCCATCCATCCATCCATCCATCCATCCATCCATCCATTCGGCAATGATGTGTTGAGTAGGGTTACCCAGCCAAGCTCTGAGCAAACACTGGATGGAGCTCAAAGTTGAGTGGCACAGAGCTCTTGTCCTAAAGGAGCTTGCTGTCTAGGGTGGGATTAGGACTCAAAGATATCAGGTCTTAATGCCTAGAAACTGGAGATGGTACCAGACGTGATAAGAGGCACTTTTGACGGGAAAGAGTGGGCTCTGCAAAGGGGGGTCTGTGTCCGATATGACCCAGTTGAAGCTTCCTCTGTCTCGGCTCCCACTGGATTTTGAGGGTGCCTGTATCGAAAATACCTCTCATCTTGGCTATGAGGAAATACAACCATAGAAGGTGCACCGGGCTCCCTCCAAGGCTGGACAGGTTGGGAGGCTGATTAGGAGCTCCTCAGGTGACCCATGGGTCCGGGAGGTAGCACCCTGCCCATTTCCCATGTGGGCTCTTCCTTGGGAAGTGTTAGTCTCACATTTGTTAAGCATCCTCGTTAAGCCTTTTGGTCTCTGTGTTTCCGACTCTTCATCCATCAAATAAGGCTCCTAACATGTGCCCTGTCTCCAACCGGGTTTGCCGAGTGGACAGCAAGACGGTATGCGTTCTGTTTGAAGGATGCTTAGGGGTAAATCCCCGCCAGGCATGGTTCTCCATCCAAGCTCCGTAGTCAACTGAATTTGTCGTTTAACCAGAGAAATGAGTTGGGGTTGTATTTTCTGTCGTCTGGGTACCAGTATCCTAGGGGTTGGATCTAAATTCGTAGCTTGTTTACCGACGGCCACAAAAACACAAACACGATCCCAGACATGAGGACATCCGGGGTTTCTGCATGTGTGATGGGGGAGCATCTGTACGTAGTAAAAAGCTTGAGAATTTTTCAGTCTCTGGGGCTCTCTTCAGTGAAGCATTTTCTGAAGTTCACAGTCTTTTAGCGATCTTTGCGTTTATTGCTAGCTTAGAACTTCTGGTGATATTGCCTACATCTGTTCCTTCCCTTTTTTTCCCTTCATTCTTTGCCTTCATTCTGGGATGTCATGTCGGGCTTCCTGAGCCAATGCCTGCCCTTTATTTTTTACTTTTCGTATTTCTGGTCGCAGGGTCCTCATTTCTGTCTGTCCCTTGGGCTGCATCTCATAGATACATAGTTCAGTCCTTATTTTCATGGTTCCTCTTTACCCCATGGGTTACTTCAATGGGTATTTAAAAATCCCCAAGTATATAGAATTAAAAATAATCCTTATACTGTCATGGGTCCAGGAATGCATTAAAAAGTACATCTGTTCTAATTCACCCAGAACCTACTTGTTTTGTCCTTAAAAGACCCTGCGGGACTTCTGCTCTACCGTGGTACCAGATGTGTAGATACAATAAAACGTTTTCATTTAAAATATCCTGGAAAGGAAAAAAATAGCATGGGAACTAAGAGGAACACTTTTTTAAGGGAGGAATATTTAGTTTTCTGGCTTTATTGAGGTATCAGCAACAAATAGAAAATAGACAAATAGAAATTGTATCTCTTTAAGGTGGACAACATGTTCTGATCTGCAGTGTGGAATGTCTTTTTAAGGGAGGAATATTTAGTTTTCTGGCTTTATTGAGGTATCAGTGACAAATGGGAATTGTATCTCTTTAAGGTGGACAACATGTTCTGATTTGCAGCAACAATGTGAAATGTCTATTGCCAACTGCATAATTTGGTCAAACAGTTTACCCTCCAGGATCCCGGTGTCCCATTCTGTTCAATGGGTCTTTTATGGTTATAAGACTCAAATAAGAGGATGGATCTAAGAGCGTTTTAAGGCTGCAAATACGTTTCCTGTATGAGTCATGTCACCGTTGTGGGTTTGGTGCAAATCACGTGGACCTGGTGATCTGGACTCCTTTCCTGATATCCTGGTGCTTCTAAGCAGTGGCTGTTTTCTCCGGGGTGCGGGGAAAGGCGGGGAGGGGCACCCTGAGTGGACCTCGCACTAGCATTTGGCAGGAGGAGGCCAGCGTGTTAGATTTCTTACAAGGCACAGGACAGGGTACCCAGCGTCAGATGTTCTCACACCTCACATGACTTCTTCACATCTGGCTAGACGTTCACATAGGGGAAACCCTGTTTATGGTTAACCCCAGCCTAGAACTCACGGCTGTTGACACATCAGTGCAAGAGATTGAATTTCCAGGCGAGCAACCATTGCATTCATAGAAGATTATCCTTGGCTTGAATGTTCAGCATTTGGGGAAACCGTAGGGCAGGCGGCAGCTCGTGGCATTTGAGTTACCAGTTCTCTAGGCCTGGGGCAGCCGGCACCATCTTGGGGATCCAACATACGAAGACATCCCCTTACTGCTTCACCCTCTCCGGGCGGGGCTGGGGGGAGGTCCAAGCACTGCTATGTTCAAATGGGTATGACTTTATGGTCATTTGTCTGTAGGTATCTGTGATTTTGTTTTAGGAAAGTAAAGGGACGTTAAAAATGGGTTAACCTACATCCCCCGGGTGGAATATTATTTGGCCATGAAAAAGGAATGAAGTATTGATACATGGTATATCGTGGGTGGACACTGGAAACATCCTAAGTGAAAGACTCCAGGCACAAAAGGCTACATCGTATATGATTCCACTTCTACAAAACACCCACAGTAGTAAACTCCAGAGAGACACAAAGTGGCTTAGTGTTTGCCAGGGGCCGGGAGCAGTGACCGCTCACGGGGACAGGTCTCCTTCTGGGGAGATGAGAAGGTTCTGGCACCAGATAGAGGTGGTGGTTGCACAACATGGTGAATGTGCTCAGCGTCCCTGATTTGTCCAGTTTCAATGACTCATTGGACGTTATGTGAATCTCGCCTCCATACAATTAAATACTTGCTACGAAGCAGATACAAAGCACCTCCCAGCAAGGCTGTGTTTTCTTCTCAGCCCCACACACTGGGCATTCGCGGGCGGTGCTCTGAACCGGACCAAACTGATCAATGGAGCAGAAGCGGTCTGGCCTGACCGTCCTCTTCCATTTTTCCTTTGCACCAGGATTGCATAAGACATTCTCCCCTTGGGATAGCTTTCCTGAGCCGGGATTCCCAAGAGGGCCAGAAGAGCATTTTTCCAGGGATGTCGACCCCGGCGATGGTAGGGTTGACATAGTGTGATGCTGTGGGTTCTGACAGACCTCGAACATCGTCCTCGGTTTCCACGAGCAGGGGTTACGCCCAACTCCTGTCCATCTAAGCTAACTGCTTGGTGCCGGTGCGGGAACACCCCCATGGTGGGCTCCTTGGGTATTATATCCTGTCATAGATAGTGGACAGCCCTCAAGTTGTTTCTTGCTTCAATCAGATCAAAAATAACTAATACGGGTGTTCGTTTCCTTTTCAAAAAGATTGGGAAATAAGACAGGAGATGTGGGGCTTCCATTTAGGAAGTTCCTACTTTATGCCAGGATATTTCCAAAATGGGGAGATTAGGTTTGACATAAATACATTACCATGTGTAAAATAGGTAGCCAGTGGGAACCTGCAGTATAGCAGGTTCAGCTGGAACCTGGAAGCTCTGTGATGCTCCAGGAGCTCAGCTCGGAGCTCTGTGATGACCTAGGTGGGTGGGATGTGGGGGGAATGGAAGGAAGGTCCGAGAGGGAGGGGATATAGGTATACATATAGCTGATTCACTTCATTGTACAGCAGAAACTAACACAACATTGTAAAGCAACTCTACTCCAAAAAAAAAAAAATTTCCAATATCATCTGATTTAACCGTCTATGCATCCTGCAAAGAAGGTGTCCCCGCCTTGGGCTCCCAGGCCCCCATCCACTGGACCGTATGGACGATATTTCCACGCCTCAGACGTTTCGACGCTTGATGTTTCGAATGAAGCTTTCAGCGCACGCTCCGGGCAGCCATGTCTTGTCCATGAGGTCCTGTAGTGTAGCGGGTCGAACCCTTCACTTCCAGGTAGAGTCAAGGCTCTAGGAAGCAAAACACAGCTCTCCTCTGTCTTCGAGGTCATAGCCTGCCTTTGAAGGACGCTGAAGGTCATCCTTTCACATCGAGAATGTGCAGCTTCCGGTCCAAAGCAGACCTTCCCTCCCTAGCCAGTGGACCAGCCTCCCAGCCACCGGGGCCATAGATCTGCATATCAGTGGCTGTTGGCAACTTCACTTTGTATTTTAGTTATTTGACCTTCAGGCGTCCTTGGCAAAGGCAAGCAGCCTTTAATGCTCACTTGTAGCAGGAGCCCCGCTTCCTTTAAAAACTCTGTCTCCCTGTGTCTGAAGGGCAAGGAGGCGGAAAAACAAGAGTTTCGGTAACCTTCAAAATAGAAAGAAATAGACCCCACTGGGTTCCATCATTTTCTGCCCGTCTTTGAAATTCTCTCCGTGGAAGGTTTTATAAGTACCAAAGCGGCATGAAATATGACAGTCGATTTCCTAGGATTGGAAGGACCTCAGAGGCCATGCATAAATGATGACGCACCCTTCCCGGGGCTGGAGGGAGTTATAAAACCGTCCAAGGTGATTCAGGCACAGGATTTGCTGTCGGGATGTGTCTTGGGTATTAGGAAAAAATCGCACCTGGTTAAGTTAGAGACGCAAAATTATATCCCGAGGAAAAGAACCGAAAGCATTTCCAGGCAGTGCAAGTGGCAACTCTCTGCTTGGAAAATGATGGATGGAACCCCGATGGGCGAAACCAGAGAACGCACGTGTCTTAGAAGTTTGTAAGGGAGGGAGGTCAGGACACAGCCAGGAAACTGGACCAAGTGGCCAGACGCCTATACCTTGGGTTTTCTCACAATTCGATTCATGAATATGAGTGTGTACATATATATATGTGTATGTATACATATATGCATAATTTATAAGGGGTGATGCTATTGGCTACCCCAGGTATTCTCCACCTGGGCAGGTGGACATTTGAGGCTGGACGACTCTGATGCGGGCGTCCTGGGCACTGGGGGCTGTGGAACAGCATCCTTGGTCTCCACCCACCACATTCCAGGAGCCCCTCCACAGTCGTCACACCCCAAAATGTCCGTAGACATTGCTAGTGTCCCCTGGGGGTCGGGATTACTCCCTTTGGGGAACCCCTGGGTCACTCCAAAGACTAAGCCCTTCAAAGCTATGTGCACTAGATTTTAGAATTGCAGAGCTGGAATGCACATTAAAATTCCAAGTGAGTTATCAGTCCGTTTCAGACCAAATTAAAAACAACAACAACAACAACGAAAAAGCCGCTGAGATTCCCCCCCCCCCCAGCTGGTGAACACTGCTGTTTTCTTTTCCGAGGGGAGGTGTCCCAGGCTCCCCCTCTCAGCGCTTAAGGGTCTGGGATGCTGGGGAGACGCTGGTGGGCGTGCCTCCCACCCCATCCCTCCCACCCCCACCGGACAGCCCGGACGCTCGGACCAGGTGCACCGCCCTGAGATGCAGCTTCCGCATCTGGAGCTGATATCCTGCCCACCCCCGCGGATGGTGATCAGGGATGTGAGGGGATCCGGCAAGGATCCCGGCAGCACCAAGGGGCTATGACACGCTTGGCCTTTCTGGAATCGCGATTTCTCGGTACCATTTGCAGCTCAGCTCTGGACCCTTGTCGGGGGGAGAGAGAGAGACAGACTGCGTGTTTCATGTACCATCTTAACCATTTTTAAGCGCAGAGTTCAGTGGTATTAAGTACATTCACGATGTACTTAATGTACCATCCCCACCGTCCGTCTCCAGAAACATTTCATCTTCCCAAACTGAGACTCTGTCCTCATTAAACACTCACTCCCCAGCCCCCTCCCCAGCCCCCGGCCCCCACCATCCTACTTTCTGTTGCTATGGAATCGGACTCCTCTAGGGACCCCATATGACTGGAACCCTACGGGATTTGTCCTTTTATATCTGGCTTCTCTCACTGAGCATCACGTCCTCAAGGGCCATCCATGTTGTAGCCTGTGTCAGAGCTTCACACGTTTTCAGGGCCGAGTCATTTTCCCCTGTGTGGATGGACCCTGTGCTGTGTATCCATCCATCCACCATCCATGGACACTTGGATTGTTTCCACCTCTTAGCTATTGTGAATAACACTGCTGTGAACCTGGGCTCGCAAATATCCCTTTGGGTCCCTGCTTTTACTTCTTTTGGGTAAATACCCAGATGTGGAATTGTGGGATCACAGGGTAATTCCATTTTCAAGTTTCTCAACACATAGAGCTCTTTTAAACACTTTACATGCAATAAGACATTCACTCGTTTTTGCAGGACAGTCATGTGAGTTTTAACTCATGTAGATTCGTGGAACCACCACCCCCGATGGGATTCAGAACATTTCCGTCACCTCAGAGTATTCGCTCGTCCTGGTTCTTCATTCACAGTCAGACCCTCTCTCCAGCCCTCATCCCTGGCGACCACTGTCCCTATATTTGACTCTGCCAGAAAGTCATACAGGTGACATCCTGCAGTACTTAGCCCTCTGAAATTGGCTTCCTTCACTCAGCAATATGCACTTTGCTGAGTCGTCGCAAGGAACATGGCCCGTTCCTTTTAATCACCGAGCGATACTCCATTGCATGCACACATTGTGTGTAGTTCATCCTTTCCCCGCTGAAGGACGGCCACCTGGGTTTCCATTTGGGGGTGATCTGTGCAGACTGCTGCTACCAGCATTCCTGTACAGGTCTGTGTGTGAATGCAAGTTTTTGTTTCTCTTGGATAAACATCTGTGAGTAGGATTGCTGGGTCATACGCTAAGAGGATGCTAACCTATCAGAAACAGCCAAACTGGTTTCCGGAGAGGCGGTACCATCTTGCGTCCCTGCCAGCATCCTGTGGGAATTCTAGCCACCCCACATCCTCAGCAGAGTTTGGCATTATCAGTACGTTTAGGTTAGCAATTTGAACAGGTGTATCGTGACGTCACATTGTGGGTCTGAATGTGAATCTTTTTACAGAATGTAGAGGCTTATGATTCAGTGATTTTTTTTCATATAGATTCTAAGTCAACACGATGCTCAGTGAGAGAAACCAGACGCAGAAGGACACACAGTGTGTGATTCCATTGGTAGGAAACGTCCAGAACAGGCAAATTCACAGACAGAAAATGGGTTCATGGTGTCGGGGGCTGGGGGAGGGGGATGGGAAGTGACTGCTCATGGGGACGGGGTCTCCTTTGGTGGGATGAGCGTGTTCTGAAACTAGACGGAGGTGATGGTTACACAACATTATAAACGTACTAAATGCCGCCAAATCTTTCACTTTAAAATGGTTACTTTTATATAATGTGAATTTCATGTCCATTACAAAAATCACTAGCAGTAATTTTTTTTAACGACTTTAACCTAATGCAAAGGAAAAAAAAGAAGCCCATTGTTAATGAAACAGTACCTGGAGACTGTTCCTAGAATCTTTTCATCTGTGTGCATTGTGAAATTCTGCAGAGGTGAATATGGTCCCATCTGGACCATCAGAGGAGGATGGAGCCGGTGTCACCATCAGAGGTCACCCAGCATCTGGATGTCCCTCATGTTTGGGGAACATTTTCTGTCTCATGGGCAGAGTCTGTCTCCTACCGGGCACGTGGCAAAGGCAGAATCTTCCCTTCTTTGTCCTTCTCCTGCCCCTGGGACAGGCCAGGTGAACCTGCTCCATCAGTTACACAGTTGCCGGGAGAGGGGGGAATCACGCAAACCTGGTGAGGCAGGATTAGGGTAGGTGGTCCTGAATCAGCTCTCAACATGGCAGTGGTGTGGTCCTTCCAGGCAGCAGGAGGATGGGTTCAGGGCAGCATCCAGGTATCTCCTGTGTGAGGCCAGTGTTGGCTGGGGCAGCCGAGCTGGCCTGTCCGCCCAGGACCTGGGGCATGATGTTGCTTGGGCCCTGCCTTTTCTCTGGTCCGGCAGTATCCTGGACATTCTCCAAGCTGCCCATCACCTTTTCTTCTAAGACAGTTCAGTAGTGCGTGGACCTGATTCTGAGGTGCAGACGAGGAGGTGCGTCACAGCCTACATCCCAGACCCCGCATCTCCCAGAGAGGGTCGTCCCCTCTTAGCCAAGTCCCAGAAAGGTCGTTCACGGCATCTCGGGGCAGCCACTCTATCACTTGTTGATACCTTCTGATACTTCTCTTCTGTAACCAGATGGGAAACGAGATGGTCAGACACACTGTTATCAAACCAAACTTGGGTCCGGTCACCCACGTGCAGCAAAGCCAATCTACTGACCCTGGGTTGTGGTGAAGGAACGTACAGCGTTTATTGCAGGTGCCAAACAAGGAGTCCAGGCAGCTAGAGCTTAAAAGGCCTGAACTCCTCGATGGTTTTCAGGGGAGGGCTTTTAAAGACAGGGTGAGAGAGGGGCGTGGTGAGTGTGTGATCAGCTGGTGGACATTCTTCTGACTGGCTGGCAGGGAGGTCATCGGCAGTCCACATCATCAACCTTCTGGTCCCAGCTGGTCTGGCGTCTCCATGCTGGCGAGCAGCATATGAAGGTAACTTCTCCCACCTGGTGGAGGTTTCAGTATCTGCAAAACAGCTCACAGGATTCAGCTCAGAATATGATCTATAGCCCTTGAGGAGGAACTAAGGTCCTTGACTTTGTTTAATGGCTACATTATGATTATTTTGTCATGCTTGACTGTTTCCCTTGGCTTCTCATTTTCCCACTTCTGTGATTAAATTTGCTCTTTGGAACTCGGGGAAGGACTAAGAGGTGAAAGCTTTTCTACAAACAACAGGAAAGCAGAGGACATGGGGGGAGGGGTTTCTGTCCCAGGAAGGACTCACAGGGTCCTGCTCAGTTACAACATTATTCGTAAGAATTGTACAAACCAGAGAAATGAGGCAAAAGCAATCCAGTGCCCCCTTTCAATGTCACATCTGAATGTTATCAAACCAAACCGTCTTGGGGGGGGGGTGCATTTGACCCTCTGCAATTGTAACCTTCCGTGAATTACTCTTGGGTATGGATTAAGGACCCAGCTGTGTCAGGTCACTTGGTAACTTGTAGAAGATGGTGAAGTAGTCAGTGATCTACACCTCAGAGAACAGATAACCCCAATGTGGCAGGTTTACTGCCTTGTAGGACACCCACCTGCTTTGTATGTGACTTTTCCATTTTAGTCCAGAATCCTGACTATATATTTACCAACCCCTGCAGCTGCTGTGGGACCAGGCTTAACACTGCACACATTCCCTCGTGAATGAGGTTCAAAAAGCCCTTGATACGGGCTCGCGGTGTATCTGTAGAACAGTCGTGGTTTTATGTTTTCTGACATTGTAGTTGGACACCGTCAACCATACAGGGACGAGACGTCCAGCCACTGGGTTTGCCCTGGGAGGGTCTTTCCCACATCATTCCAAAATCCACCAAACACCACTCTCTCTTTCAGCGTATTTTTTCCCTTCCTGTGGTTTCCTGAATAATGGTCTCCCTAAAACATCCCCATCCTGAATCCCAGAATCCCTGAATCAGTTCCTGGATGTGGCCAAAGGGACTTTGCAGGCGTGAGTAACTGAAGGATGCTGAGAAAGGGTGAGGGTCCTGGGTTATCCAGGTGGAACCAATATAATCATAAAGGTCTTGACCAGAGGGAGGCGGGGTGGGCGGGTCAGATAGATAGAAGGCAAGAAGGCGACAAAAGACAGATTTCAAGATGGAACCCTGCTCTTTGGAGGAAGAAGCCAGGAACCAAGGATGCAACTCCGGAAGCTGGAAGAGGCAGTGACGTGGATTCCCCCAAGTCCTGCCGACACCCCGATTTCAGCCCTGTGAGACCCGTGTCAGACTTCTCACCCCCAGAACCGGAAGGCAGTAAACGTGTGTTGTTTTGGGGTCATTGGTTCCAGCAGCCCAGGAAGCTGATGTAAGCCCCAGCGCTCACTGGCCCCGTGTCACACCCATCTTTGCTGAGGACGGAGAAGCAGCTGCCCATCTCTTCTGAGCCCGACATTTCCTACGACTTACGGAGCTTTTGCTGTCCCTTCATAGAGCCCAGCGTTGAAATCAGTCCAAACGCAAAAAGGCAACCCTGTCCTTCCTTCACTTGGAGCCAGTAAAGCGGGCTGTCATTGCAAACTGGGCTTTTTTTTTCCTTCTCTGTTTCTCCCTTGCCGACCTGGTCTCTCTCTCTCCCCACCATCATATCTCCTCTCTCCTCCTTCGCTGTTCATTTCTATTCCTACCCATTGAATAACAGCTACACCGTGATCTCCGCCGGTCCCTTGGAAATTAATTCAGTTACCTTCACAGGGAATGACCGCTTCTGACTTTAAAGTACCAGACGCCGGGGCAAGAAGGGGGAGGGAGTTAGCCCCCAGCCAAGGGCACAGATACCGAGCAATGAGAGCTCCCTCCAGCCCCGGGGCTGTGCTGCAGACCACATTAGTAATTGATGCTCTGAGCCGGCTTCCCGGGCGGAGATGCGAGCTCTGTCCTTTGGACCATTCTTCAAGTCGTTCTGAGTCTGTGCGTTTGTCAGTGTGAAGGTTGAATTGGAGGACAAAGAAAGAAAAGAAAGAAAAAAAAGAAATGCCTTCCTTGAAATAAGATCGAAGGGCAGTGTGTAGGTGTAACAGCTCTAGATAGAAGTGTGCACCTGTGCAGGTACATCACCTTACTCTGTCTGCATTACCTGATTTTCTACATTGGGAGCTCTTGGATAAGGGCAGCCTGGGTGGGATGGGGGGAGACCCTCAAGGCGTCTCTCTCTGATCTTCCCTTCTCAGCGCCGGGAGCAGAGGCTTCTTCCATTCTGAAGTCATCAGTGAGATGAATTTTTAAATGGTGTCTTTTTGTAAAAGGTCAGGGTCCTACAAGGACCCTGCTGCATGGGACGTGACCATGAGCTTCAGGTACCCAGGAACACACCTTCCCTGGAGGCCTGGGTGATGCTAAGGTCAGCTTTTGAGACCCAGAGGCTGTTTCCGCGATGGTTCTGTGTGGGAGCCTGGAGCTCTGGGGGGCTGTTCCCCAGCAGTGTTTCTGCATCAAAAATTCTGTCCTTTTAGATGACTGCGTCTTCCAGACCTGGTTTCCCAGCCTCAGCCCACTGACGTTTGTGGCTGGATGACCCTCGGATATGGGGCGTCCTGTGCACTGCGGGGCGTGGAGCTGCACAACTGGTCTCCACCCACCACATGCCAGGAGCACCCCTCCCCCGAGTTGTGACAGTGGGAAATGCCCCCAGACATTGTCAACTGTCTGCTGGGGGTAGAGTCTTCCCCAGTTTCTAACCATTATCATAGATAAATAGATACAGATGGCAGACTTTATTTAGATAGATGGACGGATGAATGGATGGATGGATGAAAGAGAGAAATAATTAGATAGATATAGATGATAGTAGATGATAGATCGATAGATGATTGATAGAAGATTTTATTAGATAATATAGATAAGATAGAGATGGATAGATGATAGATTAGATAGATATTGTTAGATAGATGCTAGATAATAGATGACCGATAGTAGTAGATAGAAGCTAGATAACAGGTAGATAATAGATGATAGATGTAAATACACGTAGACATGGATCTGAATGTCTACACAGACATGAACAGAGACTGAGGACAACCAAGGAGAGACATGAAGTCTGTGAGGAACAGAGCAGGTGGAGAGAGTTGACAGAGGGTCAGAGAAGGGGTGACGTTCAAGCAGACCTCCCTGATGGGAGGGGGTGGGCCCTGCATCTACCTGGGGTGCAGGGCGCTCCATGCGCGGGGCGGGCAGGATGTGTGAAGCCCCTGGGGCAGGGCTTGGCTTGGTGATTCCAGCAGCAAGGAGACTGTGTCGCTGGAGTGGGTGTGTCGTGAGGCAAAGTCCAGGAGGATGACCTCACTGGAGTTGAAAAGCTCTGTCCCTCCGTCGGCCCCAGCGTGTGAGGATTGAGGGGGTATTCACCGGGGGAGGGGAGAACGGGGGACCAGAGGAAGGGCTGAGCCTAAAGAGACCGTGCGGGATGGAAGGCAGGTCTTAGGGGGAAACACAGCCATCGGTGAATCACGCAGAACCCACCTCCTGGTCACCCAGGGCGCCACCCACGGCTGGAGCCTGTGGGCGCTGGGTGATGGTGGGTCACCTGGGACCCTGTGTGGGCACCTTCCGGCCTCCTTCAAGCTGCTGGGAGCACCGCGCACCCAGCCGTGCTGGCCTCAGGCTCGTGGAGGACGCCAGCAAGGGTCCGGATGCATGAAGGTCCCCGTCTGGCATCATTGGATTTTCATTCTGCGCCGCCCCCCCCCATCCCCCCGCCCAAGGACCACAGCGCTTCTCAGCAAGGACGTAGCGTGATTTTCCAGCGCCCAGGAAATAGCAGCAGGTGGGGAGTGGGCAGGTCACGGGGGCTGAGAGGCTCCCAGGCAGGAGGCCACCGCAGGGTTACGGCCAGAGGGAGCGAAGGGCCAGAAAGTGAACCCTACCCGGGAAGAGATGGCTCGTGGTCCTAAGTGGGAAGCAAAAGCCAGGGGAGGAACCAGTGCACTGGATGGTGGAGCAGGAACCCTCAGGGTAGAGAGAAGATTGACAGCCTGGGGCTAAATGGCTGCGCTTCCTCTTGGCTTTTGTGGAGCTGGTCAGAGGTCACGGCCTCCCACGGAGACTAATTATAAGTCAGCATATCCCAAGGCTCCTTGTGAAGTTGGAAGAAGACCCTGGGGACTTCCTGGACAGTCCAGTTGTTAGGACTCGGGGCTTCCACTGCAGGGGACACTGGTTCGATCCCTGGTCCGGAAACAGATCCTGCACGCCGCATGGCTCGGCCAAAAAAAAAAAGAAAAGAAAAGAAAGAAGATTCTTGGCCTCCGACCACAGCCTGAAAACCCAGACGGCAAAAGTGGGAAGGGTGCGGCTGATTTGGAGAAAAGAAGGTAGCTCTTTTCATCCATACGTGCGTGGATGAATTTATGTTCACGTGCGTGCATGCCTGTGTGCACGTGCGCTCCTGAGTGTGGATGTCTGCTCGTGCAAGTGTATGTTCACGTGAGCAGTGCACATGTGCATTTATATGCACGTGTGTGCATGCATGAACACATATGTGTGCAGGTGTGCGGTGCATGCATGCACTTATGCATATGTGGGGGGTGTGCCTGTGTGTGCGTGTGCAGGTGTGCAGCGCATGTATGTTTGCATGCCTGTGTGGGTGTGTGTGCGTACATGCCGTGCATATGTGCAATTCATACGTGCACTCGTTTTCATGCACGTGTGAATGAGTGTGCATGGGTGTGTGGATGCCTCAGGTACGTGTGTGCGTGCACGTGTGCATTGATGCCCTTGTGTGTGCGTGCATATGTGGGTGTGCATGAGTGTCCGTGTGCAGCCATGTTTGTGTGCCTGTGTGGGTGTGTGTGCATACGTGGCGTGCATATGTGCGATTCGTACATGCACTCATGTTTTCATGCACGTGTGGATGCCTCAGGTATGTGTGTGCGTGCACGTGTGCGTCGGAGCCTTTCCCGCAATCTCCAAGGCAAGGGGTCCTGGCAGGAGAAGGTGTGGACGGAGGACGGAGCAGGGGCGTGCGGAGGTAGGGAAGTCACTAGAGAGGCCCGTGGGCACGGGGCAGAGGAACCCGAAAACAGCCCCGTTTCCATGAAAACAGTCTGTAGGGAAGCTGGGGATTGAACGCCAGCAGGCTCGTTCACGGTGCAGGGTGATGAAGCCGGCCTGGTGTCTTTCGGGCGCCTTGTTTTCTACTGCGTGTCCGCATCTGCCCCCGCGCCCGTGTCAGCCCTGCTATGGCATCAGCGGCTGTCACACGTGTCCCAGAAAACACACGTGTGTGTGTGTCTGTTTCCTGCAGGCGTGACGGCACCGAGTCCCAAGCCCTGGTGTCCTGGCTTTCTGACCCCGAATGCCGTTTAGGGAAACTCACTGTGTACATTCTCGTCCCGAAGTCGGTCTACTCACAAGAGAACCATTTTGTTTTCCCCGCCTCCCAGCGATGACCCAAACCTTGGCATTGAAGGAACGGGAGGAATCTTGCTAAAAAACTGAAGGGAGAGATTCAAGGGAAGGGAGAGGAGAGCAACATAAAATTCTGTGGTGGCCCCGAATCCCATTTTCTGTCCCTGGGAGCGCGTGTTGTCCTATTTGTACGTGTTCAGAAACGACCGGCGTGATTGTTTCCATCATTCCCTCGGTCCTTACGGCAAGTGTTTTTCCCGGACGGTGGTATTGCTTCCCTGGCATTTTATAATGCCTTTGTAAATTTGGAGAAGCCTGAGCCCCACTCTCTGCAAACAAAGTTAACATTTTGCGATGAAACTCCAAAAAACAGCCTCCGTCAACCGTCTGCCCCATCTGTGCCTGAAATTCTGGTCGACCTTTTCACCTGTGTTCTTACCTGATACACACAAGCATCTTAGGAGAAACACTTCATTCTACCCATTTTACAGATGAGGAAACAGAACCTCAGTGAGCAGGGGGTTTTGCACACGATGCTATACAACCGCTTTCGACAGGGCTCACATCACTTGATTGAAAAAAAGAAAATAGTAACCATTTGTGATGCCCGTGGTGGCGATTATAAAAATTACACCATAGCATAGGATGAGGTTGAACTTCTCAGGATCTTTTTCCAAAATGACCACAAAAATGCCTTACTTCTTTAAAAATTGAAATATGGTTGATTTATAATGTTTCAGGTATACAGCAAAATGATTCATTTATACATGTATATGTTTATATTTCAGATTCTTTTCCCTTATAGGTTATATTACAAGATAGTGAATAGAGGTCCCTGTGCTATACAGTAGGTCCTCGTTCGTTGTCTATTTTATATATATAGTAGTGTACATCTGCTAATCCCAAATTCCTAATTTATCCCTCTCCCCTGACCCCCGCCATTTCCTCCTTGGTGACCATAAGTTAGTTTTCTATATCTGCCTGCCATTTGGATGCAATGATTTAATTATCATTAAAAAAATGTTGTTTTGTTCCTTATTAGTCTTTAAAAACCCCACCGAGTCTAGATGAGACATGTTGGAACCTAAGGGCCTTAGCTATACCTTAAAAGGCAACTTTGAGATGATTTTGGATGATTTTAGATGCTGAAAGCTCTTTCTGTAAAGGGACAGATTGTCAGTATCTTGGGCTCCAAGGCCAGAAGTCCCTCTTACAGCTCCTCAGGTGTTTTAGGAATGTGGCCGTGAACAGTATGTCAATGCACAGGCCTGGCTGTGTACCAGTAAAACTTTATTTACACAAGGAAGCGAGGGCCGGATTTGGCCCACGTGTCACAGTGTGCAGACATGCACTTTTGTGGGTGTGGTGCTGCCCTGGGCAGAGGGAAGTCCTATCAGACAGAACAATGCATTCACCTTTGGGAATTTTACTTACTTTTGTCCTCATTCAAGAGCTCGAAATCGGTACTTTGTCATTTTTATTTTTCCTGAGGTTAAAGTGTTTAAGCGATAATACGTCATCCCAGGAAGCCCGGAGGCCCGTGAGAGGCAGGGAGGGAGCAATCTGGGGACAGGTGGCCACGTGTGGTACCCCCTTCCCCCACGTCCCTGGGGAGATGAGCTCATTGGGGGTCAATGGAGGTGGATTTTGCTCCATTGATCTTTGGTAGAAGGAGGTCTCGCCCCTGGAGCGACATCCAGCGGCCAGTCCTGAGATACTTACGCTAATCTATTAGCTCATTCCCCGCTGCCAGGTCTGCTTTCCTCCACAGCTTCAGAGCCTTGCTGGCCCCTCCTCAGCCCCCACCCCCACCCCCAGGCAAGGGAGAGAAAGGCAGTGAGGGCTGTCGATTACGGGGAAGAATAAATGGAGAGAATAGGAGAAGCAGAACCTTAATTTACAGACCAGTGCGGGCACCATCTCTGTTCCACAGTGGCCTGCAGGGAAGCATAGGGACCACAGCGCATACCACGCAACAAAGGCCCCACCGTGGTTCCCAAGGACTGTGGGGAACCTGGTCATTGAGGCAGAGTCTAGAGCTCATGGCCTCTGGCTGGATGCAGCCTTGTCCATCCACCCCAGTGAGTCTCAGTATCATTTTCTGTGTCAGTCAGGGTTCTCCAGGGAAACAGAACCAACAGGAGATTGGGTAGGTAGGTAGGTAGGTAGATAGATAGATAGACAGATGATAGAGACAGGTGATAGATAAATAGATACATAAGAAGATGGTGGATAATAGAATAGATATGATGGATGGATAAATAGATGATAGACACATAGATAGAAAGATTGATAGATGATAGGTGACAGATAAATAGATTGATGATAGATTAGATATAAATGAACACATAGATGACATGTTGATGATAGATGAGACAGAAATATTGATAGATGAATGATAGATTAGACATAGATAAAAGAATAGATAGATTATAGATAGATGAATAAATAGATGATAGGCGGATAGAAAGATTGATCGATGATAGGTAAATGATAAATAGATAGATTGATAGGTAGGTAAATGAATTAGATTACAGACAGGTAGATATTTAAGGATGTGACTCCCATGATTGTAGGGGCTGGCAAGTCCAAAGTCTTTAGCTTAGATCAGCAGGGAAGAGTTAATGCTGTACTCTGAGTCTGAAAACCATCCGAAGTCAGAATTCCTCCTTCTCAAGGGACCCTCCGTACTTTTCTCTTCGGTCCTTCAACTGATTAGATGTGGCCCACCCGCAGTAGGAGGGCAATCTGCTTTACTTAACCTCTCCTGATTGAAACGTTCATCTCATCTTTAAAAAACAAACAAACAAAAAAACATCTTTACAGCAACATCTAGACTAAGGGTAGACCAAAAACTCGGTGCTAAGCCTGGCCAGTTTGACACATAAAGTTAACCGTCATACTTCTCTAAGTGTACCCTGGGGTGAAAACTGTTAGGTTGCATTGCAGGGTGTGGGGTTGGTGACGGATGCTTGAGACCTGAAAAGGTCCTATTTCCTCCAAAATGTGAAAATAAAGGAGCAGAACTATAATTAGCAAGAGTTTCATTCAGTTTCTATAAAAGGTAGAATCGTGGGCTTCCCTGGTGGCGCAGTGGTTGAGAGTCCGCCTGCCGATGCAGGGGACACGGGTTCGTGCCCCGGTCCGGGAGGATCCCACGTGCCGCGGAGCGGCTGGGCCCGTGAGCCATGGCCGCTGAGCCTGCGCGTCTGGAGCCTGTGCTCCTCAGCGGGAGAGGCCACAGCAGTGAGAGGCCCGCATACCGAAAAAAAAAAAAAAAGGGTAGAATTATGTTCACTGCAACTAAACTAGTTTATCATTTTATAACATTCACAGACATTGGCACACATAGAGTTCAAATGTAAAGATCTAGACACAGTTAATTCTTATCGAAAGTAATTTATCTAAAATGTCCCCAGAAATGCTTTCAGCAAAAAATATGTATGAAATATATATATATTTATTTACTTATTCTATATACATATTGTGTATATATATGCAGATTCAATATAGGTGTATATGTTATATATAACATATATGTATAGTAGTCAATTGAAGTGTATCCCTATTCTAACTGCTGGTACATATGAATGGGACCTTATTTGGAAATAGGGTCTTTGCAGATGTGATTATTTTAGCATTTCAAGTTTATCCTGGGTCAGGGTGGCCTTATGTCCTTACAAGAGACAGAAGGGGAGAGACACAGACACAGAGGAGAAGCCCTGAGAAGACAGAGGTAGAGACGGGAGGGACGCGGCCACAAGCCCAGGGATGCCTGGAGCCCCCAGAAGCTGGAAGAGGCGGGAAGGACCCTCCCCTGGAGCCTCTGGAGGGAGCTCAGCCCTGAGACACCTTGACCTCAGACGTCTGGTCTCCAGGATGGGGGAGGATGAATCTTTGTGGTTTTTAGCCTCCCAGTTTATGGTCATTTGTTACGGCTGCCCTTGGAAGTCGATACCTAGTAGTTTACGTCCATGTATATAAGTCTGTGAATAATATTGGATGAGATAGTATTTTTATATATTTTAAGTAGTGCAGTGTGGGACCTGTCAAAGAAAAGTCCAATGAGAAGAAGAGAGACTTCTGCTGTCGGCAGGGTTCCTGTTGGAAGAAGCCCAGGTTAGGAGTCTAGACCTGGATTTCAATCCCGGCTCTGCCGTTCACCAGCCCGGTGGACTTGAGGGCAATGCCAGTTGGGGAAGTGGACACCACCTACGCCTATGGTCTTGATCGGGTCGAAAGAAGTAATGATTCCTTTCTCGGAGCCCACAAAGTCCGCTTTGAAGGCGTAAACCGGTGTCAGGTTTTGGAGCAAGATGTTGAAATTGTCCTGCAGAAACTGGAGGGGAAACAATGTGGTTTTGAATAAGCAAATGACAAGATCCAACTGGTGTTTCAGAAAACTGTTTTTTTCCCTGCTTGCCCCATTTCTGCATCATGTGGGACGGGGATGAGCTCAGTGAGGTGGTCAGGTGATAGGTGATGCTGTTCTCAAACGGCAAATTCACGTGGACCTGTTCCTCATGCCTTCCACTATTTTCAGGAATCACGGCTCAAACCTGTTCCATTCCTTAAGCTGATGACTAACGACCAAAGCTGTGAGGTTCTGAAGTATTTATGTCATTATTCATTTCAACAGAATTTCCACAGGCACGGGAAGTAGTGTTCGCGTGTGAGACACACACACCCAACGCTTTGTGCACTTGTGATTCTGCAGGTTTCTTATGAGAGTTCTATGCCCCGAGGCTGGGGTCCTCCAGCCTCGCGTGGGGACCCACCCTCCCTACTTGGTGGGTCCGTGCCTCCAATCTACCTTTGGTTAATATTCCCTTGTGCTCCGTGGTCACCATTTTCCTAAATAGTAGTTGATCCCAACCTAGAGCAATATCTTGGTCACACTTTTCTCCTGTCAGCTCCCAGGACTGAAGAATGTTCTGCAGCCAGATACCAGACACCTGTGACCTCCTGGGGAATTAGGATTTACTGTCCCTGAGTATTTTGTTTGCTTTTTTTTGTTTGTTTTCATTGTGAACCAATATGTTCTTTTTAAAAAATTTTTATTTTATATTGGACTATAGTTGATTTAGAATGTTGGGTTAGTTTCAGGTGTACAGGAAAGTGATTCTGTTTTATATACATTCTTTTTCAGATTCTTTCCCCTTATAGGTTATTACAAAATATTGAGTATAGTTCCCTGTACTATACAGTAGGTCCTGGTTGTTTATCTATTTTATTTATTTATTTTTGAATTTTATTTTTTTATACAGCAGGTTCTTATTAGTCATCCATTTTATACACATCAGTGTATACATGTCAATCCCAATCTCCCAATTCATCACACCACCATCCCCGCAATCCCCGCTTTCCCCCCTTGGTGTCCATACGTTTGTTGTCTACGTCTGTGTCTCAATTTCTGCCCTGCAAGCCAGTTCATCTGTACCATTATTCTAGGTTCCACATATATGCGTTAATATATGATATTTGTTTTTCTCTTTCTGACTTCACTCTGAATGACAGTCTCTACATGCATCCACGTCTCTACAAATGACCCAATTTTGTTCCTTTTTATGGCTGAGTAATAGTCCATTGTATATATGTACCACATCTTCTTTATCCATTTGTCTGTCGATGGGCATTTAGGTTGCTTCCATGACCTGACTATTATAAATAATGCTGCAGTGAACATAGGGGTGCATGTGTCTTTTTGAATTATGGTATTCTCAGGGTATATGCCCAGGAATGGGATTGCTGGGTCATATGGTAGTTCTATTTTTAGTTTTTAAAGGAACCTCCATACTGTTCTCCATAGTAGCTGTATCAATTTACATTCCCACCAACAGTGCAGGAGGGTTCCCTTTTCTCCACACCCTCTCCAGCATTTGTTGTTTGTAGATTTTCTGATGATGCCCATTCTAACTGGTGTGAGGTGATGCCTTGTTGTAGTTTTGATTTGCATTTCTCTAATAATTAGTGATGTTGAGCATCTTTCATGTGCTTCTTGGTCATCTGTATGTCTTCTTTGGAGAAATGTCTATTGAGGTCATCTGCCCATTTTTGGATTGGGTTGTTTGTTTTTTTAATATTGAGCTGCATGAGCTGTTTATATATTTTGGAGATTAATCCTTGGTCCGTTGATTTGTTTGCAAATATTTTCTCCCATTCTGAGGGTTGTCTTTTCATCTTGTTTGTGGTTTCCTTTGCTGTGCAAAAGCTTTTACGTTTCATTAGGTCCCACTTGTTTATTTTTGTTTTTATTTCCATTACTCTAGGAGGTGGATTAAAAAAGATCCTGCTGTGATTTATGTTGAAGAGTGTTCTTCCTATGTTTTCCTCTAAGCGTTTTATAGAGTCCAGTCTTAAATTTAGGTCTCTAATCCATTTTGAGTTTATTTTTGTGTATGGTGTTAGGGAGTGTTCTAATTTCAGTCTTTTACATGTAGCTGTCCAGTTTTCCCAGCACCACTTACTGAAGAGACTATCTTTTGTCCATTGTATATCCTTGCTTCCTTTGTCATAGATTAGTTGACCATAGGTGCGTGGGTTTATCTCTGGGCTTTCTGTCCTGTTCCATTGATCTATATTTCTGTTCTTGTGCCAGTACCATATTGTCTTGATCACTATGGCTTTGTAGTATAGTCTGAAGTCAGGGAGTCTGATTCCTCCAGCTCCGTTTTTCTCCCTCAAGACTGCTTTGGCTATTTGGGGTCTTTTGTGTCTCCATGCAAATTTTAAGATTTTTTGTTCTAGTTCTGTAAAAAATGCCATTGGTAATCTGATAGGGATTGCATTGAATCTGTAGATTGCTTTGGGTAGTATAGTCATTTTCACAGTATTGAGCCTTCCAGCCAAGAACATGGTATATCTCTCCATCTGTTGGTATCATCTTTAATTTCTTTCATCATTGTCTTATTGTTTTCTGCATACAGGTCTTTTGTGTCCCTAGGTAGGTTTATTCCTAGGTAGTTTATTCTTTCTGTTGCAATGGTAAAGGGGAGTGTTTCCTTAATTTCTCTCTCGGATTTTTCTTCATTAGTGTATAGGAATGCAAGAGATTTCTGTGCATTAATTTTGTATTCTGCAACTTTACCAAATTCATTGATTAGCTCTAGTAGTTTTCTGGTGGCATCTTTAGGATTCTCTATGTATAGTATCATGTCATCTGCAAACAGTGACAGTTTTACTTCTTCTTTTCCAATTTGTATTCCTTTTATTTCTTTTTCTTTTCTGATTGCCGTGGCTAGGACTTCCAAAACTATGTTGAATAAGAGTGGTGAGAGTGAGCAACTTTGTCTTGTTCCTGATCTTAGAGGAAATGCTTTCAGTTTTTGAGCTTAAACCATTGAGAATGATGTTTGCTGTGGGTTTGTCATATATGGCCTTTATTATGTTGAAGTAAGTTCCCTCTATGCCCACTTTCTGGAGAGTTTTTATCATAAATGGGTGTTGAATTTTGTCAAAAGATTTTTCTGCATCTGTTGAGATGGTCATATGGTTTTTATTCTTCAATTTGTTAATAGGTGTATCACATTGATTGATTTGCGTATATTGAAGAATCCTTGCATCTCTGGGATAAATCCCATTAGATCATGGTGTATGATGCTTTTAATGTGGTGTTGGATTCTGTTTGCTAGTATTTTGTTGAGGATTTTTGCATCTATATTCATCAGTGATATTGGTCTGTAGTTTTGTTTTTTTGTAGTATATTTGTCTGGTTTTGGTATCAGGGTGATGGTGGCCTCATAGAATGAGTTTGGGAGTTTTCCTTCCTCTGAAATTTTTTGGAAGAGTTTGAGAAGGATGGGTGTTAGCTCTTCTCTAAATGTTTGATAGAATTCGCCTGTGAAGCTGTCTGGTTCCGGACTTCTGTTTCTTGGAACATTTTTAATTGCAGTTTCAATTTCATTACTTGTGATTTGTCTATTCATATTTTCTATTTCTTCCTTGTTCAGTCTTGGAAGCTTATACCTTTCTAAGAATTTGTCCATTTCCTTCAGGTTGTCCATTTTATTGGCATAGAGTTGCTTGTAGTAGTCTCTTAGGATGCTTTGTATTTCTTTGGTGTCTGTTGTAACGTTTCCTTTTTCATTTCTAATTTTATTGATTTGAGTCCTCTCCCTCTTTTTCTTGATGAGTCTGGCTAATGGTTTATCAATTTTGTTTATCTTCTCCAAGAACCAGCTTTTAGTTTTATTGATCTTTGCTATTGTTTCCTTTGTTTCTATTTCATTTATTTCTTCTCTGATCGTTATGATTTCTTTCCTTCTGCTAATTTTGGGTTTTGTTTGTTCTTCTTTCTCTAGTTCCTTTAGGTGTAACATTAGATTGTTTATTTGAGATTTTTCTTGTTTCGTGAGGTAGGCTTGTGTTGCTATAAACTTCCCTGTTAGAACTACTTTTGCTGCATCCCCTAGGTTTTGGATTGTCGTGTTTTCATTGTCATTTGTCTCTAGGTATTTTTTGATTTCCTCTTTGATTTCTTCAGTGATCTCTTGGTTATTTAGTAACGTATTGTTTAGCCTCCATGTGTTTGTGTTTTTTACGGTTTTTGCCCCTGTAATTGATTTCTAATCTCACAGCATTGTGGTCAGAAAAGATGCTTGGTAGGATTTCAGTTTTCTTAAATTTACTGAGGCTTGATTTGTGACCCAAGATGTGATCTATCCTGGAGAATGTTCTGTGTGCACTTGAGAATAAAGTGTAATCTGCTGTTTTTCAATGGAATGTCCTATAAATATGAATTAAATCTATCTGGTCTATTGTGTCATTTAAAGCTTGTGTTTCCTTACTAATTTTCTGTTTGGATGATCTGTCCATTGGTGTAAGTGAGGTGTTAAAGTTCCCCACTATTGTGTTCCTGTCGATTTCCTGTTTTATAGCTGTTAGCAGTTGCCTTATATATTGAGGTGCTCCTATGTTGGGTGCATATATATTTATAATTGTTATATCTTCTTGGATTGATCCCTTGATCATTATGTAGTGTCCTTCCCTAACTCTTGTAATAGTCTTTATTTTAAAGTCTATTTTGTCTGATATGAGAATTGCTACTCCAGCTTTCTTTTGATTTCCATTTGCATGGAATATCTTTTTCCATCCCCTCACTTTCAGTCTGTATGTGTCCCTAGGTCTGAAGTAGGTCTCTTGTAGACAGCATATATATGGGTCTTGTTTTTGTATCCATTCAGCAAGCCTGTGTCTTTTGGCTGGAGCATTTAATCCATTCACATTTAAGGTAATTATCGATATGTATGTTCCTATGATCATTTTCTTAATCATTTTGGGTTTGTTTGTGTAGGTCCTTCTCTTGTGTTTCCCACCTAGAGAAGTTCCTTTAGCATTTGTTGTAGAGCTGGTTTGGTGGTGCTGAATTCTCTTAGCTTTTGCTTGTGTGTAAAGCTTTTGATTTCTCCATCGAATCTGAATGAGATCCTTGCTGGGTAGAGTAATCTTGGTTGTAGGTTCCTTCCTTTCATCACTTTAAATATGTCATGTCAGTCTCTTCTGGCTTGTAGAGTTTCTGCTGAGAAATCAGCTGTTAACCTTATGGGAGTTCCCTTGTATGTTATTTGTTGTTTTTCCCTTGCTGCTTTCAATAAGTTTTCCATGTCTTTAATTTTTGCCAATTTGATTACTATGTGTCTCGGCATGTTTCTTTTTGGGTTTATCCTGTATGGAACTCGCTGTGCTTCCTGGACTTGGGTGGCTATTTCCTTTCCCATGTTAGGGAAGTTTTCGACTATAATCTCTTCAAATATTTTCTTGGGTCCTTTCTCTCTCTCTTCTCCTTCTGGGACCCTATAATGCGAATGTTGTTGCGTTTAATGTTGTCCCAGAGGTCTCTTAGGCTGTCTTCATTTCTTTTCATTCTTTTTTCTTTCTTCTGTTCTGCAGCAGTGAATTCCACCATTTTGTCTTCCAGGTCACTTATCCGTTCTTCTGCCTCAGTTATCCTGCTGTTGATTCCTTCTAGTGTATTTTTCATTTCAGTTATTGTATTGTTCATCTCTGTTTGTTTGTTCTTTAATTCTTCTAGGTCTTTGTTAAACATTTCTTTCACCTTCTCGATCTTTGCTTGCATTCTTTTTCCAGGGTCCTGGATCATCTTTACTATCATTATCTGAATTCTTTTTCTGGACGGTTGCCTATCTCCACTTCATTTACTTGTTTTTCTGGGGTTTTAGCTTGTTCCTTCATCTGGTACATAGCCCTCTGCCTTTTCATCTTGTCTATCTTTCTGTGAATGTGGTTTTTGTTCCACAGGCTGCAGGATTGTAGTTCTTCTTGCTTCTGCTGTCTGCCTTCTGGTGGATGAAGTTATCTAAGAGGCTTGATGGGAAGGACTGGTGGTGGGTAGAGCGGGGTGTTGCCCTGGTGGGCAGAGCTCAGTAAAACTTTAATCCGCTTGTCTGCTGATGGGTGGGGTTGAGTTCCATCCCTATTGGTTGTTTGTCCTGAGGTGACCCAACACTGGAGCCTGCCCCACTCTTTGTTTGGACTAATGGCAGACTCTGGGAGGGTTCACACCAAGGAGTACTTGCCAGAACTTCTGCTGCCAATGTCCTTGTCCCCATGGTGAACCACAGCCACCCCCCGCCTCTGCAGGAGACCCTCCAACACTAGCAGGTCGGTCTGGCTCAGTTTCCCCTGGGGTCAGTGCTCCTTCCCCTGGGTCCTGATGCGCACACTACTTTGTGTGTGCCCTCCAAGAGTGGAGTCTCTGTTTCCCCCAGTACTGTTGAAGTCCTGTGGTCGAATCCCACTAGCCTTCAAAGTCTGATTCTCTAGGAATTCCTCCTCCCGTTGCCGGACCCCCAGGTTGGGAAGCCTGACGTGGGGCTCAGGACCTTTACTCCAGTGGGTGGACTTCTCTGGTATAAGTGTTCTCCAGTCTATGAGTCACCCACCCAGCAGTTACGGGATTTGATTTTGCTGTGATTGTGCCCCTCCTACCATCTCATTGTGGCTTCTCCTTTGTCTTTGGATGTGGGGTATCTTTTCTGGTGAGTTCCAGTGTCTTCCTGTCGATGATTGTTCAGCAGCTAGTTGTGATTCTGGTGTTCTCACAAGAGGGAGTGAGAGCACGTCCTTCTGCTCTGCCATCTTGAACCAATCTCTGTTTATCTGTTTCATATACAGTAGTGTGTATCTGTTAATCCCAAACTCCTAATTTATCCCTCCCACCTCTTCCCCCTCTGGTAACCATAAGTTTGTTTTCTATGTCTGTGGGTCTGTTTCTGTTTTGTAAATAAGTTCATTTGAATCATTTTTTTTTAGATTCGGCATATAAGCGATATCATGTGATATTTGTCTAAAATCACTCTGCATACTGTGGTTGTTTGAGAAGTGATTAAAAGGAGAATTTCTATATTGCAAGTGAACTCCAATTTAAAAAAATAATTTAATGCAACCTAGTATATATAGCATGGATACACAGCAAGGTCCTACTGCATAACACAGGGAACTATATTCAATATCCTGTGACAAACCATAATGGAAAAGAATATGAAAAAGAACAGTTATATATATGTATAACTGAATCACTTTGCTGTACAGCAGAAATTAGCACACCATTGTAAAACAACCTTACTACAATAAAATTAAAAAAAAATAATTTAAAAAGGAGAATTTCTGAAACAATCCCTGACTTTGAATAAAGGCTTTCTCATGCCTTGTTTTTGTTTCTGAAAATGTTCCAAATTGTTCATCATTACCCAGTGTTATCTGTTTACAGGGAAATCAGATGACATTGTACGTTACAGGGACATTACATTACATGAGATGACATTACAGGGAAATCATGACAAAACAGAAACAGACTCTCAGACATAGAAAACAAACTCATGGTTACCAAAGGGGACAGGGGAGAGGGATAAATTAGGTGTTTGGGATTAACAGATACACGCTACTATGCATAAAAACGATAAACAACAAGGACCTGCTGTATAGCACAGGGAACTGTATGCAATATTTTATAATAACCTAAATGGGAAAAGAATATGAAAAAGAATAAATATAGGTATATGTACAGTAGAATCACTTTGCTTTACACCTGAAACTAACACAACATTGTAAATCACCTTTGGTCCAGTATAAAATAAAAATTAAAGAAAAAAATGTTTTTAATTAAAATATAATAAAGAAGATGGATGGCATCTAGTTGTTCCCACGGACTCTTAGGAACTTTTGGAAACTCACTGAACAGCCCTGCTCCTGGGGAAACAGCAGAGGTCTCAAAAGTATGCCAACAGCCATGGGCTCCACCCAGCAGTTTTCCACCAGCCTGTTTCCAAAGAAAGGGGTTTCATTTCTGCAATGAAATGACATAGCCCGATATCTCTGAACAGAAACCTATTCTGCTCCCGTGTATTTGAAGGGTCGAAATGTCCTGAAATCATTTATCTCCTTGTGTGATTCCCTTAGAGAAATGAATTTTATATTCTTCTGGGAAGACTGTAATTTTGTGTGTAACACAGCCTAAGTCATGGCTCCTAGGTTTACATTTCAGAGATGAAATCAACCGCCCGGTGACATTCTAGGATATTTACCTGAGAACTTAGTTCTGTGCCCTTTACCGTGTGGGCTTCCTGGGGGAAATTGGCTTTTAGGGCTGGAGACCTTCTCAGACAGGAGACTATTCTGTCCAATCAATGGGCTTTTTTTCCTGCACTTTACAGAGAAAGAAAGGAAAAGTGTATAGCCCAGTGCTCAGTTGTAGAGAACAGAGTCTATTTGAGGTACTGTAAGTTGGAAAAGATTTACTGCAGGATATATGTATATTTTAATAAAGATGTAATTCCCATGTCATAAAATCCACTCTTTTAAAATGTACAATTCAGGGACTTCCCTGGTGGTCTGGTGGTTGCAGGGGATGCAGGTTTAATCCCTGGTCGGGGAATAAGGTCCCATATGCCCCTGCCCCAAAATAATAATAAAATAAAAATTTTTAAGAAGAAATTAAAATGGACAATTCAGTGGGTTTTAGTATATTCACAAAGTTGTGAAACCATTAACTTTGTTTAATTTCACAACGTTGTCACCACCTACAGAAACCCTGTTCCCATCAACCCCCCCCCGTCACCCCTTTTCTCCTAGGCGCTGGCATTACTCATCTGCCTTTCGTCTGCATGGGTTTGCCCATTCTAGACACTTCCTGTGGATGGAACCCTACACCTGTGGCTCTTTGTGACTGGTTCCTCTCACTCAGCTTAGTGTTTTCAAGGTACATCCACACTGAAGCACGCAGCTGTACTTTGTTCTTTTTCATGGCTGAGTAATATTCCATTGTATATTTCTACCACGTCTTCTTTATCTCTTCATCCGTCGGTGGGCACTTAGGTTGCTTCTGTGTCTTGGCTACTGTAAGAAGTGCTAGCATTCCTGTTTTAAGAGAGTCTGCAGAATGCTGCTTCAGGTCTGGACCTCTGACGTGTAGGTAACCCTAAAATGTGACCAGAGAGTGTCTTAAGGCCCAAACCATCATAACTAGTGAATCTCACAGGACTCAAAATTCAGAGACAGATGTCAAGAGCACACAGGTCCCTGAGGGTTTGGGTTCCAATTCTTGTATTACGTTTTTAGCATCACAACTTTCTTTATCGTTCCCTTTTCTTATCTGGTAAACAGGAAGTACAAGTTTACAACCTTATAGGGGTTTCTGGAAGATTCAGCTCATCCAGGGTTTATGGAGCCTCTGAGATGTGTTGCTTGGGTAACAGCCATGAACAAAATAAACAACCCCTCCCGCTTGCCCTCCTTTTGCTTATGGCTTAAAAGGGATGGTTACCAATAACCAAGCTCAATAATTACGTAACAGTAATAATAATAATGATACGTAGAGGAAGTGGCAGACTGTAGGAAAAAGAACAAGTAGAAGGCAGTTGAGGAATCATGCATGCTAGGAGTGGGGTACCATTTGCAGAATAAGAATGGTCAAGCTCGGTCTTACTGAAAAGATACAGTTATAGGAAATAAAGGAAGCAGAACTCTTGGGGCTGTGAGCATCACACGTACAGTCAAGGGTCCAAATCTCATTGTGATCGTCACTCTTCTCATCACCGCCGCCAACAACACCATCATGACTGCCACCGTTTCAGTCAGCGGACGAGACTTAAGCTGCCGGCGACTAGCTCAGACGTTCAGCATCTCGGAGAAGAGACCTGGTGAAGAATCCCAGTAGGAAGTGGCTCCAGTCTCTGTGAGCTGGAAAGCGTCGGGTGAAACCCTTTCATCCTGTTCTATATTCAACACTCACGCCGCCGACAGTGCTGCCTTTGATCCGGGGCAGTGGCTGGAAGATCAGGGGTCCGGGAGTCAGCAGTGCCTCAGATGTGGGGCTGTTTGATCCCCTTGCCTGGGGCTTCTGAGCTCCAACACCCGCCTTCGTAAGGATGGGACCTGGACAGTGGTCCTGATGGGGGCATCCAGACCTCATTTCCTAAGGCCACCGCGCAGCGCTGGGGTGCCAGAGGCACTGTGAGGAAAGTGGGAGCAGAAACGAACCTCTCATTATTCACTGTGTGGGACTCACATGACAGTTCAGTTCTCCCCGTCGCCCAGAATAAGTTCTGCTGAGCAGCGCAGCACAGACATTTAGGTACAAGCCCACCGTCCCTAAAACAGAGATGTCGACGCCCACGCCGTCATGCTGCCATGAGGGTCAACGAGACGCGCCATGCTCGGCCCAGCACTCCGACGCGGTCCTCCTTTTGTCCATATATATTTATGAAACGAAGGCAGCCTCAGCATTTCGTATGCACGGACTCTGCCTGCCACCCGGGGAAACACAGAAACCGGAGTTTTCTCAATCCCCCAGCAGCTTCAAGGATGCGATGCATCCTTGGAAGGTCGTCCTGCAATATGACGCCCCGTGGAAACCCATAGGGTACATTTGCATGAGATGCTTTTGTTGGACAGGCTGCCCTGTGTGTGTCAAGGCGCTGGCTTAGCGTTGGGAATTCTGGACAGATACACAGCGGATTCAGGAAGCAATCCCAGGTCTGAGATGAAAGCAGCTATTTTCCCAGCTGGCCAGGAGCCTCCGCCGTCCACGCCTTCCTCTGGTCCTTCTGACTTAGAACCTGTGGATGGATTTTTCTTGGCGATCTTTTTCTCATTATTTTTTCAATTGTGGTAAAATAACACGACGTCACATTTGCCACCTGAACCGTCTTTAAGTGTACGGTTGTCTGGCCTGAAGCACGTTCATACTGTGTGCAGCCACCCCGCCATGCGTCTCCAGAGCTGGTTCGTCTTCCCAAACTGCAATTCTGTCCCCGTGAGATGCTCACTCCCCACCTCCCCTGCCCCCAACCTGCTGAGGACTTTTGTCCTCTGTGTTGGAATGTCTGAAGGTGGCTTCTGTGATCATCACAGGGGAACCTGGCCTGGCTGGCAACTGGGGCCAAAGTGGGGGGCCTCCTTCTGCCACCTTTCTGAGCTGGGGACCCACCAGGACCCGTGTGCCTCCCCTACCCACGCTGGAGCTCCGAGGTCCCTCCAAGGCCGAGGTCCATGGTAGCAGATCAGACAAGAGGGAGACGGATGAGGGGCCCTGACCCGTCTGCACGTGCCCCACCATCAACGACATAGAGTTCATCCTCAGCAACGAGAGACGCTGTGGGCTCGTCCTCAGGAGGGGTCTGTAAAGATACAGAGGAGCTGGTCGGGGGCTCCTGGTCGAAACCCCATTCTTGCACAAGGAAAGGACGGCTTAAGGCTTGCGTGCCATGAAACTTTCTAATCATGGTGCAGATGCAGTGCCTGACACCTCCTCCCACCTCTGCGTGGTCACGATAGTCGATTCTTCTTGCCTTGCAGCTTTCGGTGGCTGTATGAGTTTGGTAGGGCTCCCATAACAGAGCACCCCAGACCGGGGGGCTTAAACAACTCACACTTATCTCCCCCGGTGCTGGAGGCTGGAATCTGAGATCAGGGTGTGGGCAGGGCTGGTTCCTCCCGAGGCCTCTCTCCTTGCCGTGTAGACGGCCGTCTCCTCCCTGTGTCCTCACAGGGTCGTCCCTCTCTGTGCGTCTGTGTCCTGATCTCCTCTTCCTATAAGGACACCAGTTCTATGGGATCAGGACCCACCCCAGTGACCTCATTGTACCTTCATCCCCTCTTTAAAGGTCCTGTCTCCAAATACCCCAAGCACCGTCACATTGTGGGTTAGGATTTCAACATGAGTTAAGTGTAGGGGGACACACGTAACCCGTAACACTTGGCGACTCTGTGTCCAAGGAGACCGAGCTTTGCACGGCGGGTCCCATGTCTCTGGCTTACCCTCAGCATCCTGCATTTCGTGGGCAGCTCTTACACATGCCTTGTTGCTGGATGCGTTGCAGTTGGTGAGACATTTCAACACCCACCCGAGTACAGGGCACGAGGCTGGGACCACAGCCCCACACAGGATGCCTCGGCCAGGCAGTAACTAGCAGACACGGGTAGGTGCTCATGAGCTGCTTGGATGGACGACCCCCTTCAGTAACAGAGGGCTGCTTTCCTGGACCCACACTCCACCGCAGGGTCTCCTGAGTTGTCTGATTCCAACGTTCAGAGCTGAGGATGTTGGGTTTTTTAAAACCTATACCTGCAAAGAGCATCTCTAGCACTGTGTGTGGTCAGAGGAGGTGAGGTGGGGGGGACTTCATGCAGAGGAGGGGTCCTCTATGGGGGCGGGGGGGTTGCCTGTCCATGGTGGGGAGCCCTGAGTGGGGCAGAGTGTGAGGAATCACTGCCAGGGGCTGTACACCCATCTCCACACCAAGAACTGCCCGTACGACAGGTAACACTGTGTCTGCTATGAACACACAGTCAATTTTTTTTTCCAATAAACCACAAATACGTCATAGATGATGGCTAAACGAGTAGTAGCTATTTTAGCCCTTCATCTCCTCTTTTGAAGAACACCAGTATGCATGTCAGTCACGTGGGAATATGTGAATTTTTTGATATCCAAAAAGCCCAGTACAGCTGAAGATGACTAACATCTGTAGCTGCTGAGAACAGGTGGTTCCCGAGATGAATCTTGGTGGCCGATGGCATGAGATGTGATCAGCTGAATAACGTCTGCTTCGGACAGGACTTCGTGATACTCTGACCAGACAGGTCCAGGTGGGGAGCTGTTTTAAAATATAGGGTTTAGAGACTTCCCTGGCGGTCCAGTGGTTAAAAAACTCTGTGCTTCCAATGCCGGGGGCGCAGGTGCGATCCCTGCTCGGGGAACTAAGATCCCACATGCCGCACAGTGTGGCCAAAAAAATAAAATAGTTAAAAAACAGGGTTTATTATTATTCAGATATAGTAGACCCAACAAATCGGGAGATGACTGCCATGGAGAAGCTAGTTTGTAGATCTACGGCCGTGTGTCGTTCCTTAGCAATGCCGTCCTTTCCTCAGCAATACCGTCCTTTCCTCAGCAATACCGTCTTGTACACTTGAAATGTACTAAGAGGGGTGATCTTAACTGCTGTCATCACAGAGAAGCGAACAAACAAAAACGAAATTGGAAACTGTGTGAGATGATGCGTATGTATTCATGAGTTCATTGGTGGCCACTCTTTCATATTATATACGTGTATCAAAGCATCAAGTGGTACACCTTAAGTAATACACTTTTTATTCATCAGTTTTATGTTGATAAAGATGGGGAGAAATACATAGTTGGTGACTCACAGTTCCCAAGAGGAGGGGGCACACCACACCACGCAGGGCCACATGGGGAGGCACCAGGGTCGGTCAGGAGGATGGGGGTTGGGGACTAGACGACAGCCTGTATTATGGTTTCCACAGGAAGGAACAGGTAAGCAGGGTTAGGATGGGCTGGTGTGAATGATTCCAGCAGGTCCTGGGTACAGTTGCTATCCTAGCTGTCTGGTACCTGCTCTCGGAGGGATGAGGGCAGGTGGATGGTGGCCCTTGAGAATGCAAATAAAAACAGCAACACAGGTAGCTCCCTGCTGGCGTTCACACCCAGCTTCTCATCCTTAGTAGACTTAAAACCTGAATTCTGCTTCCTCCGTCAAATGTGGGTCCTCGAGGGGCTTCACTTCCAAAAGGGGCCAGTGTCATCAGCATTGTAAACTGTCAGATCCCAGACATGTACTACTCTTTCATCTTTTTTTTTAACATGGGGGAAATGTTTTCACATTTTCCTCATCTGTGCTCTCAGCTTCTCAAAAAAATGTAACATAGTAGAATCAAAGAAGATCTTGAAGCAGTAAAACAGCTAATATTTCTATGAAACAAGGAGGCGTAGGAGAGCCCCCTCAGAGGAGGGGGTGGGGCATGGGGTCTGGATGGGTCAGTTTGCATTTGGAAGGGGGGTCGTTTGCTATCTCTAGGAATTGGCCGTCCCCTGGAAGGTCAGGAGGACCCCAAGATATCAAAGCATCAGAAACACAGAAAGTAGGAAGTACATTATTATAGGACCCTTCTTCTGTTAAAGGACACTGACAGGATCCCTTTTTCTTTCTTTTTCCTTTAAAGGAGATGCTTGGCTTTGGGGAACAGGGGGAGGAGGGGCGTTACCAAGCTGTGGGAAAACGACACTTTCCAGAAACACCTGGACTTGTGCTTTGAAAGAGCAGCTCTGCTGCTTCCTGGGGACACCTCTTCTCCAGGCATTGTAGACATACCATGCCATGAGCCAGCAATGTTTCATTGTTGGCCTTGAGTTGTAGGACCACCTAATGGAACATTGTTCAGCAGCTTTACTTTGCCAGACTGGTGACTCATCGGTGGGAACCCCAGGTAGGATGTGGACCCCATGCAGAGGTGCATCTTGTCTGGCTTAGATGGATGGGTACGAATCCCCATTCTAATCTAATCTCCATTACAAGGAGGTGGAGGAAACAATTTAACAAGTGTCGTCTCTTCGTGCTGAGGTTACAGCCATGTCTCACCTACCCCGAGGCTTCACGGCCATGAGTACGGTTGACTGGGACCAGGGCGTAAAGCGATGAGCCTGTCCGATGGCAAGGAAAGTGACGGGCTTCATGCTCTAGGTGTTGGTGGAACCCTAAGGACTGACACCATCACTTCATTGGTAGGGACCGCCTTGCGTCTACCATCTTGTCACAAAACGCCATGTTGTGGAGGCATCAGGAGAAAGGGGTAAAGCTGCCAGTTGAAACAGACAAATACTCAGAACCCAGAGAGGAAGAATAGGACCCAGCACACCCT
The DNA here is from genome assembly GCF_951394435.1 of Stenella coeruleoalba. NCBI lineage: Eukaryota > Metazoa > Chordata > Mammalia > Artiodactyla > Delphinidae > Stenella > Stenella coeruleoalba. The sequence continues at coordinate 1,161,560 of NC_137152.1, forward strand.
GCATCGCTCATGCTTGGGGACAGAAGCAGAGGAGAGCGAGGGATTTTACCCCATGCTGGTGACTGGATTTGGGAACTCAGAAACGCCACAGGTGACTGGAGCAATTCATCACCTCTGAGCTTGGCACTCCTGAGCTCCCCCTTGTCTGCCACCCGGGTGGCGACCCAGCTTTGCTCAGTCACACCTGCTGTCTCATTCTCACACCCCAGACTCTTCAACAGGACTTTAATGTTCAAGGTCAGCATTGTTTCCTCACAACGGAGCTGCCTCCGTGGCAGGGATTTCTCTATCTCTGCAGAGAGCGGGGTTCATCTAGAAGACGGCTGGGTTCCCGTCCAGGTGTGGGGTCCTTTCACCTTTCACTGCTCCGAGCTGGGGAGCAACAAACCGTCTGTGTGAGGCCATTGCATGAGACACGCAGGAATCTCAGCACCGAAGGGGCAAAGGGGGTTGAGAATCCCAAAGCGGTTGGCAACTCTCGTGACTGGTGTAGCGCCGGAAGGTGAGCGGGAGGGGAAGGACCCGCAGGAGTTTTCCCCTGATGAGCGGCGAGGAGACAGACGTAAACTAGTCAGAAATCACGCTTGAAAGAAATACGAAAAACATGCTAGCGCTTCATTTGGTGTCTTTCTACACAATTTTTATTTTGTATTAGAGTTGACGAACAGTGTTGTGCTGGTTTCAGGTGTACAACAAAGTGACTCAGTTCTGCATAGACATGTATCTCTTCTTTTTCAAATTACAAGATGTTGCGTAGAGTTCCCTGTGCTCTACAGTAGGTCCTTGCTGGTTATCCATTTTATATGTAGTCCTGTGTATATGTTAACCACAAACTCCTAATTTATCCCTCCCCCCTCCCTTTCCCCTTTGGTAACCATAAGTTTGTTTTCTAAGTCTGTGAGTCCGTTTCTGTTTTGTAAATAAGTTCATTTGTGTCATTTTTTAAGATTCCACATATAAGTCATATCATATGGTATTTCTTTCTCTGACTTCACTTAGTAATAATAATCTCTAGGTCCATCCAAGTTGTTGCAAATGGCATTATTTCATTCTTTTTATGGCTGAGTAGTATTCCGTTGTGTCTGTGTACCACATCTTCTTTATCCATTCATCTATTGATGGGCATTTAGGTTGTTTCCATGTGTTGGCTATTGTGAATAGTGCTGCTGTGAGCATTGAGGTACATGTATTTTTTCAAATTATGGTTGTCTCCAGATACATGCCCAGGAGTGGGATTGCTGCATGATACGGTAGTTCTATTTTTAGTTTCCTGAGGACCCTCCATCCTGTCCTCCATAGTGGCTGCACCAATTTGCATTCCCACCAACAGTGCAGGAGGTTCCCTTTTCTCCACACCCTCTCCAGCGTTTATTACTTGTAGACTTGTTTGATGAGGGCCATTCTGAACGGTGTGAGGTGATAACCTCACTGCAGTGTTGATTTGCACTTCTCTGATAATTAGCGATGCACATCTTGTGCCTCTTGGCCGTCTGTCTGTCTTCTTTGGAGACATGTCTGTTTAAGTCTTCCGTCTGTTTGGCATCTTGATGACACTTTCTAGATAGATTTTTTTCCATGGTCTTAAAAAAATAAACACACTCTTGGCCTTTCTAATGATTCAGGTTGACATGGGGATGTTGTCCACGCTGATGGGTCCAGGTTTTAAAATGTCGGTCCTACTCCAATAAGGAACATACTCAAAAGTCTTGGACATACGTCAAGCCACGAGAATCTTAGACTCGTTGCTAGACCAGCCTTCTAGACAGCTCATGGGTGCCCAAGACGTCTTACTTCTGTCAAATTCCTTCAAGGGGAAAGAAAAGGGTCCTGACTTTATGGGTTTCCATGTTTCTTTTTCTTTCCCCTTTCATTCCTGCTCTGCTCAAGGTCTGTAGTGGGTTGGATTGTGGTTCCTCCCAGAGCTATGTCTACATCCTAAGCCCTGGTTCCTGGGAACTGTAGCCTTATTTCAGAAAAGGGTCTTTGCAGATGCAGTGATGTTCAGAATCTCAAGATGAGGTCATCTCGGATGAGGGTAGACTCTAGAAATCCAATGACTCATGTCCTTAAAACAGACGAAAGAGAACACACATGTAGAGAAGGTCGTGTGAAGACAGGCAGGGATTGCAATGATGCGTCTACCAGCCCAGGAATGCCGAGGCTGCCAGCAGCCCCCAGAAGCCGGGAGGGAGGTGTGGAGCAAGTCCTCCCTCACGGCCCTCAGAGGGAACCCTGCCAACACCTTCATCTTGGACTTCTGTCCTTCAGACTGTGACACAATACATTTCTCTTGTTTGAAACCACCCCGTTTTTGTAAATTTTGTGATAGATAGCATCTTCAGGAAACTAACAGAAGCTCCAACACGAGTTGTTTTTTTCCCCTTAAAGGACTCTCGTAATCCCACAGCAATCACTTCCCTAGGTGCAAGGCCGTCTCCTTTTCTGATGCTTCTGTTACGGATGTCATACATGTGTTGTGTGTGCACAGATGCTTCACTGTTCCTTCACAACGGTGAGAAGGAAGGGGAGCTCTTCTCGCTTAATTTTTCTTACGCATGGCAAGAGGTGCACCTGTGTCCATAGAGGGGATGATCCGGCAGGTGCTCAGACCGCGATGTATCCCACTTGGTTGGAAGTCTCTGCCACGGACCGGAATATAGTAGTCACAAGCAATTCATTCTTCCTGTGAGTGGCCCAAGGTTACTTTTCACATCCTCAGTGGCCTCTTGCAAGATGGGATACGTTTCCCTCCGTCAGGCCCTGCCCTCTGGTTCCTGGCAGGACTTGGCTACGTGGAGCCTGGCATCCTCAGCCCGTTAACTCTCCCCGGCAGCTGAACTGTGCGGTTGACAGGTATTGATCCCCTTTCCCTGGGGTGATCCGAGGATGCTGAGTGAAGCCGACATTTTGTGGTTGCCCCGGAGCTTGGAAGGCTCTACTGCGCCCCACGCTGATGGCAGAAGACAAGAGACACCCAGACACGCACGTAGGAAAGCATTTGAGAGGTGGGTCATAAAAACTCTCCATTTCTATTTAGACGGAGAGATTACTGTAAGACTGTCTCAGACGGCTCAGGTTCGGGTGTCCATTGAGAAGACCGAAGAGTATTCTAAATTCTCTGTGTTCCTTGAGAAATGCCTTGGGTGTTGGGGAAAGAGGAGGCAACCACATCTCCACAGGAACATTCTGCAGTTTTCCTGTGGTCAGAAAGCTAGAAAATAGAACCCAAAGTCGACTCACCCATGCGTCCTTGCTTTCCTGGACTTGGAATTGGCCATCAAAATCCATCGCCCATAATCCGTGGAGTAGAACGGATGAACCAGGCTGACTTTTGGAGACTGTCTGCCTAGGTTAAAGGATTCCTGTGTCCCCAGATGACTCATGACCCCAGCAGATGGATCATCATGCAATTCCCACAATGATGAGAAAAATACTGGTTAAGATGGAGTGATGCAAACCTCTAGGGAGGTGTCCACGAGACCCAGAGGTTATGCTAATTGGAACAAAGAAGGATGGACATGTTTACGTGGGGACTCGGGACTTGGAACAGTTATCATGTGCAGTTGTCACGTGCTCGGGGAAAAAAGGACTGTCTACACAAGGGAGCGTCCTGACAGTGTAGACAACTATGGGATTGGAGGAAGAGTTGTCATATAAATTGGGTCCCTACTTGCCTCTTTGGCCGTCTCCCAGTTTGGGAATCAGACTATAAAGTTTGAAATATGTTTCCAAAATCATTTAAAACTGTATGGCTAGAGGCATGGCTGACAAAAAATCTGGATTTCTAGCTGGGACAGAACCTCATGACATGTCAACAATCGACGGTGTCATCTTAGTGTTTATGTCCAGAGCTTAAAAATCTCAAACTAGGACAGAAATTCGAATGATTCCACGGTAAGAGACCTTCACCTCACTGATTTCATCTCCTGCTGGCTGGAGTCTACCATTTAATAAAATAACTTAAAAAAGACCTGAGAGTGGATACCTCATATATATATATTTGCACTCAGCTCTCTGTTGTCCGCATTAGACAAACCTGAGGGTCCGTGGTGTGATCGCAGCACGATTCCGAAAACCCAAGAAGGAACCTCTAATTCTGTGTCTGCCACAGTTTGGGAATCCTGTCCCCTTTTGCAGATTCTACCACCACAAGGGTGTCGCGTGCTCTTTGTTCTTCATCGCGAAAGGCCCTGGTATCTTAGCTCCTTTGGTATTTTCTAAAGTAATGCCACAGGTTGATCCGCACCCCGCCCGCTAAGCCTTATTCTCATGCAGTTTTCCATCCAACCACGTCCTTCCGTTTCTCCTCCTGCAACCCACTGCCACCGCTTATTGTGCGATCAGCAGATTTCCCCAAAAGCTAAAAGAAGACTTCGGAGACTGAGAAACCCGTGAGGACAGAGGGACAGGGGGCTCTTTGTCAGATCCGCGGCAGCTCCAAGCAAGCTCGTCCTCTACCGCGCGCTTCTGTGTAAGAAGCTCCTGTGTATGGGCACTCCCGTCACAGACTGTGGCTCTGTCGTAGGACGGGACTCAGGACACGGCTGGAACAGAGTGTCTTACTCTTTAAAAATAATACCACACCCAGAGCGTAAAACTTAAGACCTTCCTTGGAAATTCACACCACAACCTAATAAATTTTTTTATTAATTTATATTGGAGTGTAGTTGCTTTACAATGTTGTGTTAGTTTCTGCTGTACAGCAAAGTGAATCAGTTATACATACACATAGATCCACTCCTTTTTAGGTTCTTTTCCCATATAGGCCATTACAGAGTATTGAGTAGAGTTCCCTGTGCTGTACACTAGGTCCTTATTAGTTATCTAGTTTATATATAGTAGTGTGTATATGTCAATCCCAATCTCCCAATTTATCCCTCCCCCCTTACCCCCTGGTAACCATAAGTTTGTTTTCTACATCTGTGATTCTGTTTCTGTTTTGTAAATAAATTCAGTTGTATCATTTTTTTTTTAGATTCCACATATAAGTGATACCATATGATTTGTCTTTCTCTGTCTGACTTACTTCACTCAGTATGGTCATCTCTAGTTGCATCCATGTTGCTGCAAATGGCATTATTTCATTCTTTTTTATGGCTGAGTAATATTCCATTGTATTTATGTAGCACATCTTCTTTATCCATTCTTCACTTGATGGACACTTAGGTTGCTTCCATGTCTTGGCTATTGCAAATAGTACTTCTGTGAATATTGGGGTGCATGTGTCTTTTTGAATTATGGTTTTCTCCGGTTACATGCCCAAGAGTGGGATTGCTGGGTCATATGGTATTTTTAGTTTTTTAAGGAACCTCCGTACTGTTCTCCACAGTGGCTGCACCAATTTACATTCCTACCGACAGTGCAGGAGGGCTCCCTTTTCTCCACACCCTCTCCAGCGTTTATTGTTCGTAGATCTTTTGATGATGGCCATTCTGACGGGTGTCTGGTGATACCTCATTGTAGTTTTGATTTGCATTTCTCTAATAATTAGTGATGTTGAGCATCTTTACAGCCATCTCTATATGACCTAATAATTTTAATGGGCCAGAATTTCTTCTTCATCTCTAAACTAAAACCACATGTACAGGGACTTCTGTGGTGGTGCAGTGATTAAGAGTCCGCCTGCCAATGCAGGGGACACGGGTTCGAGCCCTGGTCCGGGAAGATCCCAGATGCTGCGGAGCAACTAAGCCCGTGCGCCACAACTACTGAGCCTGCGATCTAGAGCCTGCGAGCCACAACTACTGAGCCCACGTGCCAAAACTACTGAAGCCCGTGTGCCTAGAGGCCGTGCTCCGCAACAAGAGAAGCCACTTCAATGAGAAGCCCACGCACCGCAATGAAGAGTAGACCCTGCTCACTGCAGCTAGAGAAAGCCCGCACGCAGCAATGAAGACCCAACGCAGCCATAAATAAATAAACAAATAAATAAGTGTATTTTTTTAAAAAACATATGTACAAGTGCAGCTATTCAATGAAAACAGTACCCTTTTCTTCACCAGATTCATAGCTGCATTTCTGTGCCATCCAGTCCCAACATAATCCCTTGCTACTTGCTCGTGATGACTTCTAGTCACAAGGATGGGTGTATGAACCTGTTTATGATGTGTTTGCTGCCATTATGTCCTCCGTCGTCTTTGGCGTCCAATCCACTGGCTGCCCCAACCTCTCGCAGCTCCCAGTCTGGGCTGCCATGATTCTGCTCCATCTTGGGACCACCTTCTTCCCCTCTGCTTCATGTTCTCTTGATATCTGTCTTCCTGCCGTTTCTCTTTTCTTTCCCTGAAGTGTGGGTCTCAGGCTCTAACTTTGCTAACAATACTCTGCCAACCATAGTTAATGGAGCCAAGATGCAGCCGTCAGCCACAGCAGCTCAGAATTCATTGACATATGCGGTGCCCTTGACTTTCTGTTGCTCCTCCGTGGGACCCGAGGCCATGGGAAGACTTCTGGCTTTGGTCCATTCACATGCAACCATGTCTGATCTAAACAAACAACACTGTTTTAAATTTCTTCATCCAACTCTTTTCCCAGTGAGTTCTTCTAGCACAGCTTTGGTGGATCCTTTCTCCGACTTATATCTGAGTTCAGTTGCACAGATGCACACCGCACGTCTAAAGCTATTTCAAAATGAGCGGATGGGGCCACCTAAGTGTTTTAGTTTCCAGATGGCCATGCCAGAGATGACTCATGCTTACTCCTGTCATTTTTCCCGGAAGGGCAAAGTAACAGAAATGAATATTTCTGTGCCTATACTTGTTCAGGACAATAAGTTCCTCTGGAGAAAAACCAATACTTGTTGAAGGAAAGTTAGAGGAGAGAAAGAGACCTTATTCTGTTCAGTTTCTGTTCATTGATTCCCAAGGAACCATGGCGTTGACACATAACAAATGAGTTTAGGGGGATGGAACTGCCCTGAACATCGCTTAGGAGGCTCAAACCAGACCCATTTGTTATGAGGCCACTTAGAGGTTGTCTCACAAGGAGGTTGGATCATCACTTTTCCTAGTTTTTAGGCCACCGAGAATGCGCCACTGCCCAAATGAAAACATCAGTCAGAAGACTATCTTTCAGGGATAAAGGAGAGAGGGAAACAGTCATTTGGGGTCAGATTGTTTTCTCAGAAGCCTAAGTGGAGGCTCTGATGACTCACCACAGGGGATTCAGATTCTCATGGGTGATGGCGGTGGTGCTGCTGATGGTGATAGTGTGATGATGATGGTAATAGTGATGATGATGATGATAGGGATAATGGAATGAAGATGATGGTGTTGATGATGATAATGGCAGTGATGATGATGGTGATGATGTTGATGTTGGTGATGATGATGCCTTTTGCTGATAAGCTATGAGGCTTATATCACTTAGAAAATAAGATCATGCCCACTTTAGTTCTGGGTTATCATGCAAGATCTTCTTTTTTTGGTCTTATTAAACATGGATTAAGGCAAATCTCAGAATTCCATTTTACGTACTATGTGAAATGACCAAGGCTCATCCCAGAGTTTCTGCTCAGGATTTTGTAAGGGAGGATGGAGCAAAGGAATTAGTCATTTATCCATTCATTGCTTTGACCTATGAGTAGTGCAAACATTTGGGATATCAGTACTGCATGAGAAACCAGGGATAGAAAAATATAGGAGCTAGCAAGATGATGGAGATCATGCAGTAGTGTTTGTTGAATGAATAAATGATGCCCATGAGCTCTTGGAAAAAGTTGGCCTGGCTAACACCTGTGAGGTCTACCTTTTAACCTACGATATGATTGTGCTTCTTTCATAGGTACGGGGCTCTTTCCTGGTAACACACACACATATTTCAGAAGAGCTTGGATCAGATATCGTCCGTGTTTGAACCAGAGTGTCAGGGCAAACTCTGTTCTCCTGACGCTGTGTCCCAAACTGAAGGCAACACTTGGCACAGTGGAGGACTGGCAGCTATCTGTGAGGGATTTCTCCTTCTGCTGTCAAATCACAGAAGCTCCTGCTTGGGGTTGACAAGAGGGGTCCTCATTTGGAAGGCTTTCCTTAGTCTCTTGTTCCTGACCCACAAGCACGGCAGACTCCCTTGTCTTACATGAGCTTCTTGTAACCTTGTGTTACCTACACATGCGTCCCCATTTATATCAGCCCTTTCTTTGTCTGGTTGCTTTTAAAAATAGTGCAGTCTGGCAGCTCCCGGTTCCCTGCTTCACCTTCAGTCTTCCTTTTTTCCCCAACTATTTCATCTTAGTAATAGTGCTTGCGTTAATTTTATATGTCGACTTGACTTGGCCATGGTGCCCAGATGTGTGGTCAGACATTATTCTGGGGGTTTCCGTGGGGGTGTTTATGGATGAAATTAACATTTAAATTGTTGGACTTTGAGTAAAGCAGATTGTGCTCCATAGTGTGGGTGGGCCTCGTCAAATCAGTGGAAGGTGCGAATAGAACAAAAGACTGACCTCCCCAGAGAAAGATGGCATTTTGCAGCAGAGGTCCTCTGGACTTGCACTGCAACATCATCTCTTTCCCGGGTCTCCAGCTTGCTGGTCTACCCTGCAGATTTTGGACTTGCCAGCCTTTATAATTGCATGTCATTGCATGAATCAATTCCTTAAAATAAAAATCTCCCTTTCTTTCTCCCTCTCTCTCTACACACACACACACACACACACACACACACACACACACACACACACACACACACACACACACACCCTATTGGTTCTGTTTCTCTGGAGAACCTTACTACAATAATTTCAGCATGAATATTAAAATAAAATATCTCACACAATCTAATTGCTCTGTCATGCTGACTCTTTTTTAATGTGTAGCTTCAACGTTTATTGATAATGATGCTTATGATGACAGGTTTTTTTTAAATATCTTTATTGGAGTATAATTGCTTTACAATGGTGTGTTAGTTTCTGCTTTATAACAAAGTGAATCAGTTTTACATATACATATGTCCCCATATCTCTTCCCTCTTGCATCTCCCTCCCTCCATCCCTATCCCACCCCTCTAGGTGGTCACAAAGCACCGAGCTGATCTCCCTGTGCTATGCGGCTGCTTCCCACTAGCTATCTATTTTATGTTTGGTAGAGTATATATGTCCATGCCACTCTCACTTTGTCTCAGCTTACCCCTCTCCCTCCCCATATCTTCAAGTCCATTCTCTGTTAGGTCTGCATCTTTATTCCCATCTTGCCCCTAGATTCTTCATGACCATTTTTTTTTTAGATTCCATATATATGTGTTCGCATACAGTATTTGTTTTTCTCTTTCTGCATTACTTCACTCTGTATGACAGACTCTAGGTCCATGCCCCTCACTACAAATAACTCAATTACATTTCCTTTTATGGCTCAGTACTATTCCATTGTACGTATGTGCCACATCTTCTTTATCCATTCATCTGTTGATGGACACTTAGGTTGCTTCCATGTCCTGGTTATTGTAAACAGAGCTGCAATGAACATTTTGGTACATGACTCTTTTTGAATTATGGTTTCCTCAGGGTATATGTCTAGTAGTGGGATGGCTGGGTCATATGGTGGTTCTATTTTTAGTTTTTTAAGGAACCTCCATACTGTTCTCCGTAGTGGCTGTATCAATTTACATTCCCACAAACAGTGCAAGAGGGTTCCCTTTTCTCCACACCCTCTCCAGCATTTATTGTTTCTAGATTTTTTGATGATGGCCATTCTGACTGGTGTGAGATGATATCTCATTGTAGTTTTGATTTGCATTTCTCTAATGATTAATGATGTTGAGCATTCTTTCATGTGTTTGTTGGCAGTCTGTATATCTTCTTTGGAGAAATGTCTATTTAGGTCTTCTGCCCATTTGTGGATTGGGTTGTTTGTTTTTTTGTTATTGAGCTGCATGCATGAGCTGTTTGTATATTTTGGAGATTTTTCCTTTGTCAGTTGCTTCATTTGCAAATATTTTCTCCCATTCTGAGGGTTGTCTTTTCATCTTGTTTATGGTTTCCTTTGCTATGCAAAAGCTTTTAAGTTTCATTAGGTCCCATTTGTTTATTTTTGTTTTTATTTCCCTTACTCTAGGAGGTGGGTCAAAAAGGATCTTGTTGTGATTTATGTCAGAGTGTTCTGCCTATGTTTTCCTCTAAGAGTTTGATAGTGTCTGGCCTTACATTTAGGTCTTTAATCCATTTTGAGCTTATTTTTGTGTATGGTCTTAACGACTGTTCTAATTTCATTCTTTTACATGTAGCTGTCCAGTTTTCCCAGCACCACTTATTGAAGAGGCTGTCTTTTCTCCACTGTATATTCTTGCCTCCTTCATCAAAGATAAGATGACCGTATGTGCGTGGGTTTATCTCTGGGCTTTCTATCCTGTTCCAGTGATCTATATTTCTGTTTTTGTGCCAGTACCATGCTGTATTGATGACTGTAGCTTTGTAGTATAGTCTGAAGTCAGAGAGCCTGATTTCTCCAGCTCCGTTTTTCTTTCTCAAGATTGCTTTGGCTCTTCGGGGTCTTTTGTGTGTCCATACAAATTGTGAAATTTTTTGTTCTAGTTCTGTGAAAAATGCCAGTGGTAGTTTGATAGGGATTGCATTGAATCTGTAGATTTATTTGGGTAGTAGAGTCATTTTCACAATGTTGATGTGCAAATGTGTTTGTAATTGCAGTGTTCTAATATTTTAATGTTCATTCATGACAGTTTTATGTATTGCTTTCCCCATTAGCTTTGATGGCAGCCTGGTGTTTTATCAAATGAAAAAGTGCACTTTATCTGACCTTCTATAAAATGGTTCTGAGGTAACCATCTTTGTGCTTCCCTCCTCCCCACATTTGTATTATTTACTTAGAATAAACCCTGATGAACAGGACTTCTTGGTCACACTGTATGGACGTTTTGCATTTTTTTGATACTCAACTCTCTTTGTCTCTTTCTTTTCTGCCCCTAAGAATCAGCCTTTGGAAGTGGTGTTGCCCGATCAAATTACAAGACACCAGTTAAACTTGACATTTTTATAAATAACATTTTTCAGTGTAAATATATACCAAATATTGCACGATAAACAATACGTAGTAGTTTAGTATATGTATATCCCGTGCAGTATTTGAGACAAGTAGTTTATTTAGTACAAGTATGTCCCATACAATATTTTAGACAAATCTTTTATTTAGTATATGTATGTCCCATGCTGTCGTTGGGACATACTTATACTAAAGAACAGATATTTGTTGTTTATTTGTTGTTTATCTGAAACTCAAATTTATGTGTCCTGTGTGTTGATTTGCTAAAGCCAGCAGCCCTGTTTGAAACATTTGTCTAGGACTTAGAGCCAGATTGATGAAGCTTTTAGAGTCAGAATACTCCTTATTTTCAATATTTTACAATCTGACTTCTGATGGGACCACTGAAGTGAGTGAAATTGTGTCTCAAGTGCTAACATTTTTTGAGCTCCGCTGGAAACCATTGGAGAACCATAGACCAATAACTGGGCAACATTGATTGAGTGTGGCTGGGTATCAAGGTAGGAAAGAACCAAACAAGATTGCTTAGCTTCAAAAAAGAAGTATTTACGTTTGGTGAGCGCTGTGTTAGGTATTTGTGGTCTAACCACTAGGTTCGTGTAGCGCAAACCTAGTTTTCTATGGTAGGTTCTGCTAATCACCCCCAGACTAGGACAGTGGAAGCAAGGTTTCCGGGCATATTTAAGGAAGACACTGTCAGGTGCAGACTCTGCATTTGCGTGAGTCTGACAGAGAGCACATCCTCCAGTGTTGCATCCTGGGTGCCCTGTTTGCCTTAATTTTGCTCAGTCTTGCTGCAGATCCACCAGAGATGAGAAATACAACAAAAGATCCCTATCTCAGACCATAAACCCAACCCGCACATTTCTTGTCTCACTGAAACCCTTGAAGGGCGGCACTGTTGCCATGGAAATCTTATTTTTGTCTGCAGACTGTAAGCTCCTTCAGAAAAAGGACCAGGAATCACTTGCCTCTCCGCTCTGCTCAGTCTGTACCTTCTTTCTTAACATGGCCTTAGCGTCCTATAAATATCAGTTGAATTAGTAAAGCAATGACAACTTTACAATTATTGGGTTGGCCAGAAAGTTCATTTGAACATCTTACAGAAAAAAACATACGAGCTTTTGGCCAACACAATCTTTTCCAAAGAAGTGACGGGAAAATGAAACTCCAGACTCATCCACTTTTACCCATTTTCGCCATCACTTCCTACTATTTTCCAAAGCTTTAACTGGGAAGATGTCAGTCTACATGATCAGATAAATTGATGTGAAAATCACTGTAGGAACAGAAATTCCTCCCCACCTAAGAAGATACTTCTGCTAACAAATGATTTATTCAACAGAGATGTTGAATGTCCTTTAAAATTAAGTTTTCCAAGAAGGAAGTTGGACATTGTTCACCTGCCCGGTCATGACTGCCCTGGGTGATGAAAAGCGATTCGAGGAATGTGCAAAATGGCTCTCATGAATTTCCCCCTGACAGGTGTCGAGACACGCAGCTGGGCGTTCATTTGTCTGAACATTGCTGTGGAGGCTCTTGTGTTCCCTGGACGCATAGGAGTGTGAGCTGTGTAAAGCACACATTGTGAAGGGAGGTTGGACCTTCAGATTGTATCTTCTGAGTTAAAAAAAAAAAAAAGGCATTGTAGATTTTAAAATAATAAGAATAGTTGAGCCACGGTCATGCCACGTATGAAAGTAGAACAGTGATGTTGATCTCTGATTGCTCTTCATCCTTTAAATAACTAACCTGAGAGTGAGGCAGCTCTCCGAAGAGAACATTTCATCACAAGAAGAAAGTCTGTGGAGAGAGAACCTATCACGCAGAGTTGTCTGATCTGAACAGTAGAATCTCAGCATTCATTTTTGAGGTCCCGTCCTTTGCAACCACAATTTCCTCTTTGTCATAGACAGCAGTGTGTCCATTGTGCCTTGTCACCCTTCCACTGAGTGACTTTTAGCATTGATTGGCAGCCTGCTGCCAGTCTGAAAGGAACTAAAGTGTGCTGGGTTTCACAAGTCAATCGTTAAGTCAACGATGGGTGGGAAATGCCCCCCGTGGTTTCCAGGAGCTCGTGCGCGTGTGCACGCGTGTGTATATGTGCACGCACACACCAGGTACATCAGATGGCTGGTGACTGGGGTGTCTGCTCAGGGTTCTGGGGGTTGCCACCTGCTGCAGATTCCTGCTGGCATTTCACTGGCAGTGTCCACTATGTCACTTAAGACATCCTCCAGATTTCATTCCCAAACATCCCAGCAGAGCCTGCACCAAGATGAACCCATGTGGCCATAAAGAATCACCAGTTATCTGACCTGTGAGAGCATCGATTTATCAACGCTTAACACGTTCGTATTATTAAATATGACATTACTTGTATAAAATGTATCCATTTAAAAAGTTACCTTTACTTTTTTCCCGTGGTCAGTTTCCCTTGGCAAGCACTGATTTCAGATGTGGTTCCTCATGTTATCCCAGACCTTATACAAAACATGAGTAATGTCGTTTTATACATTGAATATTTGTATAGATTTGCCTTCCCATTTACCATTTTTTGATGTCTTTATTTCTTTTGACATTCTTGCACCTTCCAACATGGGTTCGTGCTGGCTTTCTTTTTTAATTTTAAAAAACTTTTATTGAGATACAATTGACCTAAAACATTGTATAAGTTTAAGATACGCAACATGTGGCTTTGATACATTGATGTGTTGCAATGTGACTGCCACTGTACTAACACCTCTGTCACATACTTGTCTTTTTTGTTGTGGGAACAATTAAGATCTAATCTGTTAGCAACTTTGTAGTTTACAAGATTGATGTCTGTAATCACTGTGCTGTGCATTAAATCTCCAGGACTTATTTATCTACTGGTTGCAAGCTTGTGCCCTTAAACAACATCTCCCAATCCCCTACTCCCAAGCCCCTGATCACCACCATTCCACTCTCTGCTTTTACAAGTCTGAGGTTTTTAGATTCCACATATAAGCTATACCGTACAGTATTGGTCTTTGTGTAACCTGACGTCTCATTTAACATAATGTCCTCAAGGTCCATCCACGTTGTTGCAAATGGTAGGACTTCCTCCTTCCTCATGGCTGAATAATATTCCTCTGTGTGTGTGTGTGTGTGTGCGCGTGCGTGCACGAGTGATATTTTTATCCGTTACTTTGATTTATCTGTTGAAGACATTTAGGTTCTTTCAATATCTTGGCTATTGTGAATAATTCTGCAGTAAACATGGGAGTGTAGTTATCTCTTTGATATCCTATTATTCCCTTGGGATATACCAAGGAATGGAATTTGTGGATCATATGGTAGTTCTATTTTTTAAAATAAATTTATTTATTTTATTTATTTACGTTTGGCTGCATTGGGTCTTCATTGTTGCGCATGGGCTTTCTCTGGTTCCAGCCAGCAGGGTCTACTCTTCGTTGTGGTGCGCGGGCTTCTCATGGCAGTGGCTCCTCTTGTTGTGGAGCACGGGCTCTAGGCACGTGGGCTTCAGTAGTTGTGGCGCGTGGGCTCAGTAGTTGTGGATCGTGGTCTCTAGAGCGCACGCTCAGTAGTTGTGGCACATGGGCTTAGTGGCTCCATGGCATGTGGGATCTTCGTGGACTAGGGCTTGAACCCATGTCCCCTGCATTGGCAGGCAGATTCTTAACGACTGTGCCACCAGGGAAGTTCCAGTAATTCTAGTTTTAATTTTGGGGAGAACCTCCATACTGTTTTTCATAGTGGCTGAACAAGTTTACACTCTTACCAACTGTGCACAGGGCTCCTTTTTCTCCACATCTTCACCAACACTTGTCATCTCTTGTCTTCTTGATGATAGCCATTCTAACAGGGGTGAGGTGTTATATTATTGTAGTTTAAATTTGCATTTCCCTAGTAAATATCATATAATAACGCATATATGTGGAATGTACAAAATGGTATAGATGATCTTATTTGCAAAGCGGAAAGAGAGACACAGGCGTAGAGAACAAATGTATGGATACCAAGGGGGAAAGGGGTGGGGTGGGAGGAATTGGGAGACTGGGATTGACACATATACATTGTTGATACTATGTATAAAATGGACAACTGATGGGAACATACTGTATAGCACAGGGAACTAATGCACGTGATAACCTAAATGGGAGGGAAGTCCAAAAGGGAGGGGATATCTGTATGTGTGTGGCTGATTCATCTTGTTGTGCAGTGGAGGCTAACACAACATTGTAAAGCAACCATACTCCAATAGAAATTACTTTAAAAAAAAAGAAAAGAAAAATCTGGGAATAGATGCTGCCTCTACTCCTGCTCTCAATATATACATATCCTTTTTCTTAACTTCTATATCTTTGGTTAACTAAGTCAGAAACTGATAGCTTGTATATAATCATATTATGTTCAATAATAAATGTCTTTTCAATAAAAAAAAATTTTGCATTTCCCTGATGATTACTGATGTTGAGCACCTTTTCATGTACCTGTTGGCCATTTGATGTCTTCTTTGAAAATGTGTCTATTCAGTTCCTCTTCCCATTTTTAATTGGATTTGGGGAGGGGTGTTGAGTAGTACAAGTTTATTATATTTTTTGGATATTAATTCCTTGCTCCATACATGGTTTGCAAACATTTTCTCCCAGTCTATAGGTTACCTTTTCACTTTTTTGGATTCTTTTGCTATGTATAAGCTTTTTACTTTGATGTAGTGTAATTTGTTTATTTTTGCTTTTGTTGTGTTTGCTTTTAATGTTATATCTTAAAAAAATTATTGCCAAGACCTATGCCAAGGAGCTTCTTTCCTAAGTTTTCTTTAGGAGTTTTATGGTATTAGGTCTTATGTTTAAGTCTTTGATTCATTTCAAGTTAATTTTTGAGGGTGGTGTAAAATAGGGATCCAATTTCATTTTTCTACATGTGGTCATCCCATTTTCCCGTCACAGTTTGTTGAAGAGACTCTCCTTTCCCCATTGAGTGTTATTGGCTCCCTTGTTAAATATTAGTTGACCATAAATGTGGGGAGTTATTTCTGGGCTCGGTTTTAATTCCATTGGTCTTTGTGTTTATTTTTATGCCACTGCCATATTGTTTTGATCATCATAGCTTTGTAGTATAGTTTGAAATCAGGAACTGTGATACTTCTGGCTTTGTTCTTCGTCCTCATGATTGCTTTGGCTATGAGGGGTCTTTTGTGATGCCATACAAGTTTTAGGACTACTTGTTCTATTTATGTGAAAAATGCCTTTGGGATTTTGATGAGGATGGCTTTGCATCCATAGATTGCTTTGGGTAGTATGGACATTTTTTTTTTTTTCCCCAGTACGTGGGCCTCTCACTGTTGTGGCCTCTCCCGTTGCGGAGCACAGACTCCGGACGCGCAGGCTCAGCAGCCATGGCTCACGGGCCTAGCCGCTCTGCGGCATGTGGAATCTTCCCAGACCGGGGCATGAATCCGTGTCCCCTGCATCGGCAGGCGGACTCTGAACCACTGCGCCACCAGGGAAGCCCAGAATGGACATTTTAACAATAATATTTCTATTGATCCATGAATACATGCTATGTTTACATTTGTCTTTCTTCCTCAGTTTCTTTCATCAGAGATTTTTCTTCATTGTACAGATTTTTAATTCCTTAAGTAAATATATTTCTAAGTATTCTATTATTTCTATGCTGTTGTGAATGTGATGATCTTTGTAATTTCTTTTCAGGTTTTTCATTGTTAGTGTATAGAAACACATGATTTCTGTATGGTAATTTTATATATTGAAACTGTACTGAATTCATTAATTCCAACAGTGTCATGATTGACTCTTTAGGATTTTCTATATGTCAGATTATATCATCTGTAAATAACAACATTTTACTTCTTCCTTTTCAATTTGGATGCTTTTTTTTTTTGTCTTGCCTAGTTGCTCTAGCCAGGACTTCCAGTACTGTGTTGAATAGGAGTGGTGAGAGAGTGCACCGGCTTTAACATCTCCTTCAGTGGCGGTCTACTCGTGGAAATGTTCAGAGGCTGTTGTTTTTGCAGCTGTATTTATTTCAGCCCCATTTTGGAAAGATACTTTCTCTGGGGTCTATTTCCTTTCAGTGCTTTCATTCTTTTATTCCACTCTCTCCTGGTAGACCGGCTTCCACTGCTTGAGAAGAGTCAGGCGTAAGTCCCACCATCAGGCCTTTGAAAATATGCCACCTTTTGCCGTCTGGCTGCTTTCAAGCTTATCTCTTTGTCTTTGGTATTCTCTGGAATGCCTTGTGATGTATGCGTGTCCATGTATTTAATTTTATTCTTTTTGGGATTACTTTGATTTCCTCTACGTGTGGGTTACTGTCTTTCTGGTTGATTTTCATCATCATCTCTTCATGTATTCCTGTCCTCTGTCTTTCTGGAACTCTTAACGTTTGTTAGCTCTCCTTCTTGTGTCTTCACTATTTCTAACATGTCTTTCACATTTTTCATTTCTGTGTCTCTCTGTGCTGGCTTCTGGAAAGTGTAGCCTTCCAATTCACTGATTCTCTCTTCAGTTCTTTCTTATCTACTTTTAACTCCATCCACGGAGTTTTAAATTTCAGTGTTTGTATCTTGCATTTCTAGAAGTTCTGTTGGGTCTTTTTCAAATCAAGCTCGCTGTTATTTCTTTGTGTAGGTTGCGCTGCAATCTGTATCTGATCATCTAAACCTGAAATCTTCGTTGCTCTGTTTGTTCTGTGTCTCATGCCTGTTGAGAATTGCTCAAGGAGACATAAGTCCTATGGGCTTTGTAATCTTTACATTTCAGACACTCTTCTCCCTTGTCCCTGAATGGGAGCACATTCCTCCAGAGATGTGTGTTTGCATCTTCTGGGGGTCTCTGTGGGCCCAAAGTATGATGTAATCATGCTGTTCATTCTGAGAGTTGGAATCCTTGCTGTTACACTTCAGATGTCATCACTGTGCCTAGAAACACTGTCCATTAGGACCATTTTAAACCAAATTCAGAGTTTAGAATTTTACTGGAGGGAATACCACCTACGTGATGTGAATTTATCCTGCTAATCTGCATGAGGGCAGGTTCTTGGTTACAGATTTTCAAGAAATGCCCTTTGCCTTATTAACTAAGTGCCAATGCGTGACTTCTAGAGGGTGGGAGCTGTGTTTGCATCTTGTGGACTCTTATACTGAGAATGTCATTGCTGGTTCTCAAACCCATAAATTCACGTCTTCTTTACATTCTAAATAATGATTAAGGACCCCACACAGCTTCTGTCTGGGTGACTTATATAAATTGATATTTACCATATTAGCAACGAAAACTGAGAAGACTGTTACACATCTATTGATGGATACATATAAAAATAATGATAATAAATCCATTACATGTTAACACAAATAATATATTCTTATTGTATGAAGAATATCTTATATTCTTATTATATAAAGAATATAGTCTTATGAGTATATTACATTCTTCTTATAAACTATATATATATATGTTATATGTAATATATTCTCACTGATGGGAGAATATGAGTGACAAGAATGGCATTGTTTTACATTTTTGCAAATCACTTTAATGTCTGGCATTCTAGAAAACAACCAGATTCTCATATCTGCTTCTGTATTCAGTCTGTTGTGTTATCACCCATCACATAGCCTCCAGAAAAGTCCCCTGGACTCTTACAAGAGAGCGAGGGTGAAAAAGACAAATATGGTCTCAGTATCATTAGGAAAAGAGTTTTGACTCAGGGTACCCATCCCCAAGGTTCCCTGTACCACACTTTGAGAACAACTAGTGTAGCACTTTGGAGTCACAACTTTGTGGAGGAAAATGTCTCATTAGACCCCCGACCTTGACAAGGACATAAAAAGCATTGTCTTCTGTTTCTAGAGATGTGAGAGGACATCAAAAACGTGGTCTGTATTGGACCAGTTCAGTGACTGTTCTCTGGGAAGGGGCGGCTTCAGGGCTCTGCCTGTCTGTCTCCCTCAAGATTATGGCCTGACGGTTCTGTTATCCCATCTGTCTTGAGACGCTTCTAATAAGATGCTTTATGGGAATTCCCTGGCAGTCCAGTGGTTAGGGCTCCGTGCTTTCACTGCAGAGGGCCCGGTTTCAATCCCTGGTCAGGGAACTAAGATCCCACAAGCTGTGCAGCCAGAAAAAAAAAAAAAAAAAAAAAAAAGGTGCTTTACAAATACAGTCAGCCAGCATTCTTCATTTTGTTTCAGCTGGAATGTTGGCTCAAATAAGCTAATCTTCCATGTTACCAGAAATAGCACTCATATTAAAAGACTTAAGCGTGACAGATTAAGATGATGAGAAGACAATAGGAATATTAAGGATTTAAGTTATATAACAGAAGGAGAGTTTAATGGATGTATAAGAAAATCCGTATCCGTAGAATATAAATGACATTGTTAACTATTAGCTCAAAACGAAAACATTAATTTCAAATCGTATAAATAGGATCAACCGTATTTGGGGCCATAATGTCGTGATGTTAAAATCTGATAACAGAATATTCACAAGTGCTATCATCCACCTGGAATTTGTGTTTTATTGAAGTAGAGTTGATTTGCCACGTTGTGCCAGTCTCTGTACAGTGACTCAGTTAAGCACCTATATACATTCTTTTTTATATTCTTTTCCATTATGGTTGATCCCAGGAGATTGGATATAGTTCCCTGTGCTCTACAGTAGGACCTTGTTGTTTATCCATTCTCTATATGTAATAGTTTGCATCTACTAATTCCAAACTCCTAATCCATCCCTCTACCTCCCCCCTGCCCCCCGCCCCGTGGCAACCATAAGTCTCTTTTCTGTGTCCGTGAGTCTATTTCTGTTTTGTAGATAAGTTCGTTTGTGTCATATTTTAGATTCTACATATAAGTGATATCGTATGATACTTGTCTTTCTCTGTCTGACTTATTTCACTTAGTATGATCATCTCTAGGTCCATCCATGTTGCTGCAAATGGCATTATTTCATTCTTTTTTATGGCTGAGTAATATTCCATTGCATACATGTACCACATCTTCTTTATCCATTCCTCTGTTGATGGACGTTTAGGTTGCTTCCATGTCTTGGCTATTGTGAACAGTGCTGCAGCTAGGGGTGCATGTGTCTTTTTGAGTTACAGTTTCCAACTGGAATTTTAAAACTCTCTTTTAAATGTCTTTCGGGAAGAAGAAAGGAAGCTAAAGCAATCACTTTCAGAACATCGGGGATATGGCTAAAATTACTCTCGGGTGGTAGGGAAAAGGGGGTTGACTTTTTTTAAATGAGTTTATTTTTTAAATAACGAATCAAACGTTAGACTAAGAAGTTGATAAAGAGAAACATCAATCTCAAGAAAGCAGGAAAATGAAATTCTTCAGCTAATAGGGGAGTAATTGAATAAGTAAGAACATGGGTCAATATGCATAATATAAAATCCCCCCTTGTTCCCAAAGCCTTCAGGGATCTACATGATTCGGAGACAAGCTACCTCTGTGATCTCCAATTCCACCACTATGTATTTTTCTCCCTTCATTGATGACACATGGACCTCCTTGCTTTTCTGGGATTGCAATCCACCTTAGGGCCTTTACCCCGTCGGTTCTCTTTGCTAGAATTTTCAATGCCCAGATGGCAATCGCTACGAAGTAGGGGATTTAACTATTGTGTTCACAGCCTTATATCCACCTTCTAGAATATTGCAGAGTCTGAAACGAATGCTTCGTAAATATATTTAATAAGAGGATACAATAAAGCAGAGACCTAGTCTTCTGAAAAAATGTTCAGATAAACCACTAGAAAGCAATGTGAAAAGAATGATAAAGTGCGCATACCCCAAATCGACCCCAAGACAGTATATTCATCGCAAAAATCAGTGTGATTGTCAGTGGCTTCTGCAAATACTTTTGAAAAGTAGAATAAAAGGGATGCTTCTGGGGAAAATATGCATGACCAGAATTTAGAAAAACAAAGCAAATACCAGTAAATCAGCTTTAACAAAGAAATTGAGGAAGAGCTCTCTCTGCATAAAAATGTTCAAGGTCATAGAATTCTTAACTAAGTTCTCTGAAACCTGCCAGGAATTCTCAAGGTATTTATATTACTCAGAGATGGGGTTAAGAAGGAAAGCTTCTAAATAATTTGGGACAGCTTCCTCAGAATCATTCTAAAATTTGATTTAAAAAGCCTAAGAAAAAGAGGCTCCAAAGTGATAGGAATATTATTGCAAATAACATGAAAATTGATTCAGCAAATAGCGTCATTCACTACATCAAAAGAATAAGACCCAGGACAAGGTGAGGTTAATTTTAGCAGTTGAAGGGTGGGTTAATTAAGATATGATTCATGCAATGCACCCTATAAATAGGTCAAAATAAAAGGAAACAACTAATACAGGTCTAACGGGTATTTGATAAAATTGCACCCTTCTTCCTGAGAAGAACTCTTGAACAAAACAAGAGTAGAAAAATGTTGCTCCACAGAGAACAGACTTGTGGTAGCCAAGGGGGAGGGGCTGGGGGAGGGATGGACTGGGGGGTTGGGATTAGCAGATGTAAACTATTATCTATAGGATGGATACACAACAAGGTCCTACTGTAGAGCACAGGAAACTCTATTCACTACCCCGGGATAAGCCATCATGGAAAAGAATATGAAAAAGAATGTATATATGTGTGTACCTGAGTCCCTTTGCTGTACAGCCGAAATGAACACAAGTATACTTCAATAAAAAAAATAAATTAAAAAAAAAGAAAGTTAACATGTTGTTCCCATGGTGTATATTTACGTACACATATTTGTCTGTTTGCAAACACCAGTAGTGTGCTAAATGAGGATTCACCAGAAAACAAGCTGTGAAAACCACAGACAAGACAAGCATGTTTTATCCTGTCACCTTTGTGTTTCAATAGTGTTGTAGGTACCTTGTATCTACACAGAGAAAGGAAAAACAGCTGTCGTGACATCTGACGTAGGTTGACCAGTTAATACGTGCCTGCCCTTTATATTTCTTTTTTCTAATTTTTTATGGAAGTAGAGTTGATTTACCATGTTGTGTTAGTTCCAGGTGTACAGCAAAGTGATTCAGCGATACATGTATGTATCTATTCTTTTTCATATTCTTTTCCATTATAGGTTATTACAAGACATTGAATATAGTTCCCTGTGCTCTCCAGTAGGTCTTTGTTGATTATCTATTTTATATATAGTAGTGGGTGTATGTTAATCCAAACCTCCTATTCTTCCCCCCATCGCCTTTGGTAACCACACGTCTGTTCTCTAAGTCTGTGGGTCTGTTTCTGTTTTGTAAATAAGTTCATTTGTATCATTTTTTTAGATTCCACATATAAGTGATATCGTATGATATTTGTCTTTCTCTTTCTGACTTACTTCACTTATTATGATCATCTTTAGGTCTGTCCATGTTCTAAGCACTTTATCTTCCTGACGTCATTGAAACCTCAGACAGAATTGAGAAAGGAGGTACTGTCGTTAACCCATTTCACAGACAAGAAAATACATGCAGCAGGAGGTCAAATAACTTGCCCATTGTTTATTAAGTGCAGACCTTGGGTCTCAGGAAGTGTGACGTTAAGATCTCTAAGATCCTAAGTGGGCTGTTGTAAGGTGTACAGCTATTGGGAGTGGGTGTGCAAGTATTTGTAGGGGATACGTCTTCAAAGATTTATAATAATGGACCTAGGGCTTCCCTGATGGCGCAGTGGTTAGGAATCCCCCTGCCAGTGCAGGGGACACGGGTTTGAGCCCTGGTCCGGGAAGATCCCACAGGCTGCGGAGCAACTAAGCCCATGCGCCACAACTACCAAGCCTGCGCTGTAGAGCCCGTGAGCCACAACTACCGAGCCCACGTGCCACAACTACTGAAAACCCGTGCACCTAGAGCCTGTGCTCCACGATAAGAGAAGCCACCGCAATGAGAAGCCTGCGTACCGCAACAAAAGAGTAGCCCCCGCTCATCACAACTAGAGAAAGCGCGTGCACAGCAACGGAGACCCAACCCAGCCATGAATGAATGAATGAATGAATGAATAAATAAATAAATTTTTAAAAATAAAATAAAATAATGGACCTAATAATAATCAACATAGCAAATGAAAAAACGTTTTTAAAAAAACTGGGCCAACTATACAAAGAGGCAGTTCAGAGAAGGAAAGAAAGACGTACCCAGTGATCACCTTCACAGGCTCATTTATTTTTTTTAAAGGCAAATGAATATAAAGTGAAATGCCATTTATAGTTATCATTTTGGCAAAAATGAAAATGTCTGATGCTCTCCAGTCTTGATGCATGTGTGGGAAACCAGGAACTGTAGATTATTGCAACGTTTTAGGAGGGTCAGTTGACAATATCCACCAAATTATAATGTGCACATCCCTGAGGATTTATCCTAAAGATCTACCTGATTTATTGAATGTCTGTGCAAAGCTCCATGTGGGAAGACGGAGCTTAAACTACGGCACATTGGAAACAACCTAAATGTTTATCAATGGGAAATGTTTAAGTCAGTGGATGTCCAAATAGAGATAGGAAAAAACCCTGACATCTTCTCAAATGGGATCGATCGATCCCATAGGTCTGCAAATGTAAAGTGTCCAAAATGCATTCTAAGTGAAACCAGTTGAGTTTGAAGCTAGTTTGTAAAAGATGATTTCAATTGCATTTTGAGTTACATATATGTATGTACTGTAATGTACGTGTCTGTGCATTGGAAGTTCTGGACGGATACAGATGGTTACATGACAGTGATGACTTTTCAGGAGGAAAAGTGGTGTTGAGGCAGGGGTGGGGGGTAGGGGGGTTCTATTTGCTCTGCACCCCATGCATTCCCTCTTCTACATTTTTTCATTTTTTGTTATAGATATGAGTTATATTTACAACTGTTTAACCCAGGTAAAATTGTGAACCCAAATGCAAATGAACTTGAAAAGCTAAAAGAAAACTTCCTAAAAGCCAGTTGAACTTGTAAAGCTTGATGCTAATTGTATTAGAGTTCTCCAGAGAAGCAGAAATAATGGGGGGTGGCAGAGAGAGAGACAGAGAAAGAGAGGAGATGATAGATAGGTGGATAGATAGATAGACAATAGGTGGTTAGATAGATAGGCAGACATATAGATAGACATAGATGATACATACATATAGATAAATAGGCAGGTAGATAGAGAGGGATGATAAATAGATAGACGTATAGATAGATAAACAGATAGATAGACATAGATGATAGACAGATAGATAGATAGAGATGATAGATATAGATAGATAGCCAGGTAGTTAGATAGATACAGATAGATGGATAGATAGGTAGATAGATATAGTTGATAGATACAGATAGATAGGCAGGTAGATAGATAGATAGATACTTATTCAAATGTTATTATAAGTTTCATGAGATTATGGAGGCTAGCGGTCTCACCATCTGCCATCTGTAAGTTGAACACCCAAGGGAGCAGGTGGTGTAGCTTGAAGGCCTGGGAGCCAGAGGGTGGAGGGCAGGCAAAGATGGATGTCCCAGCTCAGCAACTAGGCAGAAAGTGAATTCTCCCTTCCTCCACCTTTTTGTTCTGTTGAGGCCTTCACCTGATTAGATGAGGCCCACCCACCCTGGGGAGGGCAATCTGCTTTCTTCAGTCCACTGATACAAACGCTCATCTCATCCTGAAACACACTCCCAGACACACCCAGAAATAATGCTTCACCAAATGTCTGGACCCCATGGCCCAATCACGTTGACGCATGCAGTGCACCCTTACATTAACGAACTTGAAAGTCTTTTTAAAAATGATGCTTTCCCAGGAAACTGGGGGTCCTCTTTAAATTAGGTAGACATAGTCCCAGCACCTTCCGAGGGGCCAAGCCCACCATGAGGGGTGACCTCAAGTAGCATCTTGGTGTCTCTGCATTTCAGGATGATGTCCTCAAAGTGAGGAGGATTGGACAGGGCGACCTCCAAGGTCATCCCTGGTTCTGAGGTTCTAATGCCCATCTTGGGGCGGGACTCTCAGCCTCATGGCATCACCTTCTCTGGTTTGCCTGTGGATTCTAGAGAACATTCCCAGGAAGCGGACCAGGACCCATGGGCGA
Source organism: Stenella coeruleoalba (assembly GCF_951394435.1). NCBI lineage: Eukaryota > Metazoa > Chordata > Mammalia > Artiodactyla > Delphinidae > Stenella > Stenella coeruleoalba. The sequence goes on from NC_137152.1 coordinate 1,186,620, forward strand.
TGTCCTGCCATCTTGGTGGGTGGGCCTCCCACTTCCATTCCCTTCTGCTGTCCCCAGCTGACCCCTGCAGAATGACCCCTCCACAGAGGCCCCTACTGGCCTACACTTCCGACATGGACAGAAGCACCACAGGCCTCGTGTGATGCTTAAATTCAGTGTGTCGACTTGGATGAGCAGTGGTGCCCTGTCCATCAATCAAACACTCCTCTAGGGGTTGCCATGGAGCTATGTCGACATGACTGACATCTACAGTCCGTAGACTTTAGGCAAAGCAGCTCACCCTTGGGAATGTGGGTGGGCCTCGTCCAATCACTTTAAGGTGTTAGGAGCAAAATCAAGGATTCCTGCAGAGGGGCTTCTGCCTAAGGACTGAAGCATAGAAATTCTCTTCACCAGCCTGCCTTGCAGATTTCAGACTTGTCAGCCCGACAATTGCTTGAACCAATCCCTTAAAATAAATCTCTCTCTCAATCCATCCTTACCCATAGCCTATTGGTCCTGTTTCCTTGAGAATCCTGACTTACATACCTGGCTTGTCTGTGTAAGGACCAGGGGCATTGATGAGACTCTTCCCAGCCCACCTTGAGTCCCCTAATAGGGCATCGCCTTCTTTGGAAGTGGGCATCGGGGCCAGTGGTCAGCAGAGAGCCACAGACCCTAGGCCTGTAAAGTCAGGCTAGAGTCCAACTATACTGAACCATTTCTCAGATTCACTCTTGTCCCCAATTGGTGGTGCGTGTGTGTGATCTTGATATCGCCTCTCCTTAAAAAACCTCAAAAGTAGAATCCACGTTCTTCCGCTTTGCATGTTTCTCATTTTTGTAATGGACACGTTTCCTTAATTTCAAGTGAAACCCCTGGTCAGGCTGACCGGCATATACGAGAACGTCTCAGCCTACACGGATGAAATCACGTTCACACATGCTTTTCAGGTTTCTTGTATTAAAAGAGAGGTTGGACGTAAGAGGTTCCACCTCCCCGTCACCACTTTACCTGGGGAACGCAATCCCCAGCGCCACGCAAATAAGGAGACGTGGCCTTGCAAACATGCCCACGTGTGGATTTCTAATCCATACGCAGCTCCTCTCGTCTTTTGGGGTTTCTTCTTTTTCGGTGGATTTTGCTTCTCATCGTATAACTGACACAGTAATGGAGAAGCAGTCTGAATCAAGGCATTTTCTGCGCCAGATCAAGAGAAAATCGTACATTCTGTGACACGCGCCACCAAGCCCGTACTTCCGCCGTGCGCGCGTGGGTAATTATCGGCCGTGATGTATCCTTGGGTTAATTTATGCACGCCTATTCCTTGCTTCCCAGAAGCAAAAATACAGCACGACACCGGGGCTGCAGAAACCTATCATTTTAGCTGTCGGTGGATGCCTCCCCACAGTGAGAAAAACATTTGCAAGTTGAATCTTATCCTCCACACAAGTTCGGAGACAGAAGACAAAACATTTGGTTGGGAGCTTGTCCTGCATCCCCGGCGACACATGTGCACGCAGGGGTCGTGATGTCCGTCACCGGTGATGTTCATTTCCCAGAGGTGGTACCCAAGTCATGTCTCTGAAGAAGGGTAACCCGAGTTTTACAAACTCTCTTTCTCTGCGTTCATCGTGTAAAAATGTGGTTTGTCTCCTAAAGATAATACTTTGCTTATTTTAATCGCTACTGTTTCCTTGGCGATTTTTTTCCGAGGAGGATTGGATTTGCTCAAGATAGATGTTGCGGATGTCACCCAACGCCCACTGGCTCTGTCTCAGGGTTTCAGATCCCAAATTCATCGCTGGCCATCCTTGCAAAGAATTCTGTGTCCATTTCCTCCTTTCCTCACAAACTTGAGTAAAGCTGGAACTGTCAGCTGCAGGTCTTGACGTGTGTCCAGTGAACTGTGCAGACAGGAAACCATTTTCCACGTCACTTCCTTTGGATGGAAATGAAGATGCCGTGAAGATCGATGGGAACCGAGTCTCACTTTTTTAAAGAGAGAAGACCTTTGGTGACGCCAGCTTCTGAATTCCCTTCTGGGGAACAAAGATGCATGGGTATTTTCTAGGGAGAAAAGAACCTTAGGAGAACATGCGTAGAGGAGATATAGCAGAGATGCTTGTGGGGAATAACACAGCATCATGCTAACGTGGCTCTTTCTTCTTCCTGTGCGTCGTCAAATGAGAATATGGGCATCAGGAACTTTAAATAATAAGGACACACACAAAAGTGGAAGGGCAACTCATCCTCTCTCCCCACAGGAAACCTTCTCTGGAAAAGAAGCCTATTGGCTAACATGGATGGACTCCTGTGTATTGGAAGTCCTTCATCCAGGAATTCTGAAAAGAACATCTATCGTTAAGATTGGAGATCGCAGCCCATCAAACAAATACTCTTCCCAAGAGAAGTAAAGAGAGAATCCCGATTCTGAGCTTGTGGTGTTACTTCTTCAGGGTGGAGGATGTTATCAATCATGGAATCTTCAGCATAACATAGGATATTTCTCATGATGCTGCATTATCCCTTTAATATGTCACTCATCACTAAATATGTAATTACCAGGAAAAAAAAACTCAGGTCACTCTCCAATTTTATATTAATTTCTTTATTTTACTGGAGATGGAGTATAGTTGATTTCCAAGGTTGTGCTAGTTTCAGAGGTACACCAAAGTGATTCAGTTATACATATATTCATTCTTTTTCAGATTCTTTTCTCATATAGGTTATTATAGAGTATCGAGTAGAGTTCCCTGTGCTCTACAGTAGGTCCTTGTTGGTTATCTATCTTATATATAGTAGTGTGTGTGTGTTAATCCCATGCTCCTAATTTATCCCCCCCTCCCTTTCCCCTTTGGTAGCCATAAGTTTGTTTTCTATGTCTGTGAGTCTGTTTCTGCTTTGTAAATAAGTTCATTTGTATCATTGTTTTCAGATTCCACATATGAGTGATAGCATGTGATATTTGTCTTACTTCACTTAGTACGATAACCTCAAGGTCTATCCATGTTGCTGCAAATGGCATTATTTCATTCTTTTTTATGGCCGAGTAATATTCCATTGTATATATGTACCACATCTTGTTTGTCCGTTCCTCTGTTGATGGACATTTAGGTTGCTTCCATGTCTTGGCTATTGTAAACAGCACTGCAGTGAACTTTGGGGTGCAGGTATCTTTCCAAATTAGAGTTTTCTCAGGGTATATGCCCAGTAGTGGGACTGCTGGGTCATATGGTATTTCTATTTTTAGTTTTTTAAGGAACCTCCATACTGTTCTCCATAGGGGTTGCACAATTTGACATTCCCACTCCATTTTTAATTATTATTGTATTCCATTTCCAAACAATCGAATCACTTAAGGATATTTGCTTCATATTTGGGTTCAGTCACTGCCAATACTAGGAAACAAACGTGTAAGCGTTCACAGTTGACAGAATCCTCGGAATAGAAACAGGTCTAGGAACCAACCATCTGAAATCACCTAAACCACATTGATTGGAAACTGAGGGATGAACTACAAGATCCTGTCCACACCGTGAACTTCAACCCAGGGATTGAACTTCTTGCTTGTCCTTGTATCATAATAACAGTCAAGCGACAGGGGATGAATACACCTTTGTTGAAGAATCTACTTGTCCCCCAAGTTGATGAATATACCTTGGTGTTGTCTTCTAATTCTGTGACTCAAATGAAGGGTTTGAAAAATACCAGCTTTCTACATAGTTTTCTCATTTGGTCCATGTGAAAATTTTAGAATTAGACCCGATAGAACCAGGATATCTGAAGAGAGAGAACGGCAGGTGGTGTTTTTGGCTTTTTGGTTACGTCTTCAGTGACCTCTGAGGCACTGGCCAAGCACATTTTTGGCTGGGTTGATTGACCTTTATCTGCTCAGACAGTGCTTTCGTCTTGATGCCTCATAAAATGAAAATAAATTCACCTGCCGTACCTGGGCTGATCAGCACAGTGGCCTTTGATGAATAGAATATCACCGCAGGCTTTTGAGACCCGGATGTAAAGAACTTTTTTTTTCCCATATGATGTTCATAGGTCTGTATATTGACCAAGACTTGGAATCCTGGAGAAAACAGGGGATAGTGGCATCTTACAATTTATCAAGGCATGTGTATCAAAAACGACTTAGTTGACAAAAACAGAACTCTTAGAAAACAGTGGGAAACCCAGTTGGTCAAGTAGAATGAGAGCCTCAGAGAAGACGGCCTTACAAGTCCCATAGGGCAGTTGGGAAACTGAGGCAGGGCTTTGACATTAGGCAGCAAAGACCAGGGTAGGTGAGCAGGTAGAAAGGAGGAGGACAGGATAATTGTGATGGAGGGAAAGATGGAAACAGAACAGCCAGGAGACCACCTTGGAAGCCTTTTGCCAGAGACGCTGAAAAAATAATTGCATCGTTAAAAGCGCAGTTAGCTGGGGAGAGGGTTGGATTAGGGGAGAAAGAAGAAATTTTAGCAGGGCTGTTCTTTAGCTGGAAGATTCCAGTACCTTTCTTCTGTTCGTTCAAATATGGAACACATTCTTTACCAGGTGGGAGAGAGTCACGGCCCCAAGCCCACTTCCCCGTTAGGTGTCACCACCATGCTTCCTGGACCCTCTAGGAAACCCTGGAAGGGTAAGAGGCCACCAGGAAATCTCTGACAATACGGCTGGAATCCATGCTGAGTGCCCAGTACCATTCAAAGAGGTGGTGAAATATGTGGGATGTTGTAGTGGGTCGAGTGGTGGCCCCTCAGAAGATAGTTCCATGTTCTAATCCTCAGAACCTCTGAAGGCGACCTTATTTGGAGATAGGGACTCTGAAGATGTGATTAAGTGAAGGGTCTCGAGATGAGACCACATCTGGATGAGGCTGGCCCTAACTCCAGTGACAGGAAGCTGTGAACGGGACCTTAGTTAGAAACAGGGTCTCTGCAGATGAGATGCAGTGAAGGGTCTGAGATGAGGTCCTCCTGGAGGAGGGTGGCCCTACATCCAATGAAAAGGTCCTTCCGAGACACAGAAGAGGAGAGACGCAGACACACAGGAGAAGCCACGTGAAGACGGAGGAAGAGACGGGAGGGATGCGGCCACAAGCCCAGGGACGCCTGGAGCCCCCAGGAGCTGGAAGAGGCAGGAAGGACCCTCCCCTGGAGCCTCTGGAGGGAGCTTGGGCCTGAGACACCTTGATGGCAGACCTCTGGCCTCCAGGACAGGGGGAGGATGAGTTTGTGGTGTTTTAAGCTTCATGGTTTATGGTCATTTTTTAGGGCGACCCCAGGAAACTCATACAGACGTCATCCCTGATTTGAGGAATGATGACATTTTGAGAAAGAAAAGACACTCACAGAAATATCCTAGAACCGTTAGAGACGAGAAATCAGTGCAGGAGATGTTTGGGAACACGCTGTACCCCGTGAAAGCAGGTGTCTTTGAGAGTGGAGGGGCTTCCTAGAGGGGAGAAGGTAAGAAGGAAGAAAGAAAAACGTCCAAAGTGTTGCAGGAGCACAGAACTGGTGATTGAAAGCTTAAAGATGAAGATGAATTTGGGCTAATAGAGAATTACGGGAATTCCCTGGCGGTCCAGTGGTTAGGGCTCTGTACTTTCACTGCTGAGGGCTCAGGTTCCATCCTGGTCGGGGAACAAAGATCCTGCAAGGCGTGTGGCACGGCCAAAAAAAAAAAAAAAAAAAAAAAAACACTACAAGGAAGAGAATTACAAGGAACACGGGGAGTACACTCAGCCCTCTGGTGGCCAGGAGGACACTGCAGGCTTCCGGCAGAGGAATCGACTCATAAAAACCTGAAACACGAGAGCTGGAGAGGCTGTTTAGACCGTTTCCAGAAGCCTCTGCGTTCCAGATAAGGAACCGAAGTGCCTAGTGCCCGGTCAGCGTGCCGATCCACTGCCGCACCCCTGCATCGCCACCTCCTACGCTGCCCCCTCCCCACGTTGGGGTACACCCTTTGAAGCTCTGTGTTCTGACAGATAACAAAATACAACAAACAGGAGTCGACCTTTCGTCTGTGAAAGTCATTTTCAATCCCTTTTATGGAAAGGAGACTTTGTTTTTCTTGAAGCCAAAGAGTTTTATTGCATATAGACTGGATAAAGAACAAGGCCCTACTGTAGAGCCCAGGGGACTATACCCAGTCTCCTGGGCTAAACCCTCCTGGAAAAGAATATGAAAAAGAATGTCTAGATATGTAGAAGTGAGTCACTTGGCTGGAGAGCATAAATTAACACAACATTGTACATCAACTATACATCAATTAAAATAAATATTTAAAAGTTCTCCTAAACATTAAACCCATACATGCCTATTTGCATAAATGATAAATTCCTATCTTATTCTGAGACTGATTTTTTTTCCCCAGCTGGCTGAAAGATTACTTAGAAAATAACTCACTAGGAGGTAAATTTGCAGCTGGGTGGCCTCCTGAGGCCACCATCTCCTTCCACAGTAATGGAAATTCAGTCCTCAGAGAAAGGTCAGGGCAGTGACTTGTGGGCTACCCAGAAGGCTTAGAAAACCTTTTATTTAAAAAAAAAAATCATTTATTTTCCCTCTTGGTTGGCTGATATGTCAATAGCTATGTTTTAAATGTCTTGGAGACGTTTCGATTATAGTTTTGTGTTTTATGACCAACATTCTCAGAGTCTGATCTTAACCTTGAGCCTTGGAAGCCTTCCATGGTAATAATTTTTATCAGATGGGCTCCCAGCTACTGAGTTTGTCACATCATGTTTTATTTTTTCCTTCTATTGAATGTGGTATAATTGACTGAACATGTCACATCATATTTTAAATACTGAGCACTGAATAGAGGCCAAACTGTGGGCTTTTTTTTTTTTTTCCCATCACACTCCTGCCCTGTAAAAATATAGACGGTCTTAACGGGTTTTGCAAGATATAATTGATAGTGTACTTTTTGAGTAGCAAAATAAATAAAGTAGGGTTGGATTATAACCCAAAGTATAAAATAAATATCCATTAATCTCTACAGACATAAATAAATATTGAATAAGGATATAATGGGGAGAATAAATAAATCTCCCTTACAGGAGAAGAACAGGTAGATGATTTATGTAGACCGTTGGCCCTCAAGGATATGAAGCATAAATTCCCATGCCCTAAGCATGGGCTGTCCATAGTGAACTTCATTCCAAAGAGGACAGACTAGAAGGGGCAGTGGGGGAAGAGTCACTTGACAGTAGAGACACCCGACCCATGCGACCTCAGCCAGGTGATCAAGGTCCTCATCAATGGTAGGTCATGTTGGTAGCAGTGCACGTCCTATTTATGAGAACTCAAACAGAACTGGAACGTTTGCTGTCCCTAAACATATACTTGTGTTTCCCTGTGACTCCCCAGGAGTTGAAGTCTTCTGTTAGCCTCATGTTTCCTCCATCCTCATCCCTTTTTCCAAAACAAAATAAAATAGTTGAGATGTCCTGCATGCTCCCATGCTGTGTGCATTTGGACCACTGCCAAACACGGTGGGCTGGTTTCTGTCTTCTTTCCCTCCCCTCTGAGCCTCACTCCATCTGCCTGGACCGGCTCAACATCCTTTAAGAAGTAGCCCCTTTGCAGACTCTTTGCTTCCCCATGGGAAACACCTTCCCACCGCCCACTCCCAGGCCCGGACACCCTGATGCAACTCTGATAAATTTTCCTCTCGATGGCTCTGAATCCCTTGCTCCTGGCACTTGGTCATAGGGGTGGGCTTTGTTGACTGTCTTCTTATCATCCCCCATCCCTCCCTGAGAGGTGAGTTTCTTGAGAGCAAGCTCTGTGACTTTCAACACTGCACTCTCAAAACTTGTACATAGGGCTTCCCTGGTGGCGCAGTGGTTGAGAGTCCGCCTGCCGATGCAGGGGACGCGGGTTCGTGCCCCGGCCCGGGAAGATCCCACATGCCGCGGAGCGGCTGGGCCCGTGAGCCATGGCCGCTGAGCCTGCGCGTCCGGAGCCTGTGCTCCGCAACAGGAGAGCCACAGCGGTGAGAGGCCCGTGTACCGCAAAAAAAAAAAAAAAAAAAAAAAAAGAAACTCAGCTGAATGAATGCACTTCCTTCCATGTAGCCATTCACTGTGGACAGAGCCGTTTGAATATGTTCATTCTTGCTTCTGGAGAGGAAAAGGTCTGGGCTCTGGTTTTTTTGTTTTGTTTTGTTTTGTTTTGTTTTGTTTGTGGTACGTGGGCCTCTCACTGCTGTGGCCTCTCCCGTTGCGGAGCGCAGGCTCCGGACGCGCAGGCTCAGCGGCCATGGCTCACGGGCCCAGCCGCTGCGCGGCATGTGGGATCTTCCCGGACCGGGGCACGAACCCGCGTCCCCTGCATCGGCAGGCGGACTCTCAACCACCGCGCCACCAGGGAAGCCCTGGGCTCTGGTTTTTATGGGATGACCCCAGGGAGAATTTCATGATTTCACTTGACCCCATGGAGCAGTCGTTCTGAAACTTGCCTGTACACTTTATTTGTTTGTTTGTTTGTTTGTTTATGGCTCTGTTGGGTCTTTGTTGCTGCACACAGGCTTTCTCTAGTTGCGGCGAGCGGGGGCTACTCTTTGTTGCGGCGCATGGGCTTCTCATTGCAATGGCTTCACTTGTTGCAGAGCACGGGCTCTAGGTGTGCGGGCTTCGGTAGTTGTGGCTCCCGGGCTCAGTAGTGACGGCATGTGGGCCTTAGAGCATGCAGGCTTCAGTAGTTGTGGCAGACGGGTCAGTAGTTGTGGCCCGAGGGCTTCAGTAGTTGTGGCTCGCGGCTCTAGAGCGCAGGCTCAGTAGTTGCGGCACACGGGATTAGTTGCTCCGCGGCATGTGGGATCTTCCCGGACCAGGGATAGAACCCATGTTCCCTGCATTGGCAGGCGGATTCTTAAGCACTGCACCACCAGGAAAGTCCCGGCTGTACACTTTAGAATCACTGAGAGAACTTGCAAAAATCCCGATGCCCAGATCTGCTTCCCTGGCCATTAAATAAAAGTCTCTTGAGGTGAAATCCGGCAGAGTAGAGTTTTCGGTTCCCCAGGGGATTCCAATGAATAGGCAAATTTTAATCTCTGTGTAAAAGTCCGATGTAAAAAGGCAGGTATTTCTAGCGGAGACCACGTGCCATCCCTACAAAATATTTATCACAAAGAATTCTGAGTCTTAACCACTTTGGACTATTTCATAATAACAAAGAGAATCTGACTCATGCTTGGAGTTTGTTGAGGTGAGACACCATTCATCTTTTATTCATCTTCTAGAATATTTGTACTACCTAGGATTTTTTTAAATGAAAAAATCTGTAACGTTAGCAGCATTTCCTCTTACACAATTGCAATAGCCTTGCATCGTTAACCCTACTCAGAGTTGCCAATCACCTGATGTGTTTTCATTTTTACGTGTTATATTTATTCACAAAGAAAAAGTTAATCTAGCATCATGTCATCCGTCACCTTGCTACTGGAAGCACGAAGCCCAGGTTAACAGCATTCCCGCAGAACAGAGGACCCACCCACCCCGAATTACTCAGTCAGAATCCGCCTTTTTGCAATATCTCCAGGACATGCATGTGCATAGTTATGGTTGAGCTGTCCTGATAAACAGCATCTACTTAGTAGGAATGCAATGTTGTTTATCAGGAATAAAGGAGCAAAAAGGAGGAATGTAAGAGGAGGAAGGGAAGAAGAATAGAATGTTAGACCCGAGAAGAGCGAGACGCATGGGTGTGCCCAGTCTCTGCATTTTGTGGAAAACAGAATGGTAGATGAAAGCGTGGAAATCGATTATCAGTTTACCTGGCTGGGCAAGCAGAGATCGGTGTGTGGATTCTGGTCTAGTGCTGCCTTTAAGCTGGGGTGAGTGTGACATGGGATCAAGTAAAATTCACACGTCCTTGAGGAATGCACAGATCCCCAGGTACAGCCTCAAAATACCACCCCATGCTGAAGAAACATCACATGTACTTTGCTGATCGATGGCCAAAACACCTTTTATGGATTTGATTAGAAACCCGCTGTAAATATCGCCCATGATCCAACATTTTCAGTGTATTCAGAACTGTTACTGAAACTTAACCATTTTTTCCCCAGATCTGTTATGATATTAAAATAAATCTACAGGTTCTGTGGCCAGAGGGCACGTTTTGGGTAACTCCCACTATTTGTTTGAAAAAATAAGAAGACGAAAACAAGAAAATGAAGAAGGAAAAGAGGTCGGCCTTTGAGTCTTGCCCCATGGGGCACGGTTGTTGCACGCCATCAGCTCGCCACACCACTGACTTTCCGTAGACATTCCGAACTGGCTACAACTTAGGAGTGCATTTAACAAAGGAACGAATGTAACAGAAGCATCCTGCAAAAATACAAAGACTCGTGTGCGTATGTACGTGTGCATATGTGCGTATGTGCGTGTGTGTGGGTGTGTGGATGTGCGTACGTATGTGTATTTCCATTCGGTGATAACTGCTACAGTGTAATTCAGCAAATGAGAATCTCCAGATGAATAACCTATAAAGAGTACAGAGGTTGGTATTTGCCCCAGATTCCATCCATTGGGTTGTTATTTATTTATTTATTTTGGCTGTGTTGTGTCTTTGTTGCTGCACGCGGGCTTTCTCTAGTTGCAGCAAGTGGGGGCTACTCTTCGTTGCAGTGCCCGGGCTTCTCACTGCGGTGGCTTCTCTTGTTGCGAAGCACGGGCTCTAGGCTTGCCGGCTTTAGCAGTTGTGGCACGCAGGCTCAGTAGATGTGGCTCGCTGGCTCAGTAGTTGTGGCTCACGGGCTCTACAGCACAGGCTCAGTAATTGTAGTGTGTGAGCTCAGTAGTTGTGTCTTGCGGGCTCTAGAATGCAGGCTCGGTAGTTGTGGCAGGTGGGCTTCAGTAGTTGTGGCTCACGGGCTCTACAGCACAGGCTCAGTAGTTGTGGCGCATGGGCTTAGTTGCTCTGTGGCATGTGGGATCTTCCCGGACCAGGAATTGAACCCGTGTTCCCTGCATTGGCAGGTGGATTCTTAACCACTGCGCCACCAGGGAAGTCCCTATCCATTGGGTTTTGATCTTCTCCCTATGACGTAGATCTAGGGGACCTGGAAGGGAAAGAAGGAAGACCACGCGCATCCTTGGGGAGGGTTTGGAGAAACAGAAGTGAGCTTTGCCTCTTCCACTTTGCTACCTGGTCCGTTATTCTCCCTTTGTTTGCTTCCTGCCCCCTCTGCATGACTTCACAATTCCCCAGGCTTCTGGAGTGCTGGCTAGAACGTTTCCGAGCCCAGTACCCATAACCCATTCAGACCTTGAGAGATGACGCCACAGTTAATGGTCTCGACAGTTTTAATAATGACTCCATTCCTGTGTTTTGATTACTACCAGATGGTTAGAGACAGTGAAGCAAGCCAGCTAAAAACCACAATAGAGCCACGTGAGCCACGGAGTCCTGAGGACACTGTGCTTCTACCCCATGGGAGGGACTCTTCATGCACCAGGAAACAGGAAGGCAGCCCAGGGTCTGCATCTCACTGGCCCAGTGTTGTCTGTCCTGCACAAGCTTCGTCCTCCTACCCCACTGCCTCTACCATCCGGTGCTGGTGTCATTCCGTTTACCTCCTTTTCTGAGCCTCTTCCCCGGCACAAGGCACAGACTTTGCTCCCTGCTGTTCCCTGGCCCAGAACCGTCTTTCCTCCTGTTGTCAACTGTCCAGATTTTCTTCTTTAAATTTTTTGAGGTAGAGTTGCTGTACAATATTATATAAATTTTAGGGGTACAATATAGTGATTCACAATTTTTAAAGGTTATACTCCAGTTATAGTTATTATAAAATATTGGCTGTATTCCCCATGTTGTGCAGTATATCCTTGTAGCTTATTTTATATGTAATAGTTTGCCCCCCTTACTCCCCTCCCCCTATCTTGCTCCACCCTCCTTCCCTCCCCCCACTGGTCACCACTAGTTTGTTCTCTGTATCTGGGAGTCTGCTTCTTTTTCTTATATTCACTAGTTTGTGGCATTTTTTAGATACCACACATACGTGATATCATCCAGTATTCCTCTTTCTCTGTCCCTTAAATACCTCATTTAGTGATTCGGAAGTCTCCTTGATCTGCATAACCAGTCATCCTCCAAGAATGATTGATTCTGCATCCCATGTACTTTTATCCCAGTCTCTCAGGCTGGCTACGTTCGTGTCTGCATTTGCTGTCTACACCACTTATGTCTTGGACCATTCCAGTACCTCCCTAAATGGCTTCCCATCTCCTCCAAGCCTCCAATGTAGAACCCACTCAACAGTATCTTTCTAAAAACACAGTTTGAAGGCATGGAAAACCACCATGCTGATAAGAGAGGCATTCCAGAATTCAGTTCCTCCCCGACACCTCCACACTCATTCCTAACCTACCCCCCTATCATATAATCTACACCCCAAAACTTGCAAGGACCCCAAGGAGCCTCCTCCTAGGTGTCTTTCTGGAGAATTCCTCCTCATGTTTTAAAACCTGCCCGAGGTGTCACCTCCTGCCCAAAGTCTTCCCTGAACCCCCAGATCAGATTCATTAATTACTTCTGTGGGCTATGCTTCCATCCATCACTTTATACACTGAGCTGCATTCTGTCTTTTTCTAATTCTTTTAGGTGGTAAGTTAAGCTGTTGATTTGAGATTTCTCTTGTTTCTTGAGGAAGGCCTGTATTGCTATGAACATCCCTCTAAGAACTGCTTTTGCTGCATCCCATAGATTTTGTGTGGTTGTGTCTGAGCTGCACTCTGATTCTCTGTTTACACCTTGGCCTGCCCAGCGAGATGACTCCTGGGATCATATTTCTGCCTCTAGACCCTAGAATGGCACCTAGTATGTGACGGGCATTCAGTAAGTGTTTACAAGCGGGGGCCAGCCTTCTGTTTATATAGATCCAAGGGACACCGAATATCAAAGCAGTGCACAGAGAGCATTGTGGATGGATGCACTGGTGCTGGTTGAAGTTTAAACAGCAACACAAAATTTATCTTCAGGCATCAGGACCCAGTCCGCTCCCTGCTTTACTCCCGACTTTGACGTGAACATTCAAAATACTCTCTACATGTTTTCTCTTTTCCACAGTTAGAACACAGATGTCTGATCTGGGTTTCCATTTTGACTTCTCACAGGCACCGTGGCTAAATTTTATCCTGTTTTGGCAATGGCAGATCTCTTCTATTATTTTCTTCCCAGACGTTAGCAAACCATTTTTTAATTTAAACGTATGCTTTATCTAGCCAGATTCATTCATTCATTCATTCAGCAAAGTTCAATTTTATAAAGGGCTCTGGGATACGGACAAAAGCTCTCTCTTTGTAGTTCTCTTTGCTCTGAATTTTTAATTTTGTATTACTTGGAGTAAAATACACATTTCCACGATCTCCCCTTCCTTTTGACATCTTCCAAAACCTTCAACTCGTCAGGGGCAGAAGCTGCTGCTTGTTTTTAATGACTCCTCCTAACAGCCACACAATATACACAGCTTAGCGGAAATGATCGCTATTAGAGAAATGACAGCCGACTTCAGGAATAGGACCTGGCTGGCACGGCAAGCCTGTCATCGTAACGTCAGGGGCTCTCGTGGTGATGGTTGCTGCCCCCGCTGTGCCCCGCCCCGGCCTTTCCTACGCCGCCAGCAGATCTCACCTCCCCCTGCGATAATAACTGAGTCAATCCACGTCTGCATTTGCTGGCCCGCAGGAAGAGATGCCACTGTCACTCCTGGCACACACATGTCCTTTTTTTTTTTTTAATTTTATTTATTTATTTATTTATGGCTGCGTTGGGTCTTCGTTTCTGTGCGAGGGCTTTCTCTAGTTGTGGCAAGTGGGGGCCACTCTTCATCGCGGTGCGCGGGCCTCTCACTATCGCAGCCTCTCTTGTTGAGGAGCACAGGCTCCAGACACACAGGCTCAGTAATTGTGGCTCACGGGCCCAGTTGCTCCATGGCATGTGGGATCTTCCCAGACCAGGGCTCAAACCCGTGTCTCCTGCATCGGCAATCAGACTCTCAACCACTGCGCCACCAGGGAAGCCCCACATGTCCTTTTAAACACCCACTGACGTTTAAACACTTCCCTCTCCTGCCCCGCCCCATCTCACCCAGATGTCACTGTCATTTGCCGACAGACACAAGTGCCAGTGTACCCAGTGCCACATCCAGGTCTCTCCAGGTCCTCGGATGCAGAATCCCACGCTGAGGCCGTGGTGTGGAAGTGGCCGCCACCTGGCTTTGTGTGGGATTCGAATCAGCTGTATTTTATGCCGCTGTTTTCTCTTCACCCGGGAGGACAGGGAAAGTGGCAGCTTTGTCCAGAGCAAGAGTTTCAACAGGTTTTTTTTTTTTCATTATGTCCTGACTAGAAATCTGTGCCTTCTTTCGCTCATATTAAGGATGTAGTTTGAATTCTGAACAGGAAGCAAGAGGCAGGTGAGAGCAGACAATTGAAATAAAGTGGAGGATGAGACACACTTGCAGAAAGAATGTGCTGGAGAAACAGGATTTATACTCATTTGATCATAGCTCAGACGTCCACTGGGCTTGTGAGGGCTTCCCAGCTCTGGAGCGTGCATTAAAACGCCCCGATCTGTAGGTACATATAATGGACTATCATTCAACCTTTAAGAAAAGAAGAAGGAAATCCTGCCGTTTGCAACAACATGGATAGATCTGGAAGGCATTCTGCGTAGTGAAATAAGCCAGACACGGAAAGACAAATACTGCAGGATACCGTTTATGTGAGGGACTGAAAATTCTCCAATTTGCAGAACAGAGAGTAGAACGGGGGTTGCCAGGGGCTGGGGGTGGACAAGTGGGGAGACGATGGTCAAAAGGTACAAACCTTTGGTTATAAGATGAGTAACTTCTGGGGGTCTGATTCCAGCCTGGCACCTGGAGCCAGCCACGGGTGGGTGGGCTTTGTGCGCACGGGGGTTTGGACGCAGTGAATAAGGTGGCTGTAAACATCTGTGGATGCACATTTCCGGCTCTTTGGGATAAATCCTAGGAGTGGGGTCCATCTGCCACACTGCAAAAGTGGGATCCTTCACCAGCTAACTTAAGTGTGTCATGTTGGTGCGGAAACGTTCCGGTCCTGAGGGCACGGTCCCTTACTCGTGGCTACCCTTGGCCGGGTCTTGCTATGTCAAGACGTCTTCTTAAAGCACTGAGCTAGCAGGAAATCAGGGAGGATTCTAAAGGCAGAGCCCAGCACGGTCATGAGACAGTGGTCTCTGCATTTTGCTCTGAGGGTGTTGGAAAACCACGGTGGGCATCCATTACCCCCAGTCCCAAGGCTTGATTGGGGAGCTCACAGGAGACCCTCCCCAAATAGGACTACAACCCCCAAGGACCAAGTTTAAAAGTAAAGGAGAAGCTTGTCATAACCTTTAATGGAAAAGAATCTAAAAGCGAATATATACATGTATACGTATAACCGAATCACTTGGCTGTACACCTGAAACTAGCACCGTATTGTAAATCAACTATATTTCAGTAAAAACATTTTTTAAAGTGAACGAGAAATGTCACCACTTCCGCCACCACGCCGGCCACCAAAGAAAGCCACGCCTGACGTGATGGGTGGTCCTTAAATGGCCAAGCAGCCGTGAACAACACGCCTCCACTCACGCCTAAGAAGCCTGGTTTATTCCACTGGGAAGAATCCCACAGTGGCGTCGAGAAAGAGAACAAGAGGCTCATTTGGCAAAGAAAGAACCATACGGATAACAAGTCAAAAGGAACAGAGAAGAAGCCAAGAACCCAAAAAACACACAGCGCCCCTCCCCCCGCTCCGTACGTGGAGGTGATTCAGCCCCGGTGAGCCGCGGTCCCGAGGTCACGTTAGCGGGGCTGAGCCCCTGCGGCCACCCAAGCCCTTGCTGTGATTGCCACGCCCAGCTCTCCGAGCTCATTCTGGTGTCCACGGCCCCGCCTTCCCGGAACCATCAACGTCCCCCATTCTCCGAGGGGACAGAGTGCCCCCTCGGCAACCTTGGGGCACTCACTGGCCACGTGCTCTTGGGGGTGGCCGCCAGCTTCTCCACCTGAATCTCTGCCCCACGTTCCTTGGAGCCGTGCTTCCCATCCCCACATGCATCCGCTGTCCGTGTACATCTTCCCACGTAGGCGGTGCCCCCTGTGGAGCTGTGCATATGGCCCCGGGTACCAGCAGGTCAGCGTCTGCCTCTACGTCCTCTTCTCAGCCCTCCTGTCCGGTCCCCAATGCCCACGTAGCTGGGCACGTCCAAAAAGTCACCACGGCGTGGACAAAGGAACCCAGCGGTGGGAGCTGGCTTCCACAGTCTTGGCGGGTGGACAGAATTCATTTCTTCCTCACCTCAGGGTCGCAGACGTTAGAAACAAGGATCGCCAGAGCCCTGGAGGGGAGGGTGGATGCCGTCGATGACAGTGATTGCCCTGAGTTCTCCACCTCTGGGTCCTCCTCGGTGCAGAATTTTGGGGCCACTGACAGAACCCAGATTCTGACATACGTGTGCATCACTGCGTGTGTGTCTGTCTGTCTGTCTGTGGGGGTGTGTCAGTGAGAGAAGAGAGAGGAAGAAAGAAAGGAAACAGAGACAAAGATTCACTTATTAGTATAAGTTACAAGGAAGAATCTGACAGCCCCAAGAAACAACAGCTGATTGAGAAGCGGGCAGTGGCCTCGGGCTTGCTGAAGGGTCCCCCACTGTTTTCTTAATTACTGCCTCTCCC
Organism: Stenella coeruleoalba; assembly: GCF_951394435.1. Taxonomy (NCBI): domain Eukaryota; kingdom Metazoa; phylum Chordata; class Mammalia; order Artiodactyla; family Delphinidae; genus Stenella; species Stenella coeruleoalba. Next base: position 1,203,315 of record NC_137152.1, read on the forward strand.
CAGTCAACAATATGCTATTGATGAAAGACGGAAGCCTGGGAGCCAGGAGACTGGAGGATTTGTCACATCATCAGCGCACCTGGTCGTTGTCAAGTCACTCGGCACACCTGGTCGTTGTCAAGATTCCCTTTGAGCATCACCTCTGCTAAACTTACTGCTTTTCTTTGTCTTAATTACACACATTGAGAAACAAAGAAGTGGGCAGAGGCTTCACCCCCAGATGCGTTCAGCAGCCCACAGGTTAAGTTCCTACTTTTCTGTGCAAAACAAATGCCCCCGGCGAGGGTCCCCTGGCTTCAGGCCACCAGAGCCGAGCTGATTTTATTAGCCTTTTCACACCAGCCTGCGATCAGAGCCCAAGCTGAGTGAAATTCTGCATCCCGGGCATCTTGTCTGCATGGGTGGCAGGGGACGCCCCTTGCCCACCCTCGTGCACGGGTGATGCGCCTCCTGTCGCTGTACATGCCTACAGCGTCCGTCACGGCTTCCACGCGCGGACAGGAGCCGCAAGAGCGCATGCAGGATACATGGGAGACTGACTCCCAGGTGGTGTCCGGGGCTGCAGACCTGGTGCCAGCGTCCTTGCAGGTTCTCCACGTCTGCAAAGGAGTGTGATGCTCCCAAATAGGGAGACCTTGAGAACATCCCGGGGAGGAGCCCCCAGGCTGACACGATCCAGGAGATAATGGTCCCCTGACACAAGCGCAGATGCCTGCCCGGTATTCAGGGAGGAGGACCCCTAAAAGCTGGGGTGGTTTAAGGGCAGGGTTAATGGAGGAGAAACTGAGCGGGTGTGGAAGGAAAACCCCAAGAGTTTTGGGGAGATGAGAAAGAAGTATTCACTCAGGTCTGAGCCCGTGGGTTTGTTCCAAGGATGTTAAACTTCGGGTGATGTGAACCCAGCCGGGTTCTGGCACCCATGTCATTCGCTGTCCTGGTCACAGGCTCTCCAGTGTTTGTAGCTCTGCCTGATTGGGTCCTTTCTCTTGTTAGCAGCAATGTGCAGGGATGAATTATTTAAATTTCTGGGTCTGACCTTCTGACGTGGGGTCTCTCGCTCCCTCCCTCCCTCCCTCCCTCTCTCTCTCTCTCCTCTCTCTCTCTCTCTCTCTCTCTCTCTCTCTCTCTCTCTCTCTCTTTCCTGACTCCCCATCTTATTTCACAAAGGGTTTAAGGAAAACCACCACTCCTCCCGCACCATTTAAAAGCTGGTTCTTATATAGATGAATGAAACAGGATAGAAAGCCCAGAGATAAACCCACACACATATGGTCACCTTATCTTTGATAAAGGAGGCAAGAGCATACAATGGAGAAAAGACAGCCTCTTCAATAAGTGGTTCTGGGAAAACTGGACAGCTACATGTAAAAGAATGAAATTAGAACACTCCCTAACACCATACACAAAAATAAACTCGAAATGGATTAGAGACTTAAATGTAAGGCCAGACACTATCAAACTCTTAGAGGAAAACATAGGCAGGACACTCTATGACATAAATCACAGCAAGATCCTTTTTGACCCACCTCGTAGAGAAATGGAAATAAAAACAAAAATAAACAAATGGGACCTAATGAAACGTCAAAGCTTTTGCACAGCAAAGGAAACCATAAACAAGATGAAAAGACAACCCTCAGAATGGGAGAAAACCTTTGCAAATGAAGTAACTGACAAAGGATTAATCTCCAAAATTCACAAGCAGCTCATGCAGCTCAATAACAAAAAAACAAACAGCCCAATCCAAAAATGGGCAGAAGACCTAAATAGACATTTCTCCAAAGAAGACATACAGACTGCCAACAAACACATGAAAGAATGCTCAACATCACTAATCATTAGAGAAATGCAAATCAAAACTACAATGAGGGGGCTTTCCTAGTGGTGCAGTGGTTGAGAGTCTGCCTGCCCATGCAGGAGACACGGGTTTGAGCCCTGGTCTGGGAGGATCCCACATGCCACGGAGCAACTGGGCCCGTGAGCCACAACTACTGAGCTTGTGCGTCTGGAGCCTGTGCTCTGCAACAGGAGAGGCCACGATAGTGAGAGGCCCGCGCACCGCGATGAAGAGTGGCCCCTGCTCGCCACAACTAGAGAAAGCCCTCGCACAGAAACAAAGACCCACCACAGCAAAAATAAATAATTAATTTTTAAAAAAACCTCCTACCCCCAACATCTTCTTAAAAAAAAAAAAAAACTACAATGAGGTATCACCTCACACCAGTCAGGATGGCCATCATCAAAAAATCTACAAACAATAAATACTGGAGAGGGTGTGGAGAGAAGGGAACCCTCCTGCACTGTTGGTAGGAATGTAAATTGATAAAACCACTATGGAGAACAGTATGGAGGTTCCTTAAAAAACTAAAAATAGAACTACCATATGACCCAGCAATCCCACTACTGGGCATATACCCTGAGAAAACCATAATTCAAAAAGTCATGTACCAAAATGTTCATAGCAGCTCTATTTACAATAGTTAGGACATGGAAGCAACCTAAGATGAATGGATAAGAAGATGTGGCACATACATACACTGGAATATTGCTCAGCCATAAAAAGAAATGCAATTGAGTTATTTGTAGTGAGGTGGATGGACCTAGAGTCTGTCATACAGAGTGAAGTAAGTCAGAAAGAGAAAGACAAATACCGTATGCTAACACATATATATGGAATCTAAAGAAAAAAACGGTCATGAAGAACCTAGGGGCAGGATGGGAATAAAGATGCAGACCTACTAGAAAATGGACTTGAGGACACGGGGAGGGGGAAGGGTAAGCTGGGACGAAGTGAGAGAGTGGCATGGACATATATACACTACCAAACGTAAAACCGATAGCTAGTGGGAAGCAGCCGGATAGCACAGGGAGATCAGCTGGGTGCTTTGTGACCACCTAGAGGGGTGGGATAGGGAGGGTGGGAGGGAGATGCAAGAGGGAGGGGATATGGGGATATATGTATACATAGAGCTGATTCACTTTGTTATACAGCAGAAATGAACACACCATTGTAAAGCAATTATACTCCAATAAAGATGTTAAAATTTTTCTTTAAAAAATAAAAAGTAAAAGCTGGTTCTTTCAGAATCTACAGGGGATGCAGTTGTGAAAACATTTTAAAAAGTTGCATTAAGTAGACAGTTTTTAGGAGCTGTTTTTTTCTTTTAAAAATATGGGGGTTTTATTTTTGTTGTTTGTTTGTTTGTTTTTTGAGGGGACCGGGTTCTCTTGGGCGCAGCTGGTGAGTTTTATGGAAAAACCACTCTGGTATGGCTACAGAGAATGGATTTGCCCCTGGGGGCAAGCACAGAGTGGGGAGACCTGCATAAACTTTGGGAAAACCTGGATTTGGGTGATGGAGGGACAGAGGGAGTTGGGAGAGATACAGCCAAGACTCTGGGTGAGTGTAGATGCTGAAGGGGTGGAGAAAGGCCACATTCAACTGTTAGCCTGGGATTCCTGGGGCCAGACAGGAAAGACAGGGATGGAGGGATTGGGGAGGATCTGGGGGTGGGACTTAGTGAATTCAATTATAGACATGGATTCAAGGACTATGTGGAAATTTCTGGCATCCCGTTGCCTATTTGTTGTCTGGCCACAGGAGAATGGTCTACCCATTACTCAGTCTTGGGTTCCATGCATAGACCATCAAGTGACCTTCCACAAGGGGGCCAAGGACACAATGGGGAAAGGACAGTCTTGTCAACAAACGGTGTTGGGAAAACTGGATATCCGCATGCCAAAGAATGAAACTGGACCCTTATCGCATGCCATACACAAAAATTAACTCAAAATGTAGTAAGACTTCAGCGTCCCATCTGAAAAGCCTAAAACACCTAAAAGAAAACATACAGGAAGAGTTTCTTGGCAGCAGTGATTTCATAGATCTGACCCCAAAAGCACAGGCAACAAAAGCAAAAAATAGACAAATGGGATTGCAACAAACTAAAAACACTTCTGCATAGCAAGGGAAACAAAGCATACAGCAAAGAGACAGTGTCTCTGCAGAATGGGAGACAGTATTTGCAATCTGCACATCTGATACTATAGAGCGTTTGGACAGAGGAGATGCCCTTTAAAAGCTTCAGTGACTGCAAAGTGGGTTGGGAGGTTCTGCCTTGTAACAGATGTTCTGGATTGCTGGTTTTTCCAACTCGAGCAATTTGTCTTAATTATGCAAGTAAATTAGCTCAATGTTACCTCTTACTGAAAGATGCAAGCTTTATTATTATGTGATTTCTAGTCCCCTAGGGGTGTAACGAGGGCTCTAGGAAATTGGTTGATTTTTCAGACGGTTGGTGGGATTTCGTTTATTCTCTGGAGAACCCTTCCCATCTGTGCTCCTATCTGGAACATTCAAATATTTTTTGTTGTCTGCACGGTACTCAGCACTCTTGAGGCAAACCTCCCAGCTCCCCTGAGCCACTGCCCAAGTTTTGCAAATCAGATTCTGTTTTGGAGAACCGTCTGGAGCTCTAAAGGGTTTTTTCATCTTTCATCTACTTTCCTTTAAAATTCTCTGAACAGGCTTATGTCTGCACCAAAATCACACCCAGGGAGCTTCTAATAGGCGACTTGGTGCGTTGTTTTTGTTGTAAATGAGTTTGGCAGTAGCAGGTTCATTTCCCCAGAGCTGTGCAGCTCATGGCCCTGCATTTGCAGACACCCATCACAGCACTGGAGAGTCATGGACAGAAGCCCCCATCCTCCTGCTTTCACAGAGAGAAGACGGTCCCTGCTGAGAGCCAACATTAGTCTGAGCACAGTAGAAAAACAAGGAGGTGGGCACCTTTCCAGGTAATTAAATCTGTGCAGAAAACTCCAAAACCTAATTGAGGCTGAAAACTCTATTTTGGTTGTTATTTGTAATCAATCCACCCTGGCATTTCCTGCCAACGTTGCGTATGGAGGCATACTCCCAAAATGTTCTGTCAGTTATTTAGAAAGGAAAAGGTCACTCTTTCAAAATTTTTATTTTTTTAGTTGAAGTATAGTTGCTGTACCATATTATATAAGTTACAGGTGTATAATATAGTGATTCACAATTTTTAAAGGTTATACTCCATTTGTAGTTGTTATAAAATACTGGCTGTATTCCCTGTGTGTGCTGTACAATATATTCTTTAGCTTACTGATTTCACACGTAGTAGTTTGTGCCTCTTACTCCCCTCCCCCATATTGCCCCTCCCCCTTCCCTCTCCACACTGGGAACCACTGGTTTGTTCTCTATATCTGTGAGTCTGCTTCTTTTTAGTTATATTCACTAGTTTGTTGTATTTTCTTAGATTCCCCATATAAGTGATATCATATAGTATTTGTCTTTCTCTGTCTGACTTATTTCACTAACATAATGCCCTCCAAGTCCATTCATGTTGCTGCAAATGGCAAATTTTCATTCTTTTTTATGGCTGAGTAGTATTCCGTCGTATATATGCACCACATCTTCTTTATCCATTCATCTGTTGATGGACACTTAGGTTGCTTCCACATCTTGGCTATTGTAAATAGTGCTGCTATGAACATTGGGGTGCATGTATCTTTTCAAACCAAAAATTTTAGCTTAAAGATCTAGAATTCTGCGTTTTATTTTTTTTCCAATCAAACATCACATGTATTTTTTAAGTTGGAATATAGTTGCTTTACAATGTTGTGTTAGTTTCTGCTGTACAATGAAGTGAATCAGCTACATGTACACCTATATCCCCTCCCTCTTGGACCTCCCACACCCCATCCCACCCATCTAGGTCATCACAGGGCACGGAGCTGATCTCCCTGTGCTATACTGCAGGTGCCCACTAGCTATCTGTTTTACACATGGTAGTGTATTTATGTCAATCCTAATCTCCCAATTCATCCCACCCCCCCGTTTCCCCCCGTGTCAACACATTCGTTCTCTACATCTGCATCTCTATTCTTGCCCTGCCAATAGGTTCATCTGTACCATTTTTCTAGATTCCAAATATATGCGTTAATATATGATAATTTCTTTCTTTCTTCACTCTGTATGACAGACTCTAGGTCCATCCACATGTCTGACCCAATTTCATTCTTTTTATGGCTGAGTAATATTCTATTGTATATATGTACCACATCTTCTTTAACCATGCAACTGTCGATGGACATTTAGGTTGCTTCCATGTCTTGACTATTGTAAATAGTGCTGCAGTGAACATTGGGGTGCATGTATCTTTTTGAATTATGGTTTTCTCTGGGTATATGCCCAGAAGTGGGATTGCTGGGTCATATGGTAGCTCTGTTTTTAGGTTTTGAGGAACCTTCATACTGTTTTCCATACTGGCTGCACCAGCTTACATTCCCACCAACAGTGTGGGAGGGTTCCCTTTTCTCCACACCCTTCCCAGCATTTGTTGGTTGTAGATTTTCTGATGATGCCCGTTCTGACCGGCATGAGGGGATACCTCACTGTAGTTTTGATTTGCACTTCTCTAATAATTAGTGATGTTGAGCGTCTTTTCATGTGCCTTTTCGCCATCTGTATGTCTTCTTTGGAGAAATGTCTATTTAGGTCATCTGCTCATTTATGGATTGGGTTTTTTTTTTTTTTTTTTTAAATATTGAGCTTCATGAGCTGTTTGTACATTTTGGAGATTAATTCTTTGTCAGTTGCTTCATTTGCAAATATTTTCTCCCATTCTGAGGGTTGTCTTTACGTCTTGTTTATTGCCTTTGCTGTGCAAAAGCTTTTAAGTTAATTAGGCCCCATTTGTTTATTTTTATTTTCATTACTTCAGGAGGTGGATCAAAAAAGATCTTGCTGTGATTTATGTCAAAGAGTGTTTTTCCTATATTTTCCTCTAAGAGTTTTATAGTGTCTGGTCTTATATTTAGGTCCTTAATCCATTTTGAGTTTATTTTTGTGTATGGTCTTAGGGACTGTTCTAATTTCATTCTTTTCCATGTGGCTGTCCAGTTTTCCCAGCACCACTTATTGAAGAGACTGTCTTTTCTCCATTGTATATTCTTGCCTTCTTTGTCATAGATTAGGTGACCGTATGTGCCTGGGTTTATCTCTGGGCTTTCTATCCTGTTCCGTTGATCTATATTTCTGTGTTTGTGCCAGTACCATACTGTCTTGATTACTGTAGCTTTGTAGTATAGTCTGAAGTCAGGGAGCCTGATTCCTCCAACTTTGTTTTTCTTTCTCAAGATTGTTTGGCTATTCAGGGTCTTTTGTGTTTCCATACAAATTGTAACATTTTTTGTTCTACTTCTGTGAACAGTGCCATTGATAATTTGATAGGAATTGCATTGAATCTGTAGATTGCTTTGGATAGTATAGTCATTTTCACAATATAGATTCTTCCAATCCAAGAACATGGAATATCTCTCCATCTGTTTGTGTCATCTGTGAGTTCTTCCATCAGTGTTTTATAGTTTTCTGAGTACAGTTCTTTTGCCTGTGTAGGTAGGCTTATTCCTAGGTATTTTGTTCTTTTTGTTGCAATGGTAAATGGGATTGTTTCTTTAATTTCTCTTTCTGATCTTTTGTTTTGTTAGAGTATAGGAATGCAAGAGATTTCTGTGCATTAATTTTGTATCCTGCAGCTTTACCAAATTCATTGATTAGTTCTGGTAGTTTTCTGGTGGCACATTTAGGATTTTTTATGTATAGTATCATGTCATCTGCAAACAGTGACAATTTTCTTCTTTTGCAATTTGTATTCCTTTTATTTCTTCTCTGATTACTGTGGCTAGGACTTCCAAAACTATTTTGAATAATAGTGACAAGAGTGGACATCTTTGTCTTGTTCCTGATCTTAGAGGAAATGCTTTCAGTTTTTGAGCTTAAACCATTGAGAGTGATGTTTGCTGTGGGTTTGTCATATATCACCTTTATTGTGTTGAAGTAAGTTCCCTCTATGCCCACTTTCTGGAGAGTTTTTAATCATAAATGGGTGTTGAATTTTGTCAAAAGTTTTTTCTGCATCTATTGAGATGGTCATATGGTTTTTTTTCCTTAATTTGTTAATATGGTGTATCACATTGATTGATTTGTGTATATTGAAGAATCATTTGCATCCCTGGGATAAATCCCACTTGATCATGGTGTATGATCCTTTTAATGTTTTGTTAGATCCTGTTTGCTAGTATTCTGTTGAGGATTTCTGCATCTATGTTCATCAGTGATATTGGTCTGTAATTTTCTTTTTTTGTAGTATTTCTGTCTGGTTTTGATATCAGGGTGATGGTGGCCTCGTAGAATGAGTTTGTGAGTGTTCCTCCTTCTGCAATTTTTTGGAAGAGTTTGAGAAGGATGGGTGTTAGCTCTTCTCGAAATTTTGATAGAATTCACCTGTGAAGCCATCTGCTCCTGGACTTTTGCTTGTTGGAAGATTTTTAATGACAGTTTCAATTTCACTGCTTGTGATAGGTCTGTTTATATTTTCTGGTTCAGTTTTGAAGGTTTTACCTTTCTAAGAATTTGTCCATTTCTTCCAGGGTGTCCATTTTTATTGGCATAGAGCTGCTTGTAGTAGTCTCATCTGATCCTGTGTATTTCTGTCATGTCAGTTATAATGTCTCCTTTTTCATTTCTAATTTTATTGATTTGCATCGTCTCCCTTTTTTTTCTTGATGAGTCTGACTAAAGGTTTTCGATTTTGATAATCTTCTTCAAGGAGCAATTTTATTGATCTTTGCTGTTATTTTCTTCATTTCTATTTCATTTATGGGGTTTTTGTTGTTGTTGTTCTTTCTCTAGTTGCTTTAGTGTAAGGTTAGATTGTTTATTTGAGATTTTTCTTGTTTCTTGAGGTGAGGTTGAATTGCTATAAACTTCCCTCTTAGAGCTGCTTTTGCTGCATCCCATAGGTTTTGGGTCATGATGTTTTCATTGTCATTTGTTTCTATGAATTTTTAAATTTCCTCTTTGATTTCTTCAGTGATTTATTGGTTATTTATTAGTGTATTGTTTAGTCTCCCTGTGTTTGTGTTTTTTACAGTTTTCTTCTTGTAATTGACTTCTAATGTCATAGCACTGTAGTCAGAAAAGATGCTTGATGATTTCAAATTTCTTAAATTTTCCAAGGCTTGATTTGTGACCCAAGGTGTGATCTGTCCTGGAGAATGTTCCATGTGCACTTGAGAAGAAATTCCATTCTTTCAGGTGGAATGTCCTATAAATATGAATTGAATCTATCTGGTCTATTGTGTCATTTAAAGCTTGTGTTTCCTTATTTATTTTCTGTTTGGATAATCTCTCCATTGGTGTAAGTGAGGTGTTAAAGTCCCCTACTACTATTGTGTTACTGTCGATTTCCCCTTGTATGGATGTTAGCATTTGCCTTATGTATTGAGGTGCTCCTATGTTGGGTGCTTAAATATTTATAATTGTCATATCTTCTCGGATTGATCCCTTGATCATTATGTAGTGTCCTTCCTTGCCTCTTGTAACAGTTTTTATTTTAACGTCTATTTTATCGGATAAAAGTATAGCTACTCCAGCTTTCTTTTGATTTCCATTTGCATGGAATATCTTTTTCCATCCCCTCACTTTCAGTCTGTATGTGTCCCTAGGTCTGAAGTGGGTCTCTTGTAGACAGCATATATATGGGTCTTATTTTTTTGTATCCATTCAGCCAGTCTAGGTCTTTTGGTTGGAGCATTTAACCCATTTACATTCAAGGTACTTAATTGATATATATGTTCCTATTACCATTTTCTTAATCGTTTTTGGCTTGTTTTTTGGGGTCTTCTCTTGTGTTTCCTGCCTAGAGAATTTCCTTTAGCATTTGTTGTAGAGCTGGTTTGGTGGTGCTGAAGTCTCTTAGCTTTTGCTTGTCTGAAAAGCTTTGATTTCTCCATCGAATCTGAATGAGATCCTTGCTGGGTAGAGTAATATTGGTTGTAGGTTCTTCCCTTTCATCACTTTAAATATGTCCTGCCACTCCCTCTGGCTTGCAGAGCTTCTGCTGAAAAATCAGCTGATAACCTTATGGGAGTTCCCTTGCTCAGGTGGAGGAAGACTTGGCTTGTGGGGCGGGTGAGCTTGCTCAGATGGGCACCCCTCCCAGTGCCCATGGAGATGGGGACCGGTGGGTGGGGAAGGGCTGTGCAGTGGTGGCCAGTCCCCTTGTGTGCCACTCTACAGTGGCCTTGCTTCTATGGTGGCTGAGGCTTCTTCTGCAAACCTTCCCATTTGTGGAGCTCCTTATTTCTGTCATTTCAGGCTGCCTTTTCACAGCCAACAGCTGTCCCATCCCTGGTCTGTTCTCCAGCACCCAGCTCCCCTCCACACCTGGAGACACACAACTCAGTCTGGGTTGCACAGGGCTGCAGCAAGGACCGTGCGTGCAGTTCTTACTTTGTCCTGCCTTCCACAGACGTTTGATGCATTCCCCTCTGATCCCCTAGAGTCCCTTTCTGCCCCAGATGACTTCTCCACCATGACATTGCTTTTCTGAACATGGGAACCTCTCCCCACCTTCAGCTCCCTACCGGGGTGCTGGTCCCTTCCTTTTCCTCTTTTCTTTTTTTCTTTCTTTTGTCCTACCCAGTTGTGTGGGGATTTTTCTTGTCCTTTAAGGTGTCTGAGGTCTTCTGCTAGTGTTCAGCAGGTGCTCTGTGAATACTGTTCCATTTGTAGATGTATTTTTGTATCCCTTGTATTCCCAGCATAACCCCTGGGGCTCAATTTTGGTTTTGCCCCCCTCCACCTTTGCGTGAGGTCCACCCTCAGGCATCTGTTCCCCACCCAGGTGAGAGGGGGCAAAAGCAGGGCTGATTGGGGCATACTTTTAATTTAACTTTTAATTTAATTAACTCCGTCGAATCTGAATGAGATCCTTGCTGGGTAGAGTAATATTGGTTGTAGGTTTTTCCCTTCCATCACTTTAAATATGTCCTGCCACTCCCTCTGGCTTGCAGAGTTTCTGCTGAAAGATCAGCTGTTAACCTTATGGGGAGTCCCTTGTATGTTATTTGTTGCTTTTCCTTTGCTGCTTTTAATATTTTTTCTTTGAATTTAATTTTTGTTAGTTTGATTAATATGTGTCTTGGTGTGTTTCTCCTAGGGTTTATCTTGCATGGGACTCTCTGCACTTCCTGGACTTGATTAACTATTTTCTTTCCCATGCTAGGGAAGTTTTCCACTATAATCTCTTCAAATATTTTCTCAGACCCTTTCTTTTCCTCCTCTTCGTCTGAGACCCCTATCATTTGAATGTTGGTGCATTTAGTGTTGTCCCAGAGGTCTCTGAGACTGTCCTCAGTTCTCTTCATCCTTTCTTTATTCTGCTCCGCGGCAGTTACTTCCACCATTTTAATCTTCCAGCTCACTTATCCGTTCTTCTGCCTCAGTTATTCTGCTCTTGATTCCTTCTAGAGTATTTTTCATTTAAGTTATTGTGTTGTTCATCTCTGTTTGTTTGTTCTTTAGTTCTTCTAGGTCCTTGTTAAATATTTCTTGTATTTTCTCAATCCGTGCCTCCATTCTCTTTCCGAGATTTTGCATCATCTTTACTATCATTTCTCTGAATTCTTTTTCAGGTAGGTTGCCTATTTCTTCTTCCTCTATTTGGTCTTGTAGGTTTTTACCTTGCTCCTTCATCTATAACATTTTTTTTGTCGTCTCATTTTTTTGGATGGGTCAGGCTGTATTCCTCTCTTATTGGTTGTTTGGCCTGAGGCCTCCAGCACTGGAGTTTGCAGGCAGTTGGATGGAGCCGGGTCTTGGTGCCGAGATGAGGACCTCCGGGAGACCTCACTTTGCTTCATATTCCCTGGGGTTTGAGGTTCTCTGTTAGTCCAGCAGTTTGTACATGGCACTCCCACCACAGGGGCTCAGGTCCAACCCCCAGCCTGGGAACCAAGATCCCGCAAGCCACATGGCGTGGCAAAAGAAAGAAAAAAAGGAACAAACGAAAAAGAGCAGAACAATAACAAAGAATAAGAAATAAAATAAAATTAGAAACATAAAAAATATATTAGAAAAAGTAAAAATGAAAATGAAACAACAACAAAGCAAAACAGAACCACAATAGCAGAAAAAAAAAAAAAAAAGGCCGGAGGAGGCCCTGGGGGAGAGGGGGCTTAGACCCAGGACACACATGGCCAGAGGGGGCTCCAGAGGGCAGAGTTTCAGCCCCGGGATGCCAGCTGGCTCGCCAGGGCCGAGCAGGCAGGGGAGATGCTGGCCTTGTTCCCCTCTGATCCTCCAGTCCCCTGAAGGTCTCTCCCCGTCCCCGCTGATCCCCTCACCGTGAGTGGGCCTTTCTGAGGGTGGGAACCCCTCCCCTCTCCCAGCCATCCCTCAGGGACACCAGTCCCGTCCCGCCTCCACGTTTCATACCCCCACTCCTTCCTGTCCACATCCTTCCCAGTCATGCGGGGATTCCTCCCATCTCCTTAGGGGTCTGAGGTCCCCCAGCAGTGCCTAGGAGGTGCCCTGGTTACGAGGAGATGCAAACTCCACATCCTCCTACTCTGCCATCTTCACCCCGCCCCCTACAATAGAATTCTGCATTTTAAATCACAAGGGGCATGCTTGGAAAATTATGACTAGGTCTTCCCGCTTTAATAAATGCTTGGATATTTTATGACTGTCACCCCTGGAGCCAAGCTAATCTGTTCCAGTTTTCTTAGAAATATTCCAATTTCTGATTTGCAAATGGAAAATCAGGCTAGCAGTGCTTCTGCCTTTGGGTAAGAGAGATGGATGTCAGGATGTCAGAATTTCCTCCAACCGTCCTTTTTCTTTGACTCTGGTTTTGAACTTGGAAAATGTAGCCCAAGACAAATAGGGAAATGTGAGTAAGAGTTAGTCAATTTATACATTTTCAAAGTATCAGCAAAGGTAAATGAAAGAATCCGTTTCCAGCATGGGAAGCAGGCAGATTTTATGAAAGATTGGATGTAACTAGGATTAGTTTTATGAGATCTTTTGTGGTTAGTCCTCAACCATATTTTTATAAGTCAGTATGAAAACCTCCACCTGTCATGAACTGTGTTTTCCTGTGATAATTCCAAATGTACCTCCATTCAGGAAATCTCAGCTGTGGGTTGACATGTATTATCCTGTCGTGGGATAGTGGAGGATCCGGCAGGAAGCAGTCGTCATGTTTTCTAGTTTCCGGTCATCCCATCCTGGGTCACTCGCTGTTCTCTGCTGTATCTACACCAACCCAATATTAATGCCCGTAAGATACTCACTTTTAGGTAGAATTAGGGAAAAAAAACCACAAATACAGGAAAAAGATCAGCATAAACCAGGAGTGGGACAGGACTTGAATTCCACCAACTGCCACCCAAATGGAAAATTCCAAGGAGCATCAACCCCCTTGATTTTCAAATGCATTCTAATTTATTCTGCTTTCTGAAGAGCATGAGCAAGAATGAATCTTCTGGGCTTCCCTGGTGGCGCAGTGGTGGAGAGTCCACCTGCCGATGCAGGGGACACGGGTTCGTGCCCCGGTCCGGGAAGATCCCACGTGCCGCGGAGCGGCTGCGCCCGTGAGCCACGGCCGCTGAGCCTGCGCGTCCGGAGCCTGTGCTCCACAGCAGGAGAGGCCGCAACAGTGAGAGGCCCGCGTACCGCAAAAAAAAAAAAACAAAAAAAGGGCCTCTAGGGTCGCTCACCAAAAGAAAGGCAGCGGCACTGCCTTTGGATAAGGCAAAACCAACAAAAGCCCACCACACCTCAATGTCTTAGCTCAAGATGCCGTAACAAGATGCCAGAGGGTGGGTAGCTTAAACAAAAGTAATTGATGTTCTCACAGTTCTGGAAGCTAGATGTCCAAGATCGTGGTGTGGGCAGATTCAGTTCCTGGCGAGACTCTCTTCCTGGCTTACACATGGCATCCTTCTTGCTGTGTCCTCACATGGTAGAGAGAGAGATCTGGTCTCTTTCTCTTCTTATGAGGTCAGTAATCCCATCATGGGGGCTCCACCCTCAAGATCTCATCTACCTCTAATCACCTCCCAAACACCCACCTCCTAACACCATCCTGCTGGGGGGCAGGGCTTCAACACAGGAATTTTGGGTGAGGGACACAATTAGTCCCTACAACTCATCCTGGTAAATAGCATCGTTCCGTTGCTCAAACCAAAAGGGAAGCTTGGTTCTTCCTCCTTCCCTATATTTCATCCATTTTTAGGCTGTGCTCATTCTATCCATGACAGACATGTCCAGTTATCCCCATCATGGCAGCCACCAGCCCAGACCCAGACACATTCATGAACATGGACCACAGCCTTAGTCTCCTAAGCATCCCACCTTTGGTCACCGTTCTCCCACTCCCACTCCAGGCAGCTGCGTCTCCAGCTCCACAGCCTCACCTCCACCTGCACAGCCTTACCTCCAAGCCACAGACTCTAAACTCTCCATCTCCCCACCGTATCCTACAGGACCCAGGGTGATCTTCTGGGGCGTCAGTCTCCCCATCTCAGCCCACTCTCTCACCTGCCCTCCTCATTTCAGGCACACCAGGCTTCTTTCTGTTCTTTAACCCACTGGTCCTCAATGGTCTCCTGTGCTCCTTTCCTGGCTGTTCATTCTTTCTCGGGCTTCAAGATGAATGTCACCCCCTCAGAGAGACGTGCTTTGATTTTTCCATTCACAGGGACCTCTCCCACCATCTGTTTACTTCCTCAAGACACATATCAGATTCTTTTTTTTTTAATTTTTTAAATTTTATTTTATTTATTTATTTATTTTGGTTGCGTTGGGTCTTCGTTGCTGTGCACGGGCTTTCTCTAGTTGTGTCGAGAGGGGGCTACTCTTCGTTTCTTCGTTGCGGTGCGTGGGCTTCTCGTTGCAGTGGCTTCTCTTGTTACGGAGCACAGGCTCTAGGCATGCGGGCTTCAGTAGTTGTGGCACGTGGGCTCAGTAGTTGTAGTTCACGGGCTCTAGAGCGCAGGCTCAGTAGTTGTGGCACACGGGCTTAGTTTCTCCGCGGCGTATGGGATCTTCTTGGACAAGGGCTCGAACCTGTGTCCCCTGCATTGGCAGGTGGATTCTTAACCACGGCGCCACCAGGGAAGTCCCCATATCAATTCTTTAGTTCTTCATTTCTTTTTTCTGGTCACCGTTTATCCCTCCTAGTACAATGGATGTTCCCTGGGAGCAGGGAGAATTTCCAATGGGAGGCTGTCCACACCTCCCAGGACCTGCCTCACAAAGAAGCGAAATGTGTTAGGTGGATGAGAGAGGGGATGACCGTTCTCACCTGCCTCCCATCCCTACAAGCAGAATCTCCTTCCCCCAGGATGTCTTCCACTTTCTCCTCCCCTGAGGAGCTGCCCATCCCCCAAGGCTGACCCACAGAGCAGAATCTTATCAAGACTGTGACTTACTCCTACATGTCCAAACTCCAATTAAAATGACTAATAGGGGTTCAGAGAGGGAGAAATCAATGTCATGTCTAAAAAAACAGGAGCTGGGGCTTCCCTGGTGGCGCAGGGAGTCCGCCTGCCGATGCAGGGGACACGGCTTCGTGCCCCGGTCCGGGAAGATCCTACATGCCGCGGAGCGGCTGGGCCCGTGAGCCATGACCGCTGAGCCTGCGCGTCCGGAGCCTGTGCTCCGCAACGGGAGAGGCCGCAACAGTGAGAGGCCCGCGTACCGCAAAAAAAAAAACAAAAAAACCCCCCAAAAAACAGGAGCTAGTGGCACTCCTATACCAGAATCACAGAAGGAGTTTAGCTGGACATATTGCTATGTATAAAACCAACTAAAGGGCTTCCTGGTGGCGCAGTGGTTGAGAGTCCGCCTGCCGATGCAGGGGACGTGGGTTCGTGCCCCGGTCCGGGAAGATCCCACATGCCGCGGAGCGGCTGGGCCCGTGAGCCATGGCCGCTGAGCCTGCGCGTCCGGAGCCTGTGCTCCACAACGGGAGAGGCCACAACGGTGAGAGGCCTGTGTACAGCAAAAAAAAAAAAAAAAAAAAACCAACTAAAATACAAACCAGAGTAATTGAAAAAGAAGGAAAAAGTGGGGGAGGGATAAATTAGTAGTTTGGCATTAGGTACACACTACTATATACAAAATAAACAAGGTCCTACTGTAGAGCACAGGGAATTATATTCAATGTCTTGTAATAACCTATAAGGGAAAAGAATCTGAAAAAGAATAGATAAATATGTATGTATAACTGAATCACTTTGCTGTACACCTGAAACACAACACTGTAAATCAACTATACTTCAATTAAAAAAAAGATTTTAGTAATAAAATGAGATTCAGGCCTTCCCTGGTGGCGCAGTGGTTGAGGGTCCGCCTGCCGATGCAGGGGACACGGGTTCGTGCCCCGGTCTGGGAGGATCCCACATGCCGTGGAGTGGCTGGGCCCGTGAGCCATGGCCGCTGAGCCTGCGCGTCCGGAGCCTGTGCTCCGCAACGGGAGAGGCCGCAACAGTGAGAGGCCCACGTACCGCAAAAAAAGAAAAAAAAAATTCCACAGTGAAACCATTATAGAATTATCTATTGCTCCCAAAGTAGTGTTAATTTTCAATACCGTTAATACAATTAACTGTATTCTACTCGGTAACCGTGCAGAGCTGCAGACTCAGGTGGTGGAGAGGAAACCACTTTCTAAGTAAATGAATGAATTCTGCAGCCAAATAGATTTATCCCCTAAATCGAACATTTTTTGTGTTATGCAAATTATTTGCCTCCAGAGCAGTTAGAAAGTGTAAAGAGGGGATGATTCTTGATCCACACTTCAAAAAGACATCAAAAACCAGAAAGCAAAACAGATGATGATTTTCACAAGTTTTTCAAAAATCAGGTCATAGCCAAGTCATCCTTGTCTTCAAATCTATCAAGCCGTGGAACAGGGATAAAATGTCTTTAATAGGATTTTCTGATGATGACTAAATAATTTGTATAGTCTCCTCTGAGGGACAGAATCAACATGAGTTGACTGTCATGTGTTTGATCCTTTCCTCTGTAGATTAGTGCTCCTTAAAGAGGGGGACACGTCTTCCCACATGAAAATGTGGAATTGAAAACTTTTCTAAGAATTAAAGTATTGGCTAAAATCCTCAACTGGTATGTGCTCCAAAGAAAGAGTTACAATTGTATGGGAAGGAGATCTATCTTAAGACGGGATATTTTAAGAACCGGGCATCCATGAATCTGCTGAAATGTTTTTTTCCTTTTCATCATTTCAGACACTCAGGAGAGTCGCTCGACTTTCTGGAAGACCCTATTGGATACGCAGAAAATGGAAGTGGGATGGTCCCGTGCCATCTGTGGAATCGCTGACTCCGTCCCTGGTGAGTGCCCTTGTGCGTGTCAGTGAACGGTGTGTGTATGCATGAGCTGCTGAGTGCAAAATATGATTCTTAACCCTGACCTTGACCTACAGGTGTTGAGGGGATGAGGTAGGTAATCTCCTGCCATATTAATCCTGGTGACCATCCTCTGCAGTGGGTCTTCTGAGACAGAGATTCAACTTAGAATTTCCCTGTGACATACTTTCTTGGGTCCAACTGGGACTCAGAACCAGGAGGGGGGGTACCATATGGCAGGGCCCCCTGAGGCCCATTTGGGTCTGAGTCATAGCTGGGTCAGGAGCAATTCAGCCAGTCCGTGGAGTCTTTGCTGCACGTGAATTATATGTGAGAGTCAGGCATGAAACGAGAACAGAATGTGGTCAAATACTCGACCACGATATCTAGGATTTCAGCCCTGCTCAGGGCGCAGGGCACGTCTTAACTTGCAGCATCTTCACTACGGCCCTTGAAGGAAGACAGCCTCTGGCCGATGTTTATAAATGAGAAAGCTGAGGCACAACGCTTGAGTCAGTGTCAAGGTCACACAGTTTGTAAACGTGGAAGAGTCGGGATGCTAATTCAGACAGTGTCAGGCGCAGGAAAAGGAAATGACTTGTATCTAAGTGTTGGGGCCAATGGTTAATTTCCAAACGTGGTCACCATCTATTGGAAAACCCCTAAGGTCTAGCATTTGAGAGATGGAGGGCAGAAATTCCTTCTAGGGAAGAAATACCCAGACCCCCTGGTGGAGAGTCATCTGGGTTCTGCTGGGAAGTGCCCAGGGAAGTGGTCACAGAACGCTGTGTAGCAGCAGCCAAGGTTCTCACCTCCCTGGTATCTGACTTGAGGGTCTTCCACCGGGAAGCAGTAGGAGCTCCTCTTAATAGCAGAAGCTATGTTAGTAGTCGTTGTAGTGACAAAAATTGTCTCCTCAACCAGACTCTGTCAGGCTCCCCTAAATTCTTCAGTGAGGTCTGATTTTTGGACTTTTGTGTACATTTCTGCATTGTCCAGTTTTAGCAAGAGCCACGCTTAGTCGGTTTAACCAGAACCCACCCCCTTCGTATCTGGTCATCTCCATGTCTGGTCAACTTCGTATCTGCTCATCTCAATATCTGATTAGGTTCTTCATCCTGCACGCCCCACCCCCCAGGTGACATCTAGTCACCCTTCCCTGTCTTCAGCAGGAATCCTGTGGGGTCAGTTTAGCCAGAATGCCCTCACCCCTAATTTTCCTGTTTGTAGTTTTCCATCCACTGACCCTCCCCTGCTCCGTGGCTGTAAATCCCCACTTGCCCGTGCTGCCTTTGCAGTTGAGTCTGGCTCTATACTGAGCTCTCTTTGCTCTGTTGCAATAGTCCTGAATCAAGTCTGTTTTTACCACTTTTTCTGTCCTGCTCTGGTTTTTCTTTAACAGTAATAGCAATAATAGCAGTAGTAGTTGTTGTTGTAGCAATGATTGGAGTAGGAGTAGCAGTCATAGTAACATTAGTAACAATCGTGGCAATAGTTGTATTAATAGTAACAATACTTGTAGTAGTTGTTATCCTAGCAGTAGTAACAAGAGTGGCAGTAGTTGTAGTAGCAAATTGTAGTAGCCGTAGTAACAATAGGGGCAATAATTGTTGTAGTAGCAATAATTGTAGTCATTGTAGTAGCAATGCTAGTTATAGTAGTATCGATAGTTGTTACAGAAGTTGTGGTTGCGATACTTGTAAAAATAGTTGTAGTAGTATTTGACGTAGTACCTCTAGTTGTAGGAAGAGGAGGAGAAATAATTACAGAAGCAGCTTAGCAGTAGTAACAGCACTAGGTCTAGCAGTAATCATTGTCCTGGAGCTAGATGTTGTAGTAATTGTAGTTGTAGCCACAGTAACAATTGTAACAGTAGTAACAGTGGTACTGGTAATTGTTATAATTGTAGTAGTAAATGTAATCGTTGTAGTAGTCATTGTAGTACCACTCATTGTTGTAATAATTGTCATTGTAGCACTAGTAATAATTATAGTAGTGTCTGTAATAGTTGTAGTGGTTGTTAAAATTGTCGTCATAGACATAATAGCTGTAGTGATGGTTGTAATCACTGTAGTTGGACCAGTAGCAATAATTGTAGTAGTGGTGGTAATAATAGTAGTGTTTGTAGCACGAGCAACGGTTGTAGTTGTGGTAGTAATAGGAGTTGTGATGCTAATAGTTGTAGCCGTCACTGTAGCTGTAGCAGTAATTGTAGCAGTTGTGATAGTAACAGTAGTAGCTGTCGTAGTCCTAGGAGTACCGTTTGGTGTCACAGCAGTAGCTGTAGCCATAGCAATAATGGTACTAGCAGTCGTCGTCAGAATTGCTGTGCTTGTAATAATAATAGTAGCAGTTGTCGTGGCGCTAATTGCTGTAGTCACTGTTGCAGTAGTCACAATTGTAGCAGCAGTGGTAGCAGTAGTTGTAGTAAGTGTTACAGTTGTGAGAGTAACCCTAAGAGTTGTAGTAGTAATTATACCAGTACTAATGGCTGTAATAGTTACAGCACTGGTAATAATTATAGTAGTGTTTGTAACCATAGTAGTTGTAGTAGTTGTAACTGCAGCAGTAAATGTAATAGTTGTGGTGGGTGTAGGAGGGGTACCTTTTATGGCGGTAGCAACTGTTGTAGTTGTAGTAATAAGAGTTGTGACCGTAAGAGTTGCAGTACTAATTGTAATAGCGGTGGGTGTAACAGTAGCAAAAATGATAGTAGCCGTGACAGTAGTGGCAGTCATTGTAGTCACTGGAATTGCTGTACTTGTAAGGATAATAACAGTAGCAGTTGTACACATTGCTGTAGTCATAGTGGTAGGAACTTGTAGCAGCAGCAGTAGTAGTTGTAGCAGTAAACAGTATAGTTGTAGTAGCAAACCTCATGGTTGTGGTACTAGTTACAGTACTCATGCCTGCAGTCATCGTAGCGGCAGTCACAATCGTAGCAGCAGCAATGGTAGTAGCAGTTGTCGTAGTGGTAAATGCTACAGTTGTACTAGTAAATGCGATAGTTGTACTAGTAAATGCTACAGTTGTAGTAGTAAATGCGATAGTTGTACTAGTAAATGCTACTGTCGTACTAGTAAATGCGATAGTTGTACTAGTAAACGCTACAGTTGTACTAGTAAATGCGATAGTTGTACTAGTAAATGCTACAGTTGTACTAGTAAATGCGATAGTTGTACTAGTAAATGCTACAGTTGTACTAGTAAATGCGATAGTTGGAGTAGCAGTTACACTAGCACTAGTCGCGGTACTCATTGTGGTCGTGCAGTAGTCTGCACGCCGTCATCACTAACAACAGTCCCGCGTGTAAGCTGTGCTGGGGGTCGGGTGCAGCCGTAGGAGTTCTCACCGGCTGAGCTCAGTGGACCCTCGCCGTGCCTTTATGTGACCCGTCCCGGCCTCTGAGAGGCGGAGTGCCCTGCCCAAGCTCGCACAGCTGGTACCAGGCACAGTCTCACCCCTGCATCTCCTGTGCTTGGCCCTGCTTAGGAGAGAGAAGGAATTAAAACACACTTTCTAAAAAATAAAAATAAAAACCCAAAACTACACAAAAGGAGGCATGCTTTCTGTCTTCAAAGAATTCTCCACCTCTGAGGGCCATCACGCCCGGGGAGAAATGGGGCAAGAAATCACCTCCAAAGACACGCACCTTCAAGATTACGGATGACACACATGTGTCCAGGATAAAAGTCTACAGTTTTTGTTTGCTGTGAAAGAGATGTTTGAATCCAAGGATTGTGAGAGACCATTGAGAAAATGGCTAAACCGATGCCACCAGATGCATTCCTCTCCTTCTCGAGAGGCAGGGAGAGCCCACGAGAAAGCCGTTCCTCATTAGGAGTGGGCTGTCATCCAGATGCGCTCTCAGTGCAGCTTTGCAGTTCTTCCTTCACCCCGGACAGCTCTCGTGACCACAGTGACCGCAGCCAGGGAGCCCCAGGGAGCTTTGCAGCCTGAGGATGTTACAGCATCCGTGGGAGCTGAGCTCGTTTTCTAACCTCATGGGAGACCCGTCTGCATCACAATTCAGTACCCGGTGTCGCAGACCTCCCACCCCCTCCCCTGTGTGCTCTCTACAGGGTGAGCCTGGTCTCGTCTTGTTTGCTCTACCCGGCGCTATGAGTCCCGCGGGGCCGGCTCCTGAGGGAGTTTGCCTCTTCCTGATACAGGTCGCTTATGACTTAGATCCCCTCTCTGGTTTCCACCAGGATGACAGGTGGTCTGATCGTGAAGGGACTTTGGGGACCTCCATTTTCAGATGGAAAAACAAAAGTCCACAGCAGCTCCATGATATATTCGGTAACATGACCGTGTCTGAGACCTTTTAATGCCAAGAACGTCTCAATGACTCTTGGGCTTGGATTTATGCACTTCCCTGACGTGTGGAATCGTTAGTTGTAGGTGCGTTTCTGTGTGTATCACACACACATACGTATATAAACATCCAGTGCCTTCACCACACACACACAGACTTATACAGACATACACACACGCACTAATATACTTTGTCTGTTATACGTTATTAAAACCATAACAAAGGACATTTAGTAAAAGTATGTTTTACATGTAGTCATTGGACAGCCTGTCTCAGTGTACTTTGAAATATTTATCATACACAGCTTTCCCCAGACAGGTGAGGTCAGAAAGCTTATTCCTTTTCGTTCCAATGTAGCAAAAGCAGGACATTAAGAGGACGGTGATTAATTATGACATGTCCCCAAAAGGGCCAGATTCTTGCCTTTGGAACCATTTCCAAGGTAGTGTCTTTTTCTTTACCCTGGAGCCCTGCCGACAGACCCCTGGGATGGGAGAAATGCGCCTTTTGGTATCACACACCCAGAATGATGTTTAACCAAATATCTGGGTGCCCCCTGACTAGTCAAGCTGAAACACGAAATTATCCCTCACGGGTCTTCCAACCCTGGAAAAGCGCCACAGCTCAGACATTAAGAATAAGGAAAGGGCTTCCCTGGTGGCGCAGTGGTTGACAGTCCGCCTGCCGATGCAGGGGACGCGGGTTCGTGCCCCGGTCCGGGAAGATCCCACATGCCGCGGAGCGGCTGGGCCCGTGAGCCATGGCCACTGAGCCTGCGCGTCCGGAGCCTGTGCTCCGCAACGGGAGAGGCCACAACAGTGAGAGGCCCGCGTACCGCAAAAAAAAAAAAAAAAAAAAAAAAAGCTTGTGATGAGAAATAGAAGAAAAGTCAGGATACAGATTTCTCCGTGTTTACTGGGAAGTACTTCTAGCAGGAGGCTTGGGGGTGTGTTCGGACAGGTTCGCTTTGGAAGAGTTTCTTGTGTAGTTTGCAAGCCGCCACTCACGAAAGCCACGCCGGGACCTCACAGTTGGTGGGAAACTGTGCTGTGATTTCTGACGGCTCCAGAGCTGCCTTATGTGTTAACCACTAAGAAGCTAAGGAAAGGGAGGGGTCCTTGCCTGGATCCGGCTGGACCCACGCCCACACGTTGGCTGTGTGATATTCAGCGCACAGAGCAAGGAGAGAAGCCCTCGTCCCCTGCAGCGGGCACAAACCCTACTTGCTTCGTGCGCTCCACCCCCGATCGCCAACATTCCTCTTAGAAAGTGTCGACTTGAAAAAAAAAAAGCACAGGGCTTCCCTGGTGGCGCGGTGGTTGAGAGTCCGCCTGCCGATGCAGGGGACGCGGGTTCGTGCCCCGGTCCGGGAGGATCCCACATGCCGCAGAGTGGCTGGGCCCGTGAGCCATGGCCACTGAGCCTGCGCGTCCGGAGCCTGTGCTCCGCAACGGGAGAGGCCACAACAGTGAGAGGCCCGCGTACCGCAAAAGAAAAAAAAAAAAAAAAAGCACAACGTGAGAGTTGTGAGTTAAGTTTTATTGGGGGCAAAATGAGGACTATAGCCTGGGAGACAGCATTTCAGACAGCTCTGAGCAACCGCTCCAAAGGGGTAGCAGGGGAGGGGGGAGGTCCGCATATATGTGGGGTTTCGGTGAGGGGGGAGTGCATGCAGTCAGTACATATTTTTGCAGGTTTCTGCTAGTCTCCTGCAGGTTCCTGCGAGCCACACGGAACAGACGGCACCAGGAAGGATTTTAGTGCTTTCCTGGTTACGAGGAGGTGCGAGCATTGGGCTCATAAAACCGTCTCCTGAAAATCTCTAACTATCTGAAGACCTGTCCCGCCAGTTTTTGCCAGAGCACAGAGTTCCTCATTCCTGGTCTCCACCCTGAGCTCCTTTCAGAGGGTGTTGAAGGTCAGCAACTGCAGCGGCTCTTGATTTAATCCTTGTAGAGGTGACAGCAAGGGCCAATCTGTAGTTGGCAAAAGCAACATGAGAAAACTGCTCCCCCAGCCCCTCCTAAGTCGCAGAGATGAGCAGCTAATGGAGGTGATAACAGAGTGAAAAAGCAGCGTGGATTACACGCCCACGGAGCACCAGTGGTTCCATTAAATGCTGACAGTGCTCTGATGACAGAGGGATGAGGTATCTCCCATCTAACAGGTTAAGGAACTTAAGTTTAGAGAGATTAAGTCATCAAGCTCCCTCCACTGATCAGAGGCAGAGCTTCTCCTGTTTACCTGAAAGACCCCCAAATCCTCTTCTGTGATCACCTGGTGACCACGGTTCCAGGAACAAAGGGTGTAAACCCACCTGCCTCCAAATCAAAGACGGTGCATGGCAGAATCAACCTCGTAAGTCCTGAGGTCCCACAGCCCTTCTCTTCCTCCTTCCGTGGTTCATCCTCTTTCATGTATTATTTCAACACATAGTTATCTGTCAAGGGGTTCTGTGTGCTGGCCACTGTTCTGGCTCCAGTGAACAAGCCAGGTCAGGTCCCTGCTTAATGTCCATCCCGGGGGGAGGAAGCAGACAGTGAGTGGACATGCAAGTAGATGAAATGCACGATGTGCTTTTTTACGTGGTCGTTGAGTGTTCCGAGGTTGAGCAGGGAGAGGACAGGCTGACCAGAGGAGCCCTTGCAGCACTGTGGCCGGAGAGGGCTTCTATGCGGGGTGACGTTTGTCCGGAGACCTGGCTGAGGTGAGGAAGGGAAAGGACAGCTGTGCCCCAGCCAGGAGCAGACTGTGTGGACAGTAGAACAGCGATGGTCCGGCACGGAGGGATGCAGCTCGAGCAGATGTGTGTGCAGGAGGCTGAGGCCAGAGGGACTGGGGCAGGTCTTGTTATCTTACTTGGATTTTGGAGTCTATCATGAGTGAGATGGGAGCCACTGGAAGTTTTTCTCGGATGGAGCCGATGGTGGTGGTGGTCGACCCACAACTGCTGGGAATTCCTTGCCATTTCCATGAACAGCGACCTGTCTTCCAATGCAAGCCCTGACTCTTGTTGGATACCTACCCTGCTTGCTGGAACACACGGGGCCCATGGGAGAGACAAGCTGCAAATCGGCGAAAGGCACATAGCCCCGCTGGTAACTACTGAGCACAGGGTATAAATACCCCGGCTCACACACCTCTCAGCCCGGCTCACCCGAGGAAAGTGCTTTAAGGTGCTTCTCAGAGCATCACCATGATATTACGCTCCAGTCACCTGGGTGTGGCTGGCCTGATAATTCCCCCCTCCTTGGCTACTTTCCTTCCTTGCGTGACCTCCCCATCCCACTCCTGGAGCTCCCTGCCCCTCCCTGCGTTCAACCCTCAACCCAGGCTCTGCTTCTGGGGGAAGGTCAGTTGCGAAACCTGACCTGGGTACAGACAGGATCAGTCTGACTGCTGTGTGGACAGCAGTGATGCAGGAGGGACTGGTGGCAGGTCCTGGATGTTGGCGTTGTCCAGGGACAGATGTCCAGTGCCTTGGACCAGGCAGGAGATGGAGGTGGGGTGATGAGCAGCAGGCTCCCTGGGGACTTGCTGATGAACGGCATAAATAGATGCAGGGAATCTGCGTGGTTATCTGGGCTTCTCTTTTCCTTGCTGAGGCTGCCCTGTTCTTGACAGTTCTGTGCCTTCTCGCTCTCTCGCCTTGCCTTCTCCAGCCCTCCCCCATACCCACCACCTTGATCATTAACAGTACTGCAGAATTTAATTCAACGCAAGGCTTTTGTGGAGCGTGGTGTAGGCGTTAGACACCCACCCAGGTACCAGGGAGACAGAAATTCGTACTTCCCATCCAAGGTGTGATGAACAGAGGCAGCAAATCATCGGGATACGGTGTAAAACTGCACCACGTCTGTCTGATGTGAAGACAAGTTTGGGCAAATAAAACTTGTCTTTTCTGAGTAGTGTTTTTTTTAATTGGAGTAGAGTTGATTTACAATATCGTGTTAGTTTCAGGTGTACAGCAAAGTGAATCAGTTATACATATGTATACATTTTTCAGATTCTTTTCCATTATAGGTTATTACAAGACATTGAATATAGTTCCCTGTGCTATATAGTAGGTCCTTGTTGCTTATCTATTTATATATAATAGTATGTATGTGTTATTCCCAAACTCGTAATTTATCCCTCCCTCCCCTTTCCCCATTGGTAACCATAAGTTTGTTTTCTACGTCTGTGGGTCCGTTTCTGTTTTGTAAATAAGTTCATTTGTGTCATGTTTTAGATTCCACATATAAGTGATATCATATGATATCTGCCTTTCTCTGACGTACTTCACTCAGTATGATCATCTCTAGGTCCATCCATGTTGCTGCAAATGGCATTATTTCATTTTTTTTATGGCTGAGTAATATTCCATTGTATATATGTACCACATCTTCTTAATCCACTCATCTGCTGATTGGATTGTTTCCATGTCTTGGACATTGTAAATAGTGCTGCTGTGAACATAGGGGTGCATGTATCTTTTTGAATTAGTTTTCTCTGGATATATGCCCAGGAGTGGGATTGCTGGGTCACATGGTAGTTGTTTTTAGGTTTTTAAGGAACCTCCATACTGTTCTCCATAGTGGCTGTATCAATTTACAGTGCAGGAGGGCTCCCTTTTCTCCACACCCTCTCCAGCATTTATTGTTTGTAGACTCTTTGATGATGGCCAGTCTGACTGGTGTGAGGTGATACCTCATTGTAGTTTTGATTTGCATTTCTCTAATAATTAGCAACATTGGGCATCTTTTCATGTGCCTGTTGGCCACCTGGATGTCTTCTTTGGAGAAATGTCTATTTAAGTCTTCTGCCCATTTTTCGATTGTGTTGTTTTTTGTTGTTGAATTATATACACTGTTTGTATATTTTGGAAATTAAGCCCTTGTCGGTCCTATCGTTTGCAAATATTTTCTCCCAGTCCATAGGTTGACTTTTCCTTTTGTTAATGGTTTCCTTTGCTGTGTAAAAGCTTATAAGTTAGATTAGGTCCCATTTGTTTATTTTTGCTTTTATTTCTATTGCCTTAGGAGATGGACCTAAGAAGACATTGGTGCAATTTATGTCAGAGAATGTTTTGTGTACATTCTCTTCTAGGAGTTTTTTAAAATTTACTTTTATTTATTTATTTTTGGCTGTGTTGGGTCTTTGTTGCAGTGCATGGGCTTCTCATTGCAGTGGCTTCTCTTGTTGTGGAGCACAGGCTCTAGGCGCATGGGCTTCAGTAGTTGTGGCTCGCAGGCTCTAGAGCACAGGCTCAGGAGTTGTGGCACACGGGCTTAGCTGCTCCGTGGCATGTGGGATCTTCCCAGACAAGGGCTTGAACCCGTGTCCCCTGCATTGGCAGGCAGGTTCTTAACCATTGCGCCACCAGGGAAGCCCTCTTATAGGAGTTTTATGGTGTCATGTCTTATATTTAAGTCTTTAAGGCATTTTGAGTTGATTTTTGTATATGGGGTATGGGTGTGTTCTAACTTCATTGAGTTGCATGCTGACTAGTGTTTTTGAATGTCTGTCTTTATATAAAATGCAATGGGTATATATTTATAATTATCTGTTGATACACAAACACGACTTATCGTTGCCTTCTAATTAACTGAAGTAGGTAGTCTTGCAGTGTGAGCCTTCAAGAAAATAAAGATGTTCGTCAGAAATGGATCACCTGTACAACTGTCATGTGTATAACACATTATCATGTTCAAGGGACTGTACAATTTAGCTCATTTGTCTCATTTAGACTCATCTGTGATGAGGCTACGTTATTTCATCATCAAGATCATCTTCACCACTGTCATCACCACCACCACCACCACCACCACCACCATCACAACCATAATCATCATCACCATCACCATCATCTCCATAATTATCATCATCACCACCAATAGTATCACTATCATCACCATCATCATCATTACCACCATCACAATTACCATCATCACCACCACCACTATCGTAATTATCACCTTTATCACCACCATAGTCATCATCACCACCACCACCATCTCCATAATTATCAACATCATCACCACCACCATCACCACCATCGTCACCACAATCACCATCATCCTCATCATTTTCATCATCACCATCCTCACCGTCATCCCCATGTTACAGAAGTTGAGCCTCACCCAAGGTCACAGAGCTAATAACTAATGACACCATCACTGCAGACCTTGGCAAAGCAGAGCTCTCTCTGCCCACTCCCCCGACCACATGCCAGGAACCTTCCTTCAAAGACAGATACGGCTTGCCCTTTCCTCTCCTCTCCTTCCTGCTTGCCCCCTGAAATGGGGAGCCAGCCTCCTGCACCGTGAGGACAGGGGCCGTGAGTAGGGGTGGAGGAGTGGGGAGATGCAAGGACCCTGCTTTTGGAGGACTGACACCAGCCCTGAGCCGATTCCTCAGGGTCACCTTTACATGAGAGGGAATCACGTTTCCATCATTTCTGAGCCCTGTTGTTTTAGGGTTTCTGTTGCTGCCAGCCCTAATCCTGATGCAGTCTTCAAGCTCCACAGATCCTGCAAACCACCCCCCTCCTCCCATATCGTACGCACATGCCAAACCCCCCATCCTAACTACTCTGAAGGCGGCTCAGCCATTTCCATAATCTGATTTGCTTTTAATCTGTGTTGGAAAGGATAAAAGCAATGGCCTTCCAGGGCAGACATGGACCAAAACCACGCAGCTGCACCAGGTAAAAACGCTGCGGATAAGTGTTTGTTTGGAAAGCGCTGGCTTATCGCGAGGGATGTCTAGGAGAGCCATTAAGCAGTATTTTAAAAATCCCGTTTATTCTAAAGTGCATATTTTCCATCTCTGGCTCAGGTCCAGCCAGCAAAGAAAGGCAGGCTTTGGCTTGTGGCTTCTTTTATTCCTCATCCCAAATTGATCATCACCGGTAAATGAGATCAAAGCTTCCAGCCCATCAGCCCGTAAAGGCCCCTGGGAAAGGAAATGTTAAGCCGTCATCGGGACCCAGCTGGACATGGGAGTGGGTGGCCCAGTGCCCACGAGGGCATCATTGTATCTCAGCCTTGCCCTGTTGTGACTGCACGGACCACACATCCTAGGAAGAAGTCCAGCCTCTCAGAGGATTTTTCTGACACAGTGAGATGCCAGTTATCAGAGGCAGTGAGCCTTGAGGCTGGATGATGGCTCATGTCAGAGGGGGAAGTTTTTGTTTTCTTATTGAACTCTAGTTGATGTGCAATAATGCATTAGTTTCAACTGTCCAGCAAAGTGAGTCAGTTTGTTTTGGTTTTTTTGCAGGTTACTTCTCCTTATTATTACAAAATATTGAGTGTAGTTCCCTGTTATATAGTAGGTCCTTGTCGATGAGCTATTTTATATATAGTGTGTATCTGCTAATCCCAACCTCCTCATTTATCCCTCGCCCTCCCTTTCTCCTTTTGTAACCATAAGTTTGTTTTCTGTGTCTGTGAGTGTATTTCTGTTTTGTAAATAAGTTCATTTGTATCATTCTTTTTTAGATTCCACATATAAGTGATTTTGTCTTTCTCTGTTGGACTTAATCAGTACTTCACTTAGCATGATCATCTCTAGGTCCATCCATGTTGCTGCCAATGGCATGATTTCCTTCTTTTTCATGGCCGAGTAATATTCCGTTGTATATATGCACCACATCTTCTTTATCCCTTCCTCTGTTGATGCACATGTAGGTTGCTTCCAAGTCTTGGCTGTTGTAAATAGTGTGCGTAGGGGTGCATGTATCTTTTCAAATTATAGTTTTCTGTGGATATATGCCCAGGAGTGGGATTGCTGGGTCCTATGGGAGCTCTATATTTAGTTCTTTGAGGAACCTGCATACAGTGGCTGCATCAGTTTACATGCCCATCGACAGTGCAGGAGGGTTCCCTTTCCTCCACACCCAGGAGGGGTCCTTCTTGATCACCACAGAGCTGTGCTGCAGGCTGCCTGGGGGCCCGGAACACATCCCTGGGAGTGCTGATGTTACTGGACACAGAACAGCCTCTGTGGTAGGATGTTTATGCAACGGACATCTGGGAAATACGTGAAGGTAATCCTGCCCTTGACGTTCCAGTGGCCAGGAGGGCACATCAGAAAAGCATGGCGTGCTGGCCGTGGGCTGCTTCCTAACAGTGCTGTGAGCAAAGCCAGCTCAGTATTTACCAAAGAGAGACATCTGGGTCTTTCGTGCCAACAATTGAAATTAGTCTTGCAAAAAAGCAAGAGTTTAATCCAGTCCAAAGAAAATTGGATTAAGGGAAGAGCATTTTGTAAAATGCTCCTGGAAACTATGCCAGAAGCCGTAGCACAATGGTTGTAAAAGAGTTTTACAGGAGTGTGATGAGATGGGTGTGTGTGTGTGTACACGCAAGAGGTTTATTGTGTGACTAGAGTGAGACAGGTGCAGAGAAATCGTGGGACTTGGTGGGGTGTGCTCAGGGGGAATTTAATAGATGCTCTAAGAGAAATATGTACAACTCATAGAATATCTTCAGTACAGGACTTCCCTGGTGGTTCAGTGGCTAAGACTCTGGTGCAGCATGGCCAAAAAAGAAAACCAAACAAAAAAATTCTCTGTATGATTGCAATATTAATATCACTCCGTGTTCGTTCGTCAATCAGTATGATTCTTTCTCTCCGAGTACTGCTGATTTTACCATCAGGCTTTATCATCTTGAAACATGCAGATGTGGGTATTAGTCAGCTGAGGCCGCTGTAACAGAACACCCCAGACTGGGCAGCTTAAACAATGGAAATTTATTTCTCAGTCTGGAGGCTGGGAGTTTGAGATCATGGCATGGACAGGCTCAGTTCCCGGCGAGGCGCTCTTGTTGGCTTACAGATGCCACCTTATCTGCATGTCCTCGTGTGGTGGAGAGACAGACCCCATACCATATTATAACCTCACTTCACCTTCATTCATTGTTTACCCCAAATACAGTTACTCTGGGGGGTTAGGGCTCCGACATACGAATTTTGAGGGGATATAAATCCGTCCGTAGCAACATGGCTTGAGATAAGCAGGCAGGCTTGTCACAGCCCAGCAGGGGCATCTCAGCTCCCTACCTCGTTCCGTTTCTGAATGGGAACATTTCCCAACAAGGCTGAGAAACCTGCTAGTTGAACAATCACCCCCCACTGCTCCCCACGTTTGTAGAGCCCTTCATTTCCCTGAGGTCAGGGTGCCCCTGCTGTGCCCCTAAGCCCTGCCCCTCAGAATTCCTGCCCGCATCCCAGCCGCCAGATCTGGGCTTCAGTGACTGGGCCTCCCTCTGGTCCCAGAAGGCCACTGGCCGCCCTAGAATCAGCTCAGTGCAGGGAATCCACAACCACCAACCCCCAAGGGGAGGTGGAGTAGGAATCCCCCAGCCCCCTCGGGCAGCTCGCTCACAGGTGCTGTCCAGGGCACTGGGGCTTCCAGAGCAGCTAAGTGCAAATGCCCCAGTGCTGCCTGGCCGGGTTCACAGCCCTGGTCCCCCATCCCTTTCCCTCACCCCAGATACTCCCAAGTCTGCATGCTGTGGGACCCCAGCCACGACAATCAGCAGAGATCCTGGAAAAATAAAACCCACCCTGGGTAGTTACCCAAGAGGAGAAAAAGCAGCAAACACCTTCGGTACATCAAACGCCATCCATTCAACACCTATGAGAAAAGTCAGCTCTATTTTTTTTTTTGAATTTTTGAATTCTGTGTATTTTTTTATAGAGCAGGTTCTTATTAGTTACCTATTTTATAGGTATTAGTGTAGATATGTCACTCCCAATCTCCCAATTCATCCCACCACCACCACCCACCCCTGCTTTCCCCCCTTGATGTCCATACATTTGTTCTCTACATCTGCGTCTATTTCTGCCCTGCAAACCGGTTCATCTGTACCATTTTTCTAGGTTCCACATATATGCGTTAATATATGATATTTGTTTTTCTCTTTCTGACTTACTTTACTCTGTATGACAGTCTCTAGATCCATCCACGTCTCTACAAATGACCCAATTTTGTTCCTTTTTATAGGTAATATTCCATTTTATATATGTACCACATCTTTATCCATTCGTCTGTCAATGGGCATTTAGGGTGCTTCCATGACCTGGCTATTGTAAATAGTGCTGCAATGAACATTGGGGTGCATGTGTCTTTTTGAATAATGGTTTTCTCTGGGTATATGCCCAGGAGTGGGATTGCTGGATCATACGGTAATTCAATTTTTAGGTTTGTTTTTTCTTGAACATCTTTATTGGAGTATAATTGCTTTACAATGGTGTGTTAGTTTCTGCTTAATAACAAAGTGAATCAGTTATACATACACATATGTTCCCATAGCTCTTCCCTCTTGCGTCTCCCTCCCTCCCACCCTCCCTATCCCACCCCTCTAGGTGGTCACAAAGCACCCAGCTGATCTCCCTGTGCTATGCGGCTGCTTCCCACTAGCTATCGGTTTTACATTTGGTAGTGTATATATGTCCATGCCACTGTCTCACTTTGTCCCAGCTTACCCTTCCCCCTACCCGTGTCCTCAAGTCCATTCTCTAGTAGTTCTGTGTCTTTATTCCCATCTCGCCCCTAGGTTCTGCATGACCCTTTTTTTTTTTTAGATTCCATATATATGTGTTAGCACATGGTGTTTGTTTTTCTCTGACTTACTTCACTCTGTGTGACAGACTCTAGGTCCATCCACCTCACTGCAAATAACTCAATTTCATTGTTTTTTTTTTTTTGCGGTATGCGGGCCTCTCACTGTCGTGGCCTCTCCCATTGCGGAGCACAGGCTCTGGACGTGCAGGCTCAGCAGCCATGGCTCACGGGCCCAGCCGCTCTGCGGCATGTGGGATTCTCCTGGACTGCGGCACGAACCCGTGTTCCCTGCATCGGCAGGCAGACTCTCAACCACTGCGCCACCAGGGAAGCACAGTTTCGTTTCTTTTTATGACTAAGTAATATTCCATTGTATAAAGTGCCACATCTTCTTTATCCATTCATCCAATGATGGACACTTAGGTTGCTTCCATCTCCTGGCTATTGTAAATAGAGCTGCAATGAACATTGTGGTGCATGACTCTTTCTGAATTATGGTTTGCTCAGGGTATATGCCCAGTAGTAGGATTGTTGGGTCATAGGGTAATTCTATTTTTAGTTTTTTAAGGAACATCCAATACTGTTCTCCATAGTGGCTTTATCAGTTTACATTCCCACCAACAGTGCAGCAGGGTTCCCTTTTCTCCACACCCTCTCCAGCATTTGTTGTTTGTAGATTTTCTAATGATGCCCATTCTAACCGGTGTGAGGTGATGCCTCATTGTAGTTTTGATTTGCATTTCTCTAATAATTAGTGATGTTGAGCAGCTTTTCGTGTGCCTCTTGGCCGCCTGTATATCTTCTTTGAAGAAATGTCTATTTAGGTCGTCTGCCCATTTTTGGATTGGGTTGTTTGTTTCTTTGATATTGAGCTGCATGAGCTGTTTATATATTTTGGAGATTAATCCTTTGTCTGTTGATTCATTTGCAAATACGTTCTCCCATTCTGAGGGTTGTCTTTTCATCTTATTTGTAGTTTCCTTTGCTTTGCAAAAGTTTTTAAGTTTCATTAGGTCCCATTTGTTTGTTTTTATTTCCATTACTCTAGGAGGTGGATCAAAAAAAGATCTTGCTGTGACTTATGTCAGTGTGTTCTTCCTATGTTTTCCTGTAAGAGTTTTATAGTGTCCTGTCTTACATTTAGGTCTCTAATCCATATTGAGTTTATTTTTGTGTATGGTTTTAGGGAGTGTTCTAATTTCATTCTTTTACATGTAGCTGTCCAGTTTTCCCAGCAACACTTATTGAAGAGGCTGTCTTTTCTCCTTTGTATGTTCTTGCCTCCTTATCAAAGATAAGGTGACCATAGGTGTGTGCGTTTATCTCTGGGCTTTCTATCCTGTTCCACTGATCTATATTTCTGTTTCTGTGCCAGTACTGTATTGTCTTGATGACTGTAGCTTTGTAGTATAGTCTGAAGTCAGGGAGTCTGATTCCTCCAGCTCCGTTTTTCTCCCTCAAGACTGCTTTGGCTATTCGGGGTCTTTTGTGTCTCCATACAAATTTTAAGATTTTTTGTTCTAGTTCTGTAAAAAATGGCATTGGTAATTTGATAGGGATTGCATTGAATCTGTAGATTGCTTTGGGTAGTATAGTCATTTTCACAGTGTTGATTCTTCCAATCCAAGAACATGGCGTATATCTCCATTTGTTTGTATCATCTTTAATTCCCTTCATCAGCGTCTTATAGTTTTCTGCATACAGGTCTTTTGTCTCCCTAGGTAGGTTTATTCCTAGGTAGTTTATTATTTTTGTTGCAGTGTTAAATGGGAGTGTTTCCTTAACTTCTCTTTCAGATTTTTCTTCATTAGTGTATAGAAATGCAAGAGATTTCTGTGCATTAATTTTATATCCGGCAACTTTACCAAATTCATTGATTAGCTCTAGTAGTTTTCTGGTGGCATCTTTAGGATTTTCTATGCATAGTATCATGTCATCTGCAGACAGTGACAGTTTTACTTCTTTTCCAATTTGTGTTCCTTTTCTTTTTCTTCTCTGATTGCCATGGCTAGGACTTCCAAAACTATGGTGAATAATAGTGGCAAGAGTGGACATCCTTGTCTTGTTCCTGATCTAAGAGGAAATGCTTTCAGTTTTTCTCCATTGAGAATGATGTTTGCTGTGGGTTTGTCATATATGGCCTTTATTATGTTGAGGTAGGTTCCCTCTGTGCCCACTTTCTGGAGACTTTTTTTTTATCATAAATGGGTGTTAAATTTTGTCAAAAGCTTTTTCTGCATCTATTGAGAAGATCATATGGTTTTTATTCTTCAATTTGTTAATATGGTGTATCACATTGATTAAGTTGCATATATGAAGAGTCCTTGCACCCCTGGGATAAATCCCACTGTGATTATGGTGTATGATCCTTTTAATGTGTTGTTGGATTCTGTTTGCTAGTATTTTGTTGAAGATTTTTTCATCTATATCCATCAGTGATATTGGTCTATAATTTCCTTTTTTTTAGTATTTTTGTCTGGTTTTGGTAACAAGGTGATGGTGGCCTCATAGAACAATTTTGGGAGTCTTCCTTTCTCGGAAGAGTTTTGGAAGAGTTTGAGAAGGATGGGTGTTATCTCTTCTCTAAATGTTTGATAGAACTCACCTGTGAAGCCATGTGGTCCTGGACTTTTGTTTGTTGGAAGATTTTTAATCACAGTTTCAATTTCAGTACTTGTGATTGGTCTGTTCATATTTTCTGTTTCTTCCTGGTCCAGTCTTGGAAGGTTATACCTTTCTAAGAATTTGTCCATTTCTTCCAGGTTGTCCATTTTATTGGCATAGAGTTGCCTGTAGTAGTCTCAGGATGCTTTGTATTTCTGTGGAGTCTAATTTTAATGATTTGAGTCCTCTCCCTCTTTTTCTTGATGAGTCTGGCTAATGGTTTATCAATTTTGTTTATCTCCTCAAAGAACCAGCTTTTAGTTTTATTGATCTTTGCTATTGTTTTCTTTGTTTCTATTTATTTCTGCTCTGATCTTTATGATTTCTTTCCTTCTACTAACTTTGGGTTTTGTTTGTTCTTCTTTCTCTAGTTCCTTTAGGTGTAAGGTTAGATTGTTTGAGATGTTTCTTGTTTCTTGAGGTAGGCTTGTATAGGTATAAATTTCCCTCTTAGAACTGCTTTTTCTGCATCCCATAGGTTCTGGATCGTGTTTTCATTGTCATTTGTTTCTATGTATTTTTAAGAGTGTTGTGGTCAGAAAAGATGTTTGATATGATTTCAATTTGCTTAAATTTTCTGAGGCTTGATTTGTGACCCAAGATTTGATCTGTCCTGGAGAATGTTCCATGTGCACTTGAGAAGAAAGTGTAATCTGCTGTCTTTGGATGGAATGTCCTATAAATACCAGTTACATCTATCTGCTCTATTGTGTCATTTAAAGCTTTTGTTTCCTTATTAATTTTCTGTTTGGATGATCTGTCCATTGGTGTGAGGTGTTAAGTCCCCCACTATTATTGTGTTACTGTCGATTTCTCCTCTTTTATAGCTGTTAGCAGTTGCTTTATGTATTGAGGTGCTCCTGTGTTGGGTGCATATATAATTGTTGTATCTTCTTCTTGGATTGATCCCTTGATCATTATGTAGTGTCCTTCCTTAACTCTTGTAATATTCTTTATTTTAAAGTCTATTTTGTCTGATATGAGAATTGCTAGTCCAGCTTTCTTTTGATTTCCATTTGCATGGAATATGTGTCCCTAGGTCTGAAGTGGGTCTCTTGTAGACAGCATATATATGGGTTGTGTCCATTCAGTGAGCCTGTGTCTTTTGGTTGGAGCATTTAATCCATATATGTATGTTCCTGTTACCATTTTCTTAATTGTTATGGGTTTGTTTGTGTAGGTCCTTTTCTTCTCTTGTGTCTCCCACCTAGAGAAGTTCCTTTAGCATTTGTTGTAGAGCTGGTTTGGTGGTGCTGAATTCTCTTAGCTTTTGATTTCTCCATCCAATCTGAATGAGATCCTTGCTGGGTAGAGTAATTTCCCTTTCATCATTTTAAATATATCATGCCACTCCCTTCTGACTTGTAGAGTTTCTACTGAGAAACCAGCTGTTAACCTTATAGGGATTCCCTTTGTTGTTTTCCCCTTGCTTTTAATATTTTTTCTTTGTATTTAATTTTTGATAGTTTGATTAATATGTGTCCGGGTGTGTTTCTCCTTGGATTTATCCTCTATGGGACTCTCTGTGCTTCCTGGATTTGATTAACTATTTATGTTTCGGTTTCTTGGCTGTGAGGCATGTGGCATCTGAGCTCCCTGACCAGGTGTTGGACCCACACACCCCTGCGCTGAAAGGTGAAGTCTTAACCAGTGGACCAGCAGGAAGTCCCCTGGGAGAAGTGGGTTTTGGTGGAGGGTCTCAGCTGACCTGCAAGACGGGGCCAAGGGTGGACAGCCCTCTCACCTCTGTGCCCCTCACTTCTCTTCTGCCCCCATCCAACAGGCAGACCCATGGTGAGCTCTGTGGGGCAAGGAGCAGGGGTGGACAGGGATGGAGTGCATGCGATAAGAACACCCACCCTACTCTCCCCCCTCCTCACCCATTTAATGGATCATCTCCTCACCCATTTAATGGATCATCTGTGGCTTCCCTGATCAGAGAAATGAGAATCTGCTGATGTAAGTTACTCTGCAACCCACTTTTACTTTTTTAATTTTTATTGGAGTATAGTTCACCTACAACATTGTTAGTTTCAGGTATACAGCATAGTGATTCAGTTATCCATGTACATATTCTTTTCCCATTTAGGTTATTACAAAATACTGATAGAGTTCTCTGTGTTACACAGTAGGTCCTCGTTTTCCTCTATTTTATATACAGTAGTGTGTGTGTGTTAATCCCAAACTCCTAATTTATCCTTCCCCCACCCTTCCCCTTTGGTAACCATGCATTTGTTTTCTATGTCTGTGAGTCTGTTTCTGCTTCATAAATAAGTTCATGTGTATTATTTTTCAGGTTCCACATATAAGTGATATCAGGTGGTATTTGTCTTTGTCTGACTTACTTCGTTTAGTATGATAATCTCTAGGTCCATCCATGTTGCTGTCAATGGCATTAGTAACGTATGTACCACTTCTTCCTATCCATTCATCTGCTGATGGACAGTTAGGTTGCTACCATGACCTGGCTGTTGTAAACAGTGCTGCAATGAACATTGTGGTACATGACTCTTTTTGAATTCTGGTTTTCTCAGGGTATATGCCCAGTAATGGGATTGCTGGGTCGTAGGGTAGTTCTATTTGTAGTGTTTTTGAGGAACCTCCATAGTGTTTTGTAGACTTTTTGATGATGGCCATTCTGACCTGTGTGAGGTGATACCTCACTGTACTTTTGATGTGCATTTCTCTAATAATTAGAGATGTTGAGCACCCTTTCATGTGTCTGTTTGCCATCTGTATGTCTTTGAAGAAATGTCTATTTAGGTCTCTGCCCATTTTCTGATTGGGTTGTTTATTTGTTGTTGTTGTTTGTAGATTTTGGAAATTAAGCCTTCATCGGTTGCATTGCTTGCAAATATTTTCTCCCATTCTATAGATCGTCTGTTCATGGTTTCCTTTGCTGTGCAAAAGCTTGTAAGTTTGATTAGGTCCCATTGGTTTATGTTTCTATTGCCTTGGGAGACTGACCTAAGAAAATATTGGTATGATTTGTGAGAGAATGTTTTGCCTGTGTTCTCTTCTGGGAGTTTTAAGTCTTGTGTGTGTGGTGCGAGCGTGTGTTCTAACTTCATTGATTTACATGCATGTCTCCAACTTTCCCAGCACCACTTGCTGAAGAGACTTTTTCCCATTGTGTATTCTTGTGTCCTTTGTCAAATATTAATTGACATAGGTGTGTGGGTTTATTTCTGGCCTCTGTTATTTAAAGATACATTAAAACAGTATAAGAACTGAGGAAGATTGGGGGAATCCACCAACAAGTCCAGAGCTGAGAGCACAGAAGAGCATAAGTGTTGAGACGCCTGCTGTGGTCAGCTGAGTAACGTCCCCAAAGATGTCCACGTTCTAATACCCGAACGTTGTGAATATGTGAACTTACGTAGCAAAAGGGAGTTGGCAGATGTGGTCCTGCTAAGCACCTTGAGATGCACAGGTGACCTGGGTTTTACAGGTGGTCCAGTGTCATCACATGGGTCCCTGTAAAGAGGACGTCAGAGGAGTATTTGGTTACAAGATGCTGAGCTGCTCGTTTTGATGATCAAGGAAGGGGCCACAAGCTCAGGATGGCAGACGCCTCCAGAAGGTGGAAAAGGAAGGAAATAGATTCTCCCCTGGAGCCTCGAGAAGAAACCAGCCTGCAGGATCCCTTGAATTTAGAGCTTTGGGCTTTAAAACGGTAAGACGGCACATTTTGTTCTTTTAAGCTACCAAGTCCTCGGTTCTTAGAGTAGCCACAAGAAACTCAGAATCCAAGGATGTTAAGCAGGGGGACAGCTGACACTTGCAGGGAAACGACTTATGAAGATTAGATGACTAGGACAGATGAGAAGTAACTAGAGAGAAAGATCTGTTTTTCAACCTATTGATTTTCATCTCCCTAAGAGACTGCAAACTCCGGGAAAGAAGGGCTCAAGTGTCTCGGGCTCACCTTCCAAAGGGAGCAGTATCTCTACCTGCTGCCCCATCCGGCTCGATCCGTGAGAAGCAGAGGGAGGAGGGTTGCCGTGTCAGGTGCGACCCCACGCCTCTGCAGGGTTCCTCTCTCGTTGCCAAGATCCTGGCATGTGGAACATGGTGCAGGTGCAGGGATTCAGATGCACCATGGCTTACATTCCGGGGACACGGTAAGGAGATAGTTAATCAATTACCGTCTAATTCTGATGGCTCCAGCGCTGCACCCCTTCCCTCTGAAGCAGATGGTCGAGCTGAAATGGTTTACCTGCGTAGACAACGTGGTTTTACTTCATCTCAGTAGACACAGTGTGGGCTCCTGAACGGCCTCTTTTCATCACTTTTGGGTCTTCTTCAGCCACCCAGCCAGGCTCTCCATGAATAACACCTGAAAAAGAATGCACAGCCAGGAGCCTTGCCCCTGCCCCGAGGTCAAGGCGGCTAAGGCCGAATCGCTGCTTTGTCCGGGCAGGGGTTCTGCACTGCAACAGGAATGCAGTCGCCACGTCCAACCTTCAGATCTCGGGTCGCAGAAGAGGCAGCCCACCCTCAAGCCTTTCCAGCCCAAGAGAAAGGTGCTTTCCACTTTGTGCCTGTGAGCGCCAGGCTCCATCCCCCTCCTGCCTCTGTGCACCCTTCTGCAAGTCACTCGCCTCTTTACTTTCTCTGCACGATGGGAAGCTTGCCTGCAAGGTGGTTAGTGGTGGAGATGGGACCTGTGAGGCACTGGCAGCTCAGAAAGTGAATCCATATTTGCGTCACTGTCACCGACAAGGTGAGGACCGGCCGGTTCCTGTATCTCTCCAGGAGAGGAGCAGCAGACCACTTCCCAGGGGAATCTGAGTCCGCTAAGTAAATGCTGCGACCATTTGATAGAAATACTGTAAAGCCATTACCTTCTTAGAACAGACCATCTGTCTCCTGGTATCAGCCATCACTTAAAAGCCAACTCAGCCCAGCCTGGTCAGGTGCTAATCAAGGACATGAGTTAATAAGGCAAAATAATTAGAGGATTAGTGTCATGACCTACCTGGTAAGTGCCCATCTTATATTTTAATGCCTATAATCACAGTCTCAGCTGTTTGGGGATAGAAGAATCCAGCAATGACACTGTCTGATACGGATTCTCTGATATTTTCTTGAAGAACCAAGGGACTCGAACGCAGGAAGCAGTCCCACTCGAGGACGTCAGGGCAGCGCTGACACCCTTTAATAAGTCAAGGATGCAGTGTCCATCACAAACCTTTCCTTCTCTGATTGCCTGAGATTTATGGGATCCTGATGAGTCACTAGGGACGTGAAATCATAACTAGAAGAAACATCACCACCAATGAGACAGCGTGTCACAGCTCAGCGTACGTGGTCGACCCTTCCTGACAACATCTCATAACCGCAGAACAGAGGAGATGCCTGTGTTATCCCGACGTAAATATGGACCCCAGGAGAAACCAGCTCTTTGGACCCACGGTAACGGTTCCTGGGAGGGCATTATTGGGGGTGGGTTTCCCACGGTGCTGCTTACAAGTCATTCCTTGGAGACCCCGAGATTGTAGAAAATACTGATCCAGAGCACAGGATGCACATGACCTAAAAATGGACCCGAGGGGAAAACAGTTAAGTGGGGTTATGATGGCTCTACCGGTCCAACCAAACAAGGGAGGGTGGATTTATGATCAGATTCTGAATTCTAGAACAGGAAGGGATCTGGAACGAACAGAAGCACAGACGCTGTCCCCACAGGATGGTCTACTTAGCAACTGGCTCCTCCCTCCCTGGGGCCATGTGTCACTATTCAGCCCATGGGGGTCAGGGTAGTTCAGAGGGTACTTGCTGAGGTTGCAGACCTGCAGCTCCAGGATTTGGGGGAAGGTGGTGTCCAGAATTGTCCCTTCCTTTTCACGAGGAGGCTCAGCTCATCCCCGGGTGTGGCGAGTTCAGGCCTGCAGGCTGGCTCAGGGTCCACGAGGATGGATGTCCACCTCACCAAGCATTGTAGGGAGGCAGAGGGTCATCAGTGAAGGGCTTCAGGAAGCATGAAAAGCTGCGTGGACGGATCCCCGGAATGGACATGATGATGAAGATGATAGACTGTCCACTGAGCGTCTCCCGTTTCTCATTTCCTCCTATCCTTAGGGTGGATGAGCATCTGAAATTAGGCTGTGATGTTGTCTGATTCTTGTGCCCCCTCCCCTTGAAGGTGGGTGTGATCTAACTCACTGTGACACGAGAGCGTCCAGCCGGTCCATCAGGACGGTCTCCAGGGACAGGTCCCGAGGAGGAGTCTTAAGGAAAGTGATATGTGGTCTTCAGCGTCTTGAGTCTGAAGGGAAGCA
Source organism: Stenella coeruleoalba (assembly GCF_951394435.1). NCBI lineage: Eukaryota > Metazoa > Chordata > Mammalia > Artiodactyla > Delphinidae > Stenella > Stenella coeruleoalba. The sequence continues at coordinate 1,244,383 of NC_137152.1, forward strand.
GCCTCGAAGAAGGTAATATTCATGTCTGCACTACCCTGTATTGTGTGTGTGGATCTAACAACTATAAACATTGTAAGCATTATAAATATGGCAAATATCTATGATACACATACAATACGATTTATACAACACGCATATAGAACGTAAAACGTATACCATTTGACAGCATGACAGTTAAGGTATCTTTTTTTTTTTTTTTTTGAGGCACACGAGTACCTTGTGGCCTCTCCCGTTGTGGAGCACAGGCGCAGCGGCCATGGCTCACGGGCCCAGCCGCTCCGCGGCATGTGGGATCTTCCTGGACCGGGGCACGAACCCATGTCCCTTGCATCGGCAGGTGGACTCTCAACCACTGCACCACCAGGGAAGCCCAAGGTATAATTTTTAAGTTGTAATATATAGTATAAAATATAATCGGTGTAATTGCATGTATTATACATTATATGAGTATATCTTAATACACAATAGGTGTATATATAATGTATAAACATGTATTATATATATATTAATATATGTGTATATATGAATATAATGTATAGACATATATATTATATAACAGAATATATAATATACATTCTAACAAATGACTGACATGTAATTGCATACAATATGTACAGTATATATAATGTAAAATCATATTTCATATACGTTAGATTTTACATTATACTATATATAATATACAATTTAATGTACCAAAAATTAGATGGTATAACCTTAAATACTAGATATGATACATGTATATTATATACAAAAATTAGTATATAATATATACTGTTATATAGTAGTATATATATTACCATGTACTAGTATATATTACTATACTACAATATACCTTATACATAATCTATATTGTGTATTATGTGTTCATTGTACATAATCTATATTATGATGTGTATGTTATATATAATATACATAATATAGCAGTATAATAACTATAATATATATTATACACAATTTAATGGACGTCCTGTTGGCTACCTAGCTTGTTTCCATTGTCTTTAAACTTTCCGTTGCACCTGGATGCACACACTGACTCTCTTCCCTGGGAAAGGGCAGTCCCCACCTCCTCCATGTCCCCGAGGCTGCCCACGGTGGCCCCCGCTTTGGGCACAGAACCCCCCCATCCGGGTGCCACCCGGTTCCCCTCCGTCACCTCTGCCCTCCTCACCAGGGAGGACATCACTCAAGTCCCACCTGTGCTGCTCCATGCCAGCCTCTGCAACAGCAGAGCAGCCTCACCCTGGATTTCCATATCCACAGTAACCTCTTCACTCGCCTATCAGCCGGGCTTCCCTGGTGGCGCAGCGGTTGAGAGTCCGCCTGCCGATGCAGGAGACGTGGGTTCGTGCCCCGGTCCGGGAAGATCCCACACGCTGCAGAGCAGCTGGGCCCGTAAGACATGGCCGCTGAGCCTGCGCGTCCAGAGCCTGTGCTCCACAACGGGTCAGGCTGCAGCAGTGAGGCCCGCATACTGCCAAAAAAAAAACTATCAGCTGCTCCTTCCTTTCTCCTGCCTCTGGACCCCCGTCCTCCCCTGACCCTGCATGAAGATGGTCCCTGAGGTCTGACCCTGGCGTTCTCTCCCTGAGCAGCGTGATGGGGCCAATGGATTCTGCAATCTCTCACCGTTATGGAAGCTCCAATCCCTCCCTCCAAAGTGAAATGTCAGGTGGAGAAAGACAAAATATGTGGAATCTAAAAAATACAACCAAGTAGTGAATATAACAAAAAAGAAACAGACTCCCAGATCTAGAGAAGAAACGAGTGGTTCCTAGTGGGGAGAGGGGCGGGGGAGGGGGGCATTACAGGGGAAGCAGAGTAGGAGGTACAAAGTACTAGGTAAAAAATAAGCTACATGGATACATTGTACAGCACAGCGAACACAGCCACTATTTCGTAATAACTATAAACCTCTTCCTTCCTGAACTTGGCCTGTCACTAACGACGTTCCCTCCCCCATCAAACACCACAGCTGCTAAGCTACCTGAAATCTAGACATTGGGAATTGATTTCTGTGGGTGAGGAAGCGGGTCTCACCTTTGTCTCACCCCGACACAAATGGGGTACACTTCCATGGGGTTACCCAGATCTTCAGGGAACTCCAATTTCCTGCATAAATTGTTCTCCTTTTCCCCAGTGTGCTACTTAGGAAAAGGACAATAAATGATAATTCACATAAATACTAGAAAGCTAGCGACGTGTTAAGAAAAATAGGAACAGCTAATGAAAAAGGAAAATTTGTTTTTCAGAAAGAGGGCTATTAAAGCAGGAAGCAGAACAATGGTTGCCAGGGGCTGGCCGTGGAGGAACCATGTCGGCAACAAAATGACGAGAGAGCATGGAAATGTACACAACTCAGCGGTGGTGCCGATTCCACAGCCGTGCACAGGGCTCAACACTCACCCACCTGTCCACCTGAAAGGGCTGCTTTCACTGAAAACAATTACGTCTCAGTAAACGTGAACAGAAAACCAAAGGGGCCTAATCGTTTTCATTCCTTTCCTGCATGAGTCAGATGGGTGAAGATACGCACAAGCAGTTCTTTCACTTTTACGTAAAAAATCTGCGCTGTTGCTGTTTACAACAGCCAAGACGTGGAAGCAAACTAAACCACCACCGAGAGAGGAATGGGTAAAGAAGAAGTGGTTCATGTATACAATGGAATATTACTCGGCCATGAAAAAGAAGGAAATCGTGCCATTGGCAGCAACATGGCTGGACCTAGAGATGATCATACTAACTGAAGTAAGTCAGACAGAGAAAGACAAATACCATGTGATGTCACTTATATGTGGAATCTAAAAAATAATACAAGTGAATCTATGTACAAAATAGAAACAGACTCACAGACATAGAAAACACACTTATGGTTACCAAAGGGGAAAGGGGGGAGGGATAAATTAGGAGTTTGGATTGACATATACACAGTACTACACATAAAATAGATAAACAACAAGATCCTACTGTATAGCACAGGGAACTCTACTTAGCACTCTGTAACAACCTATATGGGAAAAGAATTTGAAAAAGGATAGATACATGAGGGACTTACTTCCCTGGTGGCGCAGTGGATAAGAATCTGCCTGCCAATGCAGGGGACACGGGTTCAAGCCCTGGTCCGGGAAGATCCCACATGCCGCGGAGCAACTAAGCCCGTGCGCCACAACTACTGAGCCCACGTGCTGCAACTACTGAAGCCCGCACACCTAGAGCCCGTGCACTGCAATGAAGAGTAGTCCCGCTCGCGGCAACTAGAGAAAGCCCGTGCGTAGCAACAAGGACCCAACACAGCCAAAAATAAATTAAATCTTAAAAAAAAAGCGATACATGAATATGTATAACTGAATCACTTTGCTGTACACCTGAAAATAACACCACTGTAAATCAACTATACTACAGTATAAAATATATATATATACACACACACATATATATATATTTTTTCACAGTACGCAGGCCTCTCACTGTTGCTGCCTCTCCCGTTGCGGAGCACAGGCTCTGGACACGCAGGCTCAGCGGCCATGGCTCACGGGCCCAGCCGACGTGGGATCTTCCTGGACTGGGGCACGAACCCGTGTCCCCTGCATCAGCAGGCGGACTCTCAACCACTGCGCCACCAGGGAAGCCCCTAAAATATATATTTTTTTAATTGTAATTTTCATGTAAAAAAAAAAAAAGCGTGTTTAAGGCACTGTCCAAATGAACAACTTTCCTTGAGGATTTTGTTTGCATTTACGCTTTCTTTTGAGACGGTATCTGGGGGTGGGATCCTTTGTCATCCCACCTGTGGCCCTGCTCCTGATGATACTGCTGTACACAAAAAATGGGTAAAAACACACCCCTTATCTTTCATCATCTGTTTTGGCCTCATTGCCTATTAAAAAGACCCTTAGATAAAATGAAAAAAAGAAAGCATTAAAGTATGGAATTGCACCGCTAGCAATGTGTTCCCACCATCCGGGCAGGCGTCCAGCAGAGGCAGGTGGTGGGTGATGGAAACCAGAGGCCTGCCCACCAGCCGTAAGCACTCTCCCCACGCTCAGCACGGCCACCGGGGTACAGCTGATGGTCGTGACAAGTGGGGCGGCCCTGTGGGAAGGGCAGGGGGCAGACCGAGGGGGATGCCAGCAGCGTCCGCATTCCACAGGTGCCTGAGAAGCAGCGTGCCCGCCACCACATCTGGAACGTGCAGGCACAGTTTCTAAAGGAAAACCTGTACAACTGAACCACAGGTGAGGACAGACATCCACACGGAATCCCCTGTGAGTCCCAAGTAGAGAGGGCAGCACAGCCGGACCCACAGAGGACCCTCCCACCGCCCTGAAAACTACCTTCCACAGCTTGAGTTTTAAATCGTGGACTCACCCGAGTGCCCCCAGCTGTGTGGCTGTGCCTGGCTGAGAGCTGACTTGACTTTTACCCCATGCCACGTTCCCAGGGAGTCCTTCTGGAGACCCCGTTACAGACTGTTTACAACAGCTGAGACGTGGAAGCAACCTAAGTGCCCATCGACAGAGGAACAGATAAAGAAGATGTGCTACCTATACACACAGGGGAATATTACTCAGCCATGAAAAAGAAGGAAACCGTGCCATTGGCAGCAACATGGGTGGACCCAGAAATGATCATACTGAGTGAAGTTAGACAGAGAAAGACAAATACCATATGATATCGATGTGGAATCAAAAAGATACAAATGAACTTATGTACAAAACAGAAACAGACTCACAGACATAGAGATCAGCCTAGAGGGAGCGGGGTGAGGGAGGCAAGAATTGGGAGTGTGGGATTAGCAGATGCAAACTAGTTTATATAGGATGCACACACAACGAGGTCCTACTGTACAGCACAGAAAACTCCACTCGATATACTGTAATAAACTATACTGGAAAAGAAACAAAAAAACCCACCATTCTTCCCTGACCTATAGACAGTGCACTGGCTGGTCTCTTCCTCCCCCCGCCCCACCCTCTCTCCCTGGCTCACTCCATTCCAGTGTCCTTCCTGCTCTTCCAGTTAACCTTGTATGTTCATCCTCAGGGTCTACACCCTTGTGGTCCCCTCCTCCTGGAATTTTCCCCCTAGACATCCCCATGGCTTCCCCTCTTACCTCCTTCAAATTTGCCAAAAGTCACCTTCACAGGCAGACTGATACTGACCACGTTCACGGCCATCTGTAGTCTCCCTCCCATCCTCGTTGCAGATTTGATTCTTCTCCATTCTGCTTGTTACCTTTCTGATGCTCTAAGGGTTACTTTTACCTTATAGGCTCTTTGAGTTGATGCTTTTGTCTGTCTTGATCACTGCTGTGTCCCAGCACCTAGAAGCCTGCCAGTGTGATGGTCTTTTCTTGCTTGAAATCTTGAACTGAAGTAAGGATTGAGGAAACACCCAGTACGCACGTCTGTGCTGCAAACAGCTGAGTGATAAAGACAGAAAAATACAGATAAGGATTCCGCTGATGGGCTCAGGAAAGTCCATTAGACCTGTTCTGCACCACTGTGTCTGTGATCAAGCAACTGAACGTGCCGTGGGACTCTGGGACACATGTGGAAGAACTCCGGTGACAGGAGGATGCTTGTGTGAACACAGAAGACGCGTAGAAGGTAAAGTTGGAGAGAAGATTGGGAAGCGGGTCATATAAAACCTTGGAGGCTGTGCTGAAGACTTTGATTATATTCGACCTGCAATATTTTATCCTGGGATATTCTACCTATATAACAGAACATGCACAAATGACCGTTTTTTGTTTGTTTTGTTTTGCAGTACGTGGGCCTCTCAGTGTTGTGGCCTCTCCCGTTGCAGAGCACAGCCTCCGGACGCACAGGCTCAGTGGCCATGGCTCACGGGCCCAGCCGCTCCGCGGCACGTGGGATCTTCCTGGACCGGGGCACGAACCCGCGTCCCCTGCATCAGCAGGCGGACTCTCAACCGCTGCGCCACCGGGGAAGCCCGACCTATTTTCATTTATATTTTTATAAGATACTCTGGCTTTTATGAGAGCAGTGGACAAAGAGAGACGCTGTGTTATCTGCTAGGACTGTCGTCATAGAGGACCACAGATGGGCGGCTGCAACACAGAAATGTATTTTCTCACGGTCCTGGAGCCTGGAAGCCTAGGATTCAGGAGCCAGCAGGGTTGGCTGCTGCTGAGATTTCTCTACCTGGCTTGTAGACAGCTATCGGCTATCTTCTTGCTGTGTCCTTCCATGGAGGAAAGAGAGAGAGGGAGAGGGAGAGGGGGGAGAGGGAGAGGGAGGGAGGGGGAGAGAGAGAGGGAGAGAGGGAGGGAAGGAGAGGGAGAGAGAGGGAGGGAGGGAGAGAGACGGGGAGGGAAAGACAGAGACAGCACTCTGGTGTGCCCCCCTCCTCTTGTAAGGACAGGAGTTCTATGGGATCAAGGCTCTGCCGTTATGACCTCATTTCACCATCATTCCTTCCCTAAAAGCCCCATCTCCAAATACAGTCTCTTTGGGGGTTAGGGCTTCAACGTATGCACTTGAGGGGGGCACAGTGGAGTCTGTAACACACAAGCGGAAACTGGGAGACCCATCTAGGGGCATCACTGAGAGAGCACGGCTGAAATGGAAACAGTGAGAATCAGACTTGAGACATCTGATGACCACAAAGCCAACGGGATTTGCTGGTAGATCAAAAGTGAAGGGCAAGAGAAATAAAGACGAGGGCTCCATGATTAGGGACGTAGGTGCTCAATTTCTAGAAAATGAGCATTAACGTGTATGCTTTCTGCAAGTTTATCTTAGACAGATTCCACTGATTTAGCGTGATGGCTCCCTGGTCTCAGGGCAACAGACTCGATAACAGAATGTTATCTCTGGTCACCACTGCTCTGGGTTACTGAAACTGAGCAGGACCCTGTGGGGTTCCTGGGCATGGAAGCCTTTCTGTCCCCCATTTCTTGTTTGTAGGGAACAGACTCCAGCCTCCTGGACCTTCCCTGACTCCCAAAGGGAAGATGCAAACAGTTGCCAATCAGGGAAGGATGGGGATGCAGAGACAAGGGAGGAGCAGTGAAGAAACAATAGTGCAGCCTGGGGGCAGGTCCTGGCTCCCCCTCGAGGGATACACATGACAACATCTTTGAGCTCTTTACAGCACTAAGACCCCCCAAACAAATGGAAGCTGTCACCATTCTTCATTCCAGAGAAGACCCCCTGAGGCCAGATTCAAGGGACCAGAGAAGTTCATCAAGAGATTAACTGAGGGACTTCCCTGGTGGTCCAGTGGCTAAGACTCCATGCTCCCAATGCACGGGGCCCGGGTTCGACTCCTGGTCAGGGAAGTAGATCCCACATGCTGGTACTAAACATTCCACAGGCTGCAACTAAAGATCCTGCATGCCGCAACTGAAGATCCTGCATGCCGCAACAAAGATCCCGTGCGCCAAAACTAAGTGCTCATGCAGCCAAATAAATATTTTAAAAAAAGAGAGAGAGAGACTACCTGAGACCAGATTAAAGGGGTGCAGGCCCTGCATACACCCTGATCCTGATCAGCAACCCCACCCTTGAACCTTTGCTACAAAACTCCTCACTAGCCCCCCTCCAGGTTGGGACACACAGTTTTGAGGGCACGAATTCAGTGTCCCCCTTTGCCTGGCAAACCAATAAAGCTATTCTTCTCAACTTCACCCACAGCCGTCTCTGAGATTTCATTCGGCACCAGTGCACAGAGGCTGAGTTTTGGGCATCATTACCGCTTTTACATAACCTCTTTCTGCTCACGTTTCTTCCATTCCTGTCCTAAAATTCCCATTCTTAGACTTTCCATTTCCCCTTGGTAATGTCAATCAGGAACTATGAGGTTATGACTCCTGGCAAAACCAGGACTGAGTTCCCCTGCCGAGTTTAAGATTCACCTCTTCATCCAAAACCTTATTGCCTTTCTTGTCCCATCCGTTTCCCCTAAGGTGTGAGGAATATCCAAGAAAAGACGGGACTGAAAATGAGCAGGACTGTTTGGGGAATCTCCCGGGTACAGTATCTCCTCTATGTCCCCCGTTTGTAGAAAAAGGCTTTCGTGTCCCAGACCTTCCCCGTGTTCCAAAGAGCAGACTCAAGTAGTTAAGGCTTAGAATCATAGAGTCACAGCTCTCCTAGTTCATCCTGAAAGGACAGAGATAACAGTCTGACCCGTATCTCTGAGTTGTTCTGCAGAAACCAAGACCCCCGCCCGGGTGGAGGATGGTGACCACATGCTAACCACAAGCACTAGACCCCAGGCTGGTTGGAACCAGATGGCTGATGACTGAGATTCCCCGAAACACCACCCTGTTACCTCACCACCAGCCCATCAGAAGAAGGTCCAGGAGCTGATCAGGCATCCTAGAACCCTCTCTCCAGCACTGTCTTTAAAAACCCTTCCCTGAAAGCCATCGGGGAGCTCAGGTCCTTTGAGCACGAGCTGCCCGTTCTCCTTGCTTGGCACCTGCAATAAACGCTGTACTTTCTTTCTTTTCACCCGGGGTCAGTAGATTGGCTTTACTGCACCTCTGGACCCGAGTGGACCCAAGTATGGTTCGGTAACACTGGCACCTCAGTGTTCTTCTATTTAAGATTCAGGGCTGTTGTCTGACGAAATAATCTATGTGTTCAGAATTTAGGAAGTAGCTAAAGTTGTTGTTATGCCCTAATTATTGTACAGCCCTTTGGACCTTGTTTGATCTGTCATGAGCTATTGAAAAACAGAATTACATCATGGTTTGTCTCTATCCAATGAACACACCAAAAACGAAAAGGCAGACACAGGTAGAATTAGAACATAAGCAGAACAGGAATTGGTCGTGGATGCCCTAGAATAGTCAGCATTTCCATTAATGCTGGGATATTCTACCTATAACAGAACGTAAGGGTTTATGTCCATGTATAACTTTACTTGGAAGTGATCATAGCAGCGTACGATTTGAGAGCCAAAAGGGAATTGTTAGAACACATCCCAACCTCAACAAGAGCCAAGCAAACTAAAGACTGAAGATGTGAAATGCTTGCTCGTGGTCACGGGGCAGCATGAGATCAAGGATGAATGTCTCGGGCTCTTTGCTCTTCCTATACTATGCTGTTCCTGTCCTTTACCTACCACGGGATAAACTTCTTAGTGAGCAAATGATGCTGCTTCTCCCAAATTACTCCTTTCTCTTTCTTCTCAAAAACTAGCACTTTTTCCTCCATGCTTCTCATGCATAAAGACCTGAGTTTTCTCAATTCTAAAATAATAACACCTTTGCCTACAACAGTATAATCTCCTTTTGGTTAATAAAGCATAATAAATCGTGCAAGCACATTAAACTGCTGGAGAGAAGTATTACGATTTCAATTCTAGGAATTGAGTCCATACTGATTGCATACGTGAGTACAGTTATGACACGTGGACAGACGCAGTACAGCTGTTTTCTGCCGGAATCGTCCCATTCTGTTTATCCTTTAAAACCTACACAGCTCCCTTAGAGCCTAATTTACTCAGTGGAATATGTTAAATGGCATTAACTATAAATTAGGTAGTCCTCCAGAATTGGGGGACATTAGATGGACACAGTGCAATGCTAAGAAAATGGTATCAACCCTTTTCTCTGTCAACTTATATTAAATTTGATACTGCATGTAACCATTATTGGATTAGATGCTGTATTTCGAAATCAGTTCTGTTACTGTGGAAAATTTGTGTTACTTCTAATTGAAAATAAGCAGTTCAAAGTTTCATATTGATTAGATGACTTAGAATAATTAATCATGGATATTCAGAGCATTATAGAGCTTATCTGCCTCATGGAAAGCAGATGCTTCTTCTAGGCTAATATTTTATCTTATCAAATTGTTATTAAATTCAGTACTCATGACCATTTTAATAATGGTTATGGAGTGATGGTAAGAATTTATGAAAGTCGTTAAAATGGGGGTTCTGTATTCCCAAGAGGAACACACGCGGTTGGACACCTGGTGAGCTGCTTCCACTCATACACTGAGATGCACGCGTTTATTATCTATACCTGGACATCATGGGTCCACGGTGATTACTGCATCATTAACCACTGTTATGAGATGAAGTACTGCATGCTGTACCTGCTGGATACACTAACAGGATGCAAATACAACACCAAAAGGACGTACTGAGAACAACTTTCTCGTGATTACTTAGAAACGGACAGAAATTACACCTTGAAAGACGACCTGGGTCTTTCATGAGACACTTACCAGACGTACGTGAGCCTCACATTCTTCATCTAAGAGGATTCAGGGCGCTTTATGGATGTACAGGTTTCAAAATATTTTCACATAGACCCATGTCATTTCATTCCCTCGCACACACATGCACACACTACAGATTAGCAATGTAACCTATTTTGAAAAGAAAGACTAACTCATTGAAAATATAAATATGCATAGATAACTATTAAATTGAGATAAACTGTTTTCACAAGAAATATTTAATTTTCACTTTAGAAAATAGAGATAGATGTAGCAGATTGTGACGATTAATATAAAAGAAAGATATAGGTATAAATATTATATAGGTAGATAATCACTAGTATCTCTCAAGTAAAACTTTTGCTTTTATATATAGGATGCATAAACAACAAGATCCTACTGTATAGCACAGAGAACTATATTCAATATCCTATGATAAAACATAATGGAAAAGAATAGTAAAAAGGAATGTGTGTGTCTCTATATATATAAATAAAACGGGCTCACTTTATGTACAGCAAAAATTAACATGACATTGTAAAAGTCTATGACAAAGTTTTCTCTGAATTAGTTTGTGCACGCAGGAAGTTAAGAGGAAAGTCGCTATCAAACTATTGTTGTGTATGATAAATTTTCTTTTTACCTTGCTAATTTCTTTATCTTACTTTCAGACTGGAGGTTTCACTTGAATTTTCTCTGCACTGCCTGAGCCAGTTTTTTGTTCCTGCCTTTTACTCTACAAAAATTGTGTCAAGCCTCAGAGGTCTGGTCATTGTTCAAAACGTTGCACCCAGCTTTTAAGATATTCGCTTTACTTAAACAGCTGGGCCTAAACCTCGAAAAGAAACCTATGAAGAAATTAAGCTTTGACATAACACCTCTTCTTTATCCATTCACCTTTGGGGTTGCTTCCAGCTCTTGGATATTGTAAATAATGGTGCAGGGAACACAGGTGTGCAAATACACCTTCAAGATCTTGCTTGAATTCTTTTGCATATATACTCGTAAGTGGGATTGCTGGGTCATACGGTAATTCAGTTTTTAATTTTTTGAGGAAATTCCATACTGTTCTCCATAGCAATTGCACCATTTTACATTCCCACCAACAGTGCACAAGTATTCCAATTTTGCACCCTTGGCAACATTTGCTATTTTCTGCTTCTTTTGTTTTTGATTATGTTGTGTTTCTAGTAGGCATCCTCATTGGTGTCAGGTGATATCTCATTGTGTGATATCTCATTAGAGATGTACATTACTCTAATCATTAGTAATAGTAAGCATCTTTTCTCATGCTTATTGGTCACTGTCTTTTGGGGTGAAATGTCTATTTAAGCCCTTCTGCACGTTTTTAATCAATTTACTTGTTTTATTGTTGTTGAGATGCAGAAGTTCCTTATATATTCTTTTTTAAATTTTTTAAAATTTATTTTTTTTTAAATTTAAAAATACTTTTAAAAAATATATTCTTAATAATCACCCCTTATCAGATATACGATTTGCAATGATTCTCCCATTTCACAGGTGGCCTTTTCATTCCTGATTGTTTCTTGTGATGTGCTAATGTTTTGTTGTAGTCCCACCTGTCTATTTTTCCTTTTGTTGCCTTTGGTTTTGGTGTCCTATCCAAGAAATTATGTGGCCTTAAAAAGGAAGGAAACCCTGTCAGCTGCTAAAACAAGAATGAACTTCGAGGACGTCATGCTGAACAAAATAAGCCAGGGACAAAAGGACACACACTGTAGGACTCCACTCACATGAAGTATCTAAATAGTTAAAATCACAGACACAGAAAGTAGAAAAGTGTACACCAAGGGCTGGGAGGATGGAGCACAGGAAGCTGGTATTGAATGGCTACAGAGGTTCAGTGTTGCAAGACGAGAAAGTCCCAGATATCTGTTGAACAACAATATGTCTACACTGAACACAATGAACTGTACACTTAAAAATGGCATATGTATATATATATATAAAACTGATTCATTTTGTTGTAAAGCAGAAACTAACACACCACTGTAAAGCAATTGTACTCCAATAAAGATGTTAAAAAAAATGGCTACGGTGGTAAATAAAAAAGAAATTAAGCTTTAAGAAAAAAAATTAAAAAGAAAGCACACGAAGAAAACTTTGGAAATAGAGTGCGCTCCCTTTCTGCATTCCTGCTGGACGCAGAGACCTTAAAATCACAGGGGGTTAACCATCACACACATAAAATACAAAGGATACAGATCATCGTAAGGGGACCATTTTGAAGGGCATTCCTAGGAAATATGATATCGAGGCACTTTTAAGGCAGTTACACTACCCTATTACGGCTTATGAAGATTGCCAAAGCAATAGTTAGAACATCAGAGAATAAAGTGTTCAGTGAATCGCTTTCTTTATGAATAGCCCAGCTCCGTCTCTTAGAGAAAACCTCGAAGAACTGAGTGGCTTATACGGCAGTTAAAATAGTTGCACTGTTCTAGTAAAAAGCAATCATTTGATATTGAGTTGGCTATTGACAGATATTAATTTGTGCCTTTAGATTACTAGTGACTGAGATAATTCATCCTTCGTTAAAATTCCCTATTATTAGAGAATATTAATTTATGTATATAAGATTTTATTGTCCCACTTTTTAAAAATCGGAGTAGAGTTGATTTACAATGTTGTGTTAGTTTCAGGTGTACAGCAAAGTGAGTCAGTGATTCAATATTTATGTGTATCTACAAAAAAAATTGGGTTGGCCAAATAGTTCATTCAGGTGTTTCATAGCATCTTATGGAAAAACTCGAACGAACTTTTTGGCCAACCCAATATATATATATATATATATATATATATATATATATATATATATATATATATTCTTTTTCAGATTCTCTTCCTTTATAGGTTATTACAAAATATTGAGTAGAGTTCCCTGTGCTCTACAGTAGAGGTCCTTGTTGTTTATCTATTTTACATATGTATTAGTTTGTAGCCGTTAATCCCAAACTCCTAATTTATCCCTCACCTTTGGCAACCGTAAGTTTGTTTTCTATGTCAGTGGGTCTATTTCTTTTTCCTTTTAATTAATTAATTTATTTATTTTGGGCTGCACTGGGTCTTCGTTGCTGTGTGCAGGCCCTCTCCAGTTGTGGCGAGCAGGGGCCACTCCTCGCCGCGGTGTGCAGGCTTCTCACTGCGGTGGCCTCCCCTGTTGCAGAGCACAAGCTCCAGAGTACAGGCTCAGTAGTTGTGGCGCACGGGGCCAGTCGCTCCGTGGCACGTGGGATCCCCCCGGACCAGGGCTCGAACCCATGTCCCCTGCACCGGCAGGCGGACTCCCAACCACTGCGCCACCAGGGAAGTCCCCTCAGTGGGTGTATTTCTATTTTGTAAATAAGTTCATTTGTATCATTTTGTTTTAGATTCCACAAATACGCAATGTCATATGATATCTGTCTTTGGCTTACTTCACTTAGTATGATCTCTAGGTCCATCCATATTACTGCAAATGGCATTATTTCATTCTTTTTTATGGCTTTTTCTATATCCATTGTAAGATATACCACAACTTCTTTATTTTTAATTGAAGTACAGCTGATTTAGAGTGTTGTGCTAATTTCTGCTGTACAGCAAAGTTGACTCAGTTATACCCACATATACATTCTTTTCTAATTATTTTCCATATGGTTTATCACAGGATATTGAATATAGTTCCCTGTGCTCTACAGTAGGACCTTGTTGTTTATCCATCCTAAATGTAATAGTTTTCCAAATTCCCACCTGCTCATGTCTTGTTTCTGCTGTCATTGTTTTGTGGCATTTGGATTCCTCTCTTCGGATAAAAACGCTACCAGGAGCCATGATGCATTCCTGTTTCACACTCTGTCAATATTAACTGTCATCTTCACGATCACACTGAAGATTGCACGGTGTTCTTCCCGGCAGTTGCCAAAGAATGTACCTTTCATATTTTGTAAACAGTCTTCATAGTTGTTTCTCCAAAAGAAATAGAGAATTTTCTTTTTCCATCAAAGAGACTGAAGAGTGTATTAAAAATATTCACATGTTTTGTAGAAACTCAGGCTGGAAGATTTGAATATTACGATAGTCTTGGAAATAATCAAATGGCCAAAGACTTTGGCACGTTCAATGTTGCAAGGTGATTCGGCCCTTTTTGAAGAAAACACAAAAACTTTTCATCAGCCAACCCTCTCAGAGGAAGACGTCTCTATGTAGAGTCATGAGGAAAGCAAAGCACTTGAAGTATTTCTGTCCACTGTCTGGTCTGATTCCTTACTCTGGAACTGTGCATTATTTCTTTGATCTGTAGATAAATACCAGCAGCCTCTGTACTGTTGAGAGTAATTTTTTTTTTTAGCTTTATTCATTTATTTCTCAAGCAGTGATTAAGTAGAATCTCTGGCATATTCACTGTCAGCTATAAAGCTGGTATTCTGAGTTTGGTGGATTCAAGGCGTTCTTTGGTATTTCACACACAAGGGGAAACCCTTTTTAGTGCATCTTGAAAACACCAAAATGGTAGTCTTAGGTCAGAAATCGCAGTTGTTTTTTTTTTTCCCCCAATGTGGATAGTTTATTTTAATTCAAAATATTGTAAAGATCCCTTTTTTCATCCATTCTAGGGAACAATGATGATAGATAGGCTAAAGTGGTAATAAATGTCAACCACACCATGCTTCCACATATAAGCTAACGTCTTAAAATATTATTTTAAAATTTAATAATGTAAATACATATTTAATAACTTTTTCAATTTTAGAAAAATTTTAGATTTACAAAATTATTGCAGATAGCACAGTATTCTGGCATTCTCTACACTGCTTCCCCTATCATTAACCTCTTATATTAGTATTGAACATTTATCATAATCAATGTTGATACATTTTTATTAACTAAATTTTATACTTCATTCAGATTCCTCAGTTTTCCCCTAATGTTTTGCAATACAAATAACAATCACCAAAAAAGCTGTGGATTCCACCTATTAAAAATGGAATCTAAATGTGGATTAGTATCTCTGGTGAGAAGTGATAGCTTTCCTATTAGCTGTATGGATAGAGACATACTTGATAAGAATAAATCTGGTTTCTTTCCAGATTGATCTAGGAGAAGACTATGCTCGTTTTCTACTGTGTATGTTTCAAGATATATAAGTTCTCTGTATGAATTTAGGAAGGCAAGTTACGAACCTCAACTATTTCCATCTATCTTTACGGGCACAGATCTGTGAGTCTTTGAATTTATATCCAACTGCTTCCCCAAAGATATGTGAGTTACACTGAAACTCAGTGTTCAGCACGTTTCCTGCACAGTTTATTCACAGCCTGACCAACGAATGATCAATGTTCCATGAAATTTACATATAAAATACGCATTTGAAGAAAATAAAGATATAACCCAAACCACTTTCTCCTAATTCATTCCCAAGGTTGCCCACAGATTCTGAGATAAACCTACAGAGCCACAAAGATACCAAGAATGTAAACAAAGGATGAACTGAATCGAGTCTGCACCCCGTGACTTAACAAAGCAAAGGAAGATGAAGCTGTCCCAGAAAGCTCTGGGTGGATGAAGAGACCAACTGCTTCCCACTGAGACAGAGTAAAAAGAAGGCACAGATTGATGCTTTCAAGATATGATTCAAAATGTTTAGGGACTTCCCTGGTGGTCCAGTGGTTAAGACTTTGTCTATCAATGCAGGGTGTGCGGGTTCGATCCTTGGTTGGGGAGCTTAGATCTCACATGCCTCGCGGCCAAAAAACCAAATCATAAAACAGAAGCAATGTTGTAACAAATTCAATAAAGACTTTAAAAAACAATGGTCCAGGAAGGCGGAAGATGGCGGAAGAGTAAGACGCGGAGATCACCTTCCTCCCCACAGATACACCAGAAATACATCTACACGTGGAACAACTCCTACAGAACACCTACTGAAGGCTGGCAGAAGACCTCAGACCTCCCAAAAGTTTTCTTGAGCTATAAATGACAAATAAAATTTGTATGAATTAAAAAAAAAACAAAACAAAACATCAAAAAACCAAAAATGTTTAGGGGTTTGTGTTTAGTGAATGTCATTTTTAAACACAGTACTGTAAATAAAATGTTTCCCTAGGGCTTCCCTGGTGGTGCAGTGGTTGAGAGTCCGCCTGCCGATGCAGGGGACCCGGGTTCGTGCCCTGGTCCGGGAAGATCCCACATGCCACGGAGCGGCTGGGCCCGTGAGCCATGGCCGCTGGGCCTGCACGTCCGGAGCCTGTGCTCCGCAACGGGAGAGGCCACAACAGTGAGAGGCCCGCATACTGGGCAAAAAAAAAAAAAAAGTATCCCTAGAGGTAAGTGAATAGGAAAATGGACATGACAGCAAACTAAAATATTCTGGGATTTGAATGCAGCGATTACCCTATAACACAAGAAAAATATATATAATTAACAACAACAGCACTTAAGGAGTTTCAGCCCTAACGTTATATTCTGAGCTAATTTAAAATACTACAGTGAAACATTTTGATTTTAACCATCACTGAATTAACTGAAAAGAATTCCACTGGTGATACCTGATTTATTGGCCGGACCATCCAATATGAACATATCTCAATAAAGAGAGAATGAAATAGCGGGGAACGACACATCTAAATAGATAAGGTTACAATCTTTGAATGACTTATGCAACTACCAAAAGAGACTTCTTTTCTTCTAAATTAAAAAAAATTTTTTTTTATTGAAGTCTAGTTGATTTCCAATGCTGTGCCAGTCTCTGCTATACGGCAAAGTGACTGAATTATATGCACAGAGATATAATTTTTTATATTCTTTTCCACGATGGTTTATCCCAGGACACTGAATGTACTTTCCTGTGCTCTACAGTAGGACCTTGTTGTTTATCCATTCTCTATATAATAGTTTGCATCTGCGAATCCCAAACTCCCAGCCCATCCCTCCTCCATCCATATATATTTGTAACTGAATCACTTTGCTGTACGGCAGAAATTAACACTACGTTGTAAACCAAATATACTTCAATAAAATAAATGTTCAAAACTCACGTCAAGTTGCATAGCAGAATTGTGAAGGTAAGTACGATGTGTCCCTCTTTTATAAGTGAACTCTCACTCAATCCTCACCTGGTGACGACGTGCAGTATATGATGCTAGGATGAGGATGATTATAATGGTGGCGGTGAGGGTGGTTTAATGACTACATGGCTGCCAGGTATTTCGTTAGGTCCGTAGTTTTCTAACTACAGAACATACAAGAATTGACTGAGATTTTTTTTTTTTTTGGTCGGGGGCGGACCACGCCGCACAGCTTGCAGGATCTTAGTTCCCCGACCAGGGGTCGAACCTGTGCCCCTTGCAATGGAAGTCAGGAGTCCTAACCACTGGACCGCCAGGGAAGTCCCTTGCCTGAGATTTTAAAGAAGCAAATCACAGGCTTTCCTTCGACAGATTATGAATCAGCAGATCTGTGAAGCCCAGAAATCTCTCAGTCATTATGGTGGATATAGTATACAGCCCTTACATAGAGAAACACTCCAGAGAAAGTACCCTGATATCCTTTAACGACTAATATTTAAAAGAAAACACAAACTATAGCTTCTCCAGGGATGTCCAAAGACTTTTTACATCGACTCCTTTTGGTCACTTTTTATTTGAAGGGAAGCCGCTAGTTTTCAACTGACGTGAAGATAATTCAGCTCTCCTGTTTCTCCTATAAAAGACATCCTTCCTCACTGCTAAGTACCAAATCTCAGTACTTAGGAGTCTGTTCTCTCTAAATGTCCTCTCTTCATCCTGTCCACAATGAGCTCAGAGGGATACTTTTGAATTATGATGGTTTCACTGACTAGCAGATAAAACCCATCAGAATTATTGGACCTAGAACACAGTACGGAGGATGGACCTTTGGGAAATCCAGTCTCAAACATACAGCACGTTTTTTCCAATGCCTATGATCCAGCATCCAGAATCCAGCACTTAATGATCATGGTTTCAACTCACAGGTCAGGAAAGAGAAAGAGCGTCGCATGACGTCAGAGGTACTTACTGGTTAGTTCTGTGAGCAGCGTCCATCCACGGGTCACTGGATAGAACCCGATCACGTGCCATCCCGAACTGTAAGACAGGATGACAGACGTGATTTCTCCGTGTGTCTAGAAGGTAGAAGGAACGGGTGTGGAGGATGCTGGAGGGAGACTGATGGGAAATGTGCATTACGAGCTTCCTAAGCAGCCCAACATGACTGGAGCCTAATACACGTGTAGACACAGAGGATGACACACGACGAAATCCGTGAAAGGGAAAAATCACAGAGCCCCTTGTATGTAACGGCAAGGAGTCTGACTTGCATTCTATAAGCAGAGTAGAATCCGGGAATAATACGAGTCTTAAGATTAAGGTCTGATTTTCCTGAGATGATCCTCAAAACCTTTTCATCACTAAGGTGCTGGGAAACTCTTAAGTGTGCAGGAGTGGATTTCCTGAAGAGACTTGTAATATGGTACAGCCTGGACCCTGCATATGTTTCTATAAGCCTTTTAAGAATTAGCAGATCTCCTAACAAGTGAAAGAAAATCCCAAGGTATTTATCCAAAAGGATTGAAATCAGGATACTGAAGAGATATTTGCACAACCATGTCCACTGCAGCATTATTCACAAGAGCCAAGTTGTGGAAACCACCTAAGTGTCCACCGAGAGATGAAGAAAAGGAAAATTTGCTAGATCCATACAACGGAGTACCATTCGGCCTTTAAAAGCAAGGCAATTCTGCAATATGGGACATGCAGGAACCTCGAGGACACCGTGCCAAGAGAAATAACACGAGTCACAGAAACACGAACACTGCACGATCCCAGTTACATGTGGAATCTAAGACAGTCAAATCCATGGGCTCAGACTGGACTGAGCTGCCTGGGGCTGGGAGGAGGTGGAAATGGGGAGTTTGGAATCAAAGGGCACAGAGTTTCAGGTAAGCAAGGTGAGTTCTAGCTCTGCTGTCCAACAGCGTACCTTGAGTCAACAATACCATCCACTTAAATTTTTGTTAAGAGGACAGAGCTCGCGTGAAGTGTTCTTACCCCAATAGAATAAGAGTTTTTAAAAAAGAAAGAAAATCCCAAGAACCCCAAACAATGTGAAACCGAAACAACCAATGAAAAGCCAATCCTATGAGTTGAAACCGAAACGTAGGCTGTGGGCAAGGTCAGATTTTTTTGTTTGTTTGGTGTGTGTGTGTTTGGAATTAAATACGAACACTGTGGAAGGAACCTGGAGATTCAGGCCGGGCCCATCAAACAAGATGGGTGAGCAGGACCCGGGAGCCCTCTAGCAGGCAGCATTCTTGGCAGGAGCTAAACTGGTCTTAGGTCAGTATTTATCTTAGCTTCCGGCAGAAGCCAGAGCAAATATCTCTGGAAGAAAGCAATTCCCACCGAGGGCACAGATGCTGCAATTATATTGAATCAAAGATGAGATCACAAAATAAATAACCAACATCCAAGAGGAGAAGCCTCTCTGAGTGACAAAAACAGAGGATTCGGGAACGCAAAGCCATACTATAATTGGGATTATCCTACAAAGAATATAAAAGCCAGGTCTGGAATGTTTAAAAGCATTCAGAGGATAAGGAAAAATCTGAGGTGTGAGCATCACTTTTGAAAGCAATCGGTGTCACGTCAAAAAGAACAATACTGACATTTTAGAAAATCTTTGAATTTAAAAATCCAAAAGATGGATAACAATTTATCCATAGCTTAAGGGAACGAATATGAAAATAGAAAAGGACTGGAAAACGCAGTTCGGGGATATAATATGAGAAAAATAAATAGGAAGCAGAAAATGTCAAGATCCGACACACATCTAATCAGTCACAAAAGAAGAGAATACGCAAATTAGGAAATGGGCAGCACTCAAAGATCTAATAGCTAAGGATCTTCTAGAAGTGGAGAAAAACGTGGACCCACAAAAATGGAAAGGAAACCCCCAAAAAAGGCAGTAGATAGACTCATCACAGTGAGACAAAATAGCAAAAGGGAAGATCTAAAAAGACCAAGAACAAAGGCATATTTAAGTTAGACTCACAGCAACTTACAAAAGCACCAACTCGACCGGATTCTACCTTTGCCTTTGGGCCATTTAGAGCTATTGCCCTGCGTCGCATAGAGGTTTCAGAGGATCCAAAATCGTGAATCCTAAAAAAACAACTTGTACGGGTTTTGTTTGGTTTTTGCTTGTTTTGTTTTACAGGGAGAGCGCCACTTGTGACACAGTCTTGATCTTGCAGGACTGATGATTTTCACTACTTGCTTTTTTCTTTGTTTTTGTTTCTTTTCTCTCAGCAATGAATCTCCAAGGTGTATCTCTCTCTCTCTCCCCTAATTCCTTCCCCCAAGGACCCCCGCCTACTAAATCATAGTCAGTATCTATAATGACTTGCATTTTGCTGTAAACATGCAATTGAACAAAAAATAAATACCTTTGGCATCAGAGAACAACAACAAAAGAAGTATGAAGTATCGACTATTTCTATGAAAATGTACACTTTTTTTAATGGAGAAAATTCTCACATGTAAGGTAGGACATTCATTTAATCGGTTAATGAAATGAAATGATGAGAGATAATTCTCTGGGTCTGCGATGTTTCATGCTATCTGGAGGGATTTTTATCTTATGGTTTTTTTCTGGGGGTGCCACTAATTGTCAAGGAGAATTTACTCATAGGGACCCTGACCACACCTTTGAGAAGAAGGGGATGTATCGGAGTTCCTGACAGCAGCCTCGGTGGAGTCAGAGGACACGATTCCGAGATGTAGGAGTCCATTCGTGTGCAAGAGGCATAGGTGTCAGATGAGGAAACAGCTAATGAGAGACGGGAGGTTACGAAAGAGGAACTAGAAAGCGCAGTCGGCAATGCTGAGCTGGGTCCCCAGTGTTCCCCCAGGGTCCCCTCATCCTAATCCTTTGTTTCTAATTCCCAAGGGATGTCCAGCAACACAGGTGTCATTGACAGTGATTCCCAGGTCCATTTCTAGCCCAGATTTGACAACACTGAGGCTCTGTCCCAGCTGTGCTTTCAGTCTTAGAATTGGGCAGAAAAGTAAAATCTAAACAAACGACCAGTTCTATTCAAAGTATAAACATGTATTAGGAGGTCGGGATTGACACAGACACACTACTATATATAAAATAGACAACTAACAAGGACCTACTGTAGTGCACAGGGAACTCTACTCAATATACTGTGATAACCTGTAAGAGAAAAGAATCCAAAAAAGTTATATATATATATATATATATATATATAACTGAATCACTGTGCTGTATACCTGAAACTAACATGACATTGAAAATCAACTGTACTTCAATAAAATATATATTATTTAAATGACACACCACAGTTTTACAATATTTAGTGGTGAAGAATGAAATAAACGATGTTGAGGGAAAAAGAAAAAAAATCCTTGATACAGAATTAAAGCTATTTGAGATCGTGCTTACTTTTATTTTGTCTAAATACATAATTTCCTGCAGGTAAACAGAAATGATACATTCCACCTTGCCTTCTGTTTCTGTGTTTTTACTTTTCTTAATCACTAGCTTCCTAAAGAGAACACACTGTATATTTCAAGATATAAATATGGGTGGAAAATAAGAAACGCAATCTGTCACCCTGACATCAAATATTTTGTCTCATTGGCACTTAAAAAAATGACCACAGTGAATGTCCACATTATATGTGTTTTGAAGTGAAACAGTTTTCTTGGTGCCAATAACACCACGTCTAAAAAGGAGTCTCAGTTTTCCACAAAAGTTCGTATTATATTCATTGGTTACATTTCAAATAAGAACAGTACTAACAAGATATTGTTAAATCATTTCTGACGACTTAGGAGCAACATGGAAAGCAGACAGTGCAAATAGAATAAAATAATATAAAGCCAGGTATACTTTAAGTATTTGCTCCACAGTCCAAGCTTTCTGTTGGGTCTGCACTAGATGGCCATGTGTTTTCCTTTAGATAAGGTGTGGTGATTCTCTCTAATTAGTAACCTGCCTCTTCTGCTGCTCGGTATTAAAAATAGGTCAGTAATGACCCTCCTTAACAGATAATTCTTTATAACTGAAAATAGAAGCTCTCCTTATTCCAGGCTTTCCATGTTCATCAAATCGTTCAGGTGCTTAAAAAAGTGCCTGTAAAGCGACACCGTTCCACACGCAGTGAGTTAGGCTTCATTGGAATCATGCACGTCACAGAACGCCTGCGGACGCCTTTATTCATCTAGTTATAATATTACCTGGAAGAAAGGTGTGTGTGTGTGTGCGCGCGCGAGTGCACAAATATGTAATGATATCCTTTATTTGAAGGATACTGTTCTTTTATTTAATTGAAGTATAGTTGATTCACAATGTGTTGATTTCTGCTCTACAGCAAAGTGATTCAGTTCTACACATACATACCTTTTTCTTTTTTGTATTCTTTTTCATCATGGTTTATCACAGGATAGTGAATACAGTTCCCTGCGCTATACAGTAGGTCCTTGTTGATTACCTATTTTACCTATAGTAGTGTGTATGTTTTAATCCCAAACTCCCAGTGCATCCCTCCCCCCTGCCCTCTGGCCCACCACAAGTCTGTTCTCTGTGTCTGCGAGTCTGCTTCTGTCTCGTAGATCAGTTCATCTGTGTCGTATTTTAGATTCCACATGTAAATGATATCATAGGGTATTTGTCTATGATCATCTCTAGGTCCATCCACTGTTGCTGCAAATGGCATTATTTCATTCTCTTTCATGGCTGAGTACTGAAGAATGCTACTCTTATACATGGATTGCACTGTCCTGCTCAGTGTCCACAATAGGAATAGATATTGCTGGGGTGCAGGCAGGCCACCCCAAAATGCGCCTCCCTGGCATACTGGTTATTTTGAATTAAAGTTACTTAAGAAACAGCCGATGCAGGAAGGACACTCTGACCCTCCTCTCTGTCCCCCTGAAGCAGGAAATACATCCCCCCCGTGAAAGGTTCCCTCCCTGCATCTGGACACAGAAGGACATCCTTACGGCCAGAGACAGGGAGTTTGGGCTGAGAAGCCTGTTCTTTCTTTAACTGACTGCCTCAAGCCCGAACTCTGATTAGATTCTTCATTAACTAAACACCGGTGTTCCTTTGTCCTGTTGATGCCTCACAAATGTATTGTTCCTTTGTGTAAAAAGTATAAAAGCCACCTGCTTTGGCCACTTCTTAGGTCCCATTTCTAGGAGACCTCTGTGCACACAAATTAAAATGTGCTTCTTTTTCTCCTGCTCAGCTGTCTTGTGTTAATTTTATTATTAGTCCAGCCACAAGGACTCAAGAGGGGTAGAAGGGGAAATCCCCCCTCCCCTACAATATTATAAGAGATTAAAGATAACAGACAACCGTTTTTCTCAAGTTGTCTATAAACACGTCTCATCACATGACTGTCACAGTCAGAGTCATTTATTCAGCACAACAAACATGTATAAAAGCGCTCTGTTCTGAAACAGCAAACATTTGCCTAAGAGATTCTAAGACTTAACAACCATACAATTTCATGAACACTCCTGACACACGGTTTCGGACCTTATACTTAATGGAATGGGATTTTTTTTTTCCTAACTGAAATTATGTTTGTAAAAAGAAAACCACTGTTTCATTTCATTTCAATTCTATTCTGTTCAACATTACTGGGTTGTAGTCAGGTAGAGTTTCTGAAAGCGAAAGGATATAGAAATCGTCTTGAGGCAAAAGCAACTGAGAAAAGTAAATGAAAGGTCTTCTCAGAGATATTAGCAATTTTATCACATAAATACATTAGGCGCTCTGTTTTATTGATCACAGAAAAGCAAGTGTTCACACTCTACGCACGCACGCACACACACACACAGTCACACATGAAGATATCCGTTTCATTTACAAATGTAAACATCTTGTTCTTTCTGTGTCTGAAGGCTCATGTCTCACAATGTAATCCACACCTCATTTCCTGTTCATGGACCGGGCTGTTACAGACCCCTGCGCATGGCTGCCACGGACCAGCTGCCGTGTCCCCTGCGTTGGCAGGTGGATTCTTAACCACGGAGCCACCAGGGAAGCCCCCTTTGCTCATTTTTTTAATCAACTTACTTGGGGGTTTTTTTGCTATTGAGTTGTGGGAATTGCTTACACTTTTATGCCTTTGTATTGCCTATTTGCACTGCTAATTCCTCCAACTTCAGCAAGGGTAAATGTTGATAACAGTGAGAATAAGCATTTTTTCTGTTTTTCCTCATTTTAATGGGTATTTCCCTTAGCATTTCCCCTGTAAGGACATGATGCCTTTGGGCTACACATATTGAATTTGGTATCATTACTTTCTGTT
This sequence comes from Stenella coeruleoalba, assembly GCF_951394435.1. NCBI lineage: Eukaryota > Metazoa > Chordata > Mammalia > Artiodactyla > Delphinidae > Stenella > Stenella coeruleoalba. Next base: position 1,268,950 of record NC_137152.1, read on the forward strand.
GTTGTTTGGTTAGTTTCGGCTCTTGTTTAGGGTAGACATTTATGCATTTTCCCTATTTAAAAATCAGGATTTTACCGTATTGAATATATTGAAGATTTGTGACTCACATATGATCAGTTATTAATAATACTGCATATTACTACAGAGAAGCTGAGGCCTGTATAAATTTTAATACTTCTAAATCAGTTTAATCTTTTTGCCAAGGATACTCGTCTACCATGGCCAAGACTTTGTCTAACTTATGACAGATTAACTTTCCTGACATAACATGGGTCTTTCCAAAGAATGATTTCAAGTGTGAGGTTATTTCTGACATTTTGGGGGGATTAATCTGTAATAACTGATATATATCATAATTTTGGCTTTGTTTTCTGGACAATTATGCTTATATTGGTCTTTTTGATAGATATATCCCTCAAAGTCTTTTTAATGTCTTTTTATTCTGTTTCATTGCATTGACTTTTCTTACACCTATCCTCTCTGTCTCTTCATTATTTTCCCTACAGGTTATATTCTTTCTTGCTTTTCATTTCCATTTCTGTGATTTTTACTCCCTCTTCACGACAGTGTTATGTTGGTTCATGACCACATTCTGCTGTCTTCTTGCCATCTTTTTTTTGAGTGATTGTATTTTGACTTTGTTTTCTTCCTTCATGGGTGTGAATTGCTTTATTAAAGATGTGTAAGTGTTCTAGAAAGTAGTGTATAAAATTTATTGTTTTTAAAACTCTTCAACCTTGTTTTTATATACGCCAAGGTCCTTGTCCTGAAGTAGGTTATAATGTTACACCCATACACTTCCTTCAGACTTTGGGTATTAGTTCCTCATTATTCTGTATAATTTCTCCTCCACCTCTTTCCTGTTTTGTCTATCATTACTGCTGTCACTCTAAAATATGTAGACCTAGCAGTATGGTCAGAGCAGACTTCTTACCATGACACTTACTGAGGTTATAATTCAGGGGCAGAATTTAGTGGGATAGTTCTGAAAATTCCCTGCTCAAAATATCATCATTTTTCCCAGTGTGAATTAGAAGTAGAATAATTCAAAGGAAAAGAGAGAGTTTGCAGGGTTGGGTGAGCTCTTGGTTCAATTTCGCTTTCGTCATGAACCATCTGGGTTAAATTTACGTTGCCATCACTCCGAAGTACTGACGTGTTTTACTGAACTCGTGTTCACTGTACCAATTCTTTGCCATGGTCATTAGATGTGTCCCTACTTCACTTTCCTGGTTCCGGGTAGCTGTACGGGTGCAGTACACTTCCGTTCTAGTTAATAAATATAGCTTATTCACATCGAGGTAACTCATTCAATCAATATCATTTCAATGATCAATAACATGTGAACCCTTAAAGTCTTATTTCAGGGACTTCCCTGGTGGAGCAGTGGTTAAGAATCCGCCTGCCAATGCAGGGGACATGGGTTTGAGCCCTGGTCCGGGAAGATCCCACATGCCGCAGAGCCACTGAGCCTGTGAGCTTCAACTACTGAGCCCGCGCACCACAACTACCGAAGCTGACGCGTCTAGAGCCCGTGCTCCGCAACAAGAGAAGCCACCGCAATGAGAAGCCCATGCACCGCAACGAAGAGTAGCCCCTGCTCACCTCAACTAGAGAAACCCCACATGCAGCAACAAAGACCCAACGCAGCCAAAAATAAATAAATAAAATTTTTTTTTTAAAGTCTTATTTCAGGCAGGGAGATTCAAGTGGAAATCTGACAAGCTCCTCATTTGTGCCCTCAAGTAATCAAGTGATGGAGAAAGGAAAGGAATTATTTCATTATAATACTGGTATATTTTTATGCAGGATGCATACATATAGGACAGGGCTTTGTGAATGGGAATAAAAGTGTAAGAGAATGTTCTGGAAGGAGATGACATCGGACTGGACGCACTGAGGATGATAAGGCATCCACTAGGTAAGGGCTGGTGGTTTGTGGCAGAGGGTGCAGCATGTATCTTGCCAAGGCTCTGGAGACCACACACCTCATGGACACGGTCGCTAGTAACTCAGGGACCCCGGACATGCATGGGAGTGGACGGACGCAGAGGTAGAAAAGGCAGGATGCTAACAGCAGCTGTAGAGATGGCAGAGAGATTCAGAATACAGCTGCGACATTTAATAGCAAGGGACCACGAGCAAGCAAGATTTTAACTGCAAGCGTGGAAAGCAACAATGTGTGATTTTTGGCAAGAGACTCTTCAGCTGTGAGAGGATAAGGAAGTTCATTTTGAGCGGGCTAAGGAATGAATGGAAGATGAGAAAGGCGAGCAGTGAGATGGAGATGACTCTAGGAGATGAGATGTCACGAAAAGGAAGAAGGATACGACAACATTCAACGCTAGGACACCGCACAACGGCTTGTCCTGCAGTTCTGCTCTGCGCTGTAGGAGGTCTGGAAATGGACGCGATCTGAAGAAGCACGTTTGGGGAACACTGGCGGAGGTCGATTCCTGAGAATGTGGGGCAACCGTAAGATCCCGATTATGGCAAAGAATTCTGAAAATGGTAGAGAAATAATTGGACGGTGGGTGGATAAAATTTCTTAAATTAAGGCAGAACCCCAGAATGGACTTGGCCACTGGAAATTCAAATCCTAGATTTGATGCTTAGCAGAAGTGAAGTGGGGACAGCATGTCTGACGGGCAGTGGCCACACTGTCAGCTTCATTTGTAAAAGGAAGATCATTCTTTTCTAATTTGATCAATGGCCTGAAAGCTGTGATGATGAGAACTGACAGCTTTAAATCTCTGGATATAATTTATCTGGACACCAAGGCGTATTTTGAAATGCATGGCTGTTTGAAAAAAACACGAGAGTGAGATATTACAAGGATTACAAGTGAACTGGGCAAAAGTTAAAGATTATCTAGGTACTTAAATGATAAATAGATGATAGATAGAAGCTGAAAGTTTTATATATATGTGTGAAAATTAAGACTGAATGATCTATTGTGTTTTGTCTTACTGGAAAACTCTAACGCAGAGAGTGCTAATTCAGATGCCAATTGTTGCTGGCTTGAACAGGCTGACAGTATGCGTAAATTAAAAAAAAACAAACGTACACTTAGTATATTCACTGAAGATTCTTCCACGTCTTTTTATGGCTTGAAAGCTCATTTCTTTTTAGCGCTGAGTAACAGACCCTTCTGTGGATGGAGCATGGTTTCTTTGTCCACTCACCTACTGCAGGACATCCTGGCTGCGTCTGAGTTTGGGCAATTATAAATGATGGTGCTATAAACAGTACAGGCTGTGTGATTCTAACTATGTGACATTCTGGAAAACCCCAAACCATGAGGACAATAAAAAGATCAGTGCTTGTCACGGGTTAGGAGGGAGGGATGAGCGCACAGAGCAGAGGATTTGAGAGCACTGAAGCTCCCCTGTATGACATTACAATGGGGGACACGTGTCATTTTACACTTGTCCAAACCCACAGAACGGGCAACACCAGGAGTGAAGCCCGCTGCAAACTAGGGACTTGAGGTGATGATGATGCTTCAATGTAGGTTCATCAGTTACAACAGCTGTACCATCTGTGGGAGCTGCTGACACCAGAGAAGGCTGTGTCTGGGTGGGAGTGGGGGTACGGAAACTGTCTGTCCCTTCCTCTCGATACTGCTGTGACCCTAGAATTGGTCTGAAAAATAACGTCTATATAAAAAATCATCTTACCAAACAACCGAGCAATCCCCTTCCTATGTCCTTAACTCAAGAGAAACGAAAACCAGAATCACACACGAATCCGTTCGCGTATACTCCAGACAGCGTCAACTGGAAAGAAAGCGGACATCCCACAAAACACGACGAGATAAAAAGTGGAGTCTTCACACACACGTAGAATGGGACTTGGCTTTAGAACGGCTGGACACGTCAGTACCTGCATCTCCGTGGTTGAGTGTCTACGTCACCTGCTGAGCCACAAAGACAAACACAAAAAAGTACATGCTGTCTTCTTTCCTATATTTGACATTCTGAAGCGTGTACGGTGACAGAAAACACGCCAATGGTTGCCTTAGGGCTACGAACAGCAGAAGGTTCTGTCTGAAAAAGGACAGGCGGGGATGTCTGGGGTTCTACGGGGGTTCTGTGCGTTGATTGTGGTGGGCAAGTGGCTACGCTAATTATACAACTTTTTCAAACTCACTAAACTGTGCACTTTCAATGGATGTAGTCCCCAATTCCTAACAGACACATTACTATAGATAAAATAAACAACAAAGACCTACTGTATACCACAGGGAACACTACTCAACATTCTATTATAACTTATACGGGAAAAGAATCTGAAAAAGGATACATATATATGTATAACTGTATCACTCTGTGGTGCAACGGAAACTAACACACACTGTAAATCAATTATACTTCAACAACAACAAAAAATATTTTAAAAAAATTAAGTGGATGTAGTCCATTGTATGCATTAGACCTCAGCAAATTAGATGAAAAGGACAAGTTGACATCAACACATTCATACACCTGTGAAATACACACACTCAGTAAAGGTTAAAATCCAACATCACGCTCCTAGAAGAGATGCACAGTAGTTACAAGAATCCCTTAAGTTTAAAAGAAGTGGATTCGAGACCTCTCTGGTGGTCCAGTGGTTAAGACTCCACACTCCCAATGCAGGGGGCCCGGGTCTGATCCCTGGTCAGGGAACTCAGATCCCTCATGCCTGCCGCAACTAAGACCCGGGACAGCCACATAGATAAATAAATGTTAAAATAAATTAATTAATAAAAATAAAAATAAATAAGTGGATGGGAAACATCTACTATGCAACACGAGGCATAAGAAAGCTGAAGCAACTGTGTTAAAACCAGACAGGATGGGGCTTCCCTGGTGGCGCAGTGGTTGAGAGTCCGCCTGCCGATGCAGGGGACACGGGTTCATGCCCGGGTCCGGGAAGATCCCACATGCCGCGGAGCGGCTGGGCCCGTGAGCCATGGCCGCTGAGCCTGCGCGTCCGGAGCCTGTGCTCCGCAAACGGGAGAGGCCACAACAGTGAGAGGCCCGCGTAGCGCAGGGGAAAAAAAAAAAAAAAAAAACCCCAGACAGAGTAGACTTCAGGAATATACGAGTATCAAGGATCACTAATGATAAGGGGTTAAATCAACAGGAAAATATAACCGTATTACAGATGTATGTCTGCAAATAACAGATTCAAAATAGAGGGAGCACCATTCTGAGAGATCTAACGTTGAAAACGGACAAATCCACAGTTACAGATTCCGAGTTCAACCCTCCCCTCGCAGTAACTGGATAAAGTATCACTAAGGGCAGAGGTGATGGGAGCTGCCCCCTCCGACACCTTGAAATAACTGACCTCCGCCAAGCGTAGAACACATCCTCTCAAGGGCACATGAAACACCCACAAGGGTCACATACTCTGGGCCATGAAATAAGTCATAACACGTTTTCAAAGACTGGAGTTCTATCAAATGTAGTCTTGGATCAAAACAGAATTAAGTTAAAAATCAATGAAAACAACGACCTGGGAAATCCTTGAATATTTGGCAATTTAAGAGACATAGTTCTGCTTTGTACAACATGGGTCATAGAAGGACAAGAAGCATGAAAAACCCAACCTATTAAAAATTAGATGGAGCTAAAGCAGCACCTAGAGGGATATTTATGGCTTTACACGCCCCTATGAGATTTCGTAAAGGATTAAATCAACGTACTTTTTCTCTAAGAATCTAAAAAAAAGAGCAAATTAAACCCAGCACAAGATGAAGGAAACAGTAGATATATGAATATATGAAATCATAAATCACTGAAAGAAATCAATACAGAATATATGCTTTCATATATTAATTTTCAGTGCTCTACGATTTCTTTAGAGAGATGCCAGACACCTGGGAAACGCTTCCTTTTTTTTTAAAATTTATTTATTTTTGGCTGTGTTGGGTCTTTGTTGCTTTACAGAGGCTTTCTCTACTTGCGACGAGCAGGGGCTACTCTTCGTTGCAGTGTGTGGGCATCTCACTGCAGTGGCTTCTCTTGTTGCGGAGCACGGGCTCTAGGTGCGCAGGCTCCAGTAGTTGTGGCACACGGGCTCAGTAGTTGTGGCTCGCGGGCTCTAGAGCGCAGGCTCAGCAGTTGTGGCGCACGAACTTAGTTGCTCCACGGCATGTGGGATCTTCCCATACCAGGGCTCGAACCCGTGTCCCCTGCATTGGCAGGCAGATTCTTAACCACTGAGCCCCCAGGGAAGTCCCTGCTTCCTAATTTTAATAAAAGTGAAGAGGTAGCAAAGGAAGAATGAGTTTCAGAAAAAATGGGCAGCATGAAGATTGGGTACACTGTGACACGACCCTTCTTGGTGACACACAACATCATTGCTAAGATTCCTGACAAACCTACAGGAGCAGAGTCCTTGCGGGAACCAGCCAAGGAGGTTTTCTGTACGAAGATGGTCCCGTGACACAGCAGTAGGCTTGTGTGTGGACACCGGAAGGTGGAGAGAAGCATGGGACAGAGCTGGGGACCTTTTAGAAACCACGGCTTGAGAGTGGACACATGACATGCTGTCCTTCTGCAAATGTCTACTGGGCATTTTTATAAACGTTGGTATAAAGTATTGAGGAAGCTTAGAAGACCCTTCCTTCTCCTGGGGAGCTTCCCATTCGTCTGGGAAAAGCAAACAAGTAAATACATGTCTATTAGGTCAGATGTCGATGAGTCGTGGCGCGCAAAATAAAACGGAGAAAACAGCTGCGACAGACTACAGGTTTGAAGGAGGACGCCTTAACATAATCGAAGGAACATTGCCCCACACAGAAAGAAGGGCAAGGGCAGACACCTTGGGATGACCATGCTTCTGCCACTGGGAGATTAAGTGTGTGTCCCGGGTGGAGGGCTACTGAGCCTGTGAGGTCATGGAGGGTCTGGGGACCCGGTCAGCTGTGACCTTACAAGATTTACATGGACTTTGGGGTAGAAGTTTTCCCTGGGAAGACTTTGGAATTTTCTAAGTGGTGGCTAACATCACAATATTTGTACCTCTTCAGTGGTCACGATGCTTGCTTTGTTTGCAATACTTTTGCACAGCAAATGAGTTGAAATGGAAGCGCTTTGAAAAGAAACAGGCCAGAAAAGATCGGGGTCGGAGGCTTTCCATTTTAGCCTGTGCCAAAGCTGTCCATTAATACTTTATGGAAAAGGCAGGGGGAAATTGAGTCTGTTTTGCACAAACTATTGAAACCTCTGAAATATTCATTTTAAAAATAGCAAGCGATCTTTTTTTCTTTCTCCCCTGAAGAAAAATAAACAACCCTGTTCAACCAACTGCTCCCTCCTTGGAAACAAGTGTCTTGGCCATTTACCAGCTCTCACTGAAAGTATGTTATAGATAGAAAGCCAACAGGCTATTGTAACTCAACTTACAAGCGGAACTTATTTATCTTTTATCAGCGCTCTACAGGAAAATCAGGGTCTTGCAATGTCCTGGAACCCTTGCACAGAACTGGTGAAAATGAGATGTGTTTCCTTGGAACTTCTGAAAATCTGCCCTTCCCCACATTTATAGAGAGACGTGGGGTGTGTAGTTTCTCTGGTGTTTTTGTTTTGTTTTGCTCAACCGTAAGATACGAATAAGTGAGACCTTCAAAGGATGGATTAGTGAGAGCTTTCATACCAGTAAGGAGACATTTAAAATTTTCACTAAGTTTCTCTATGCATGCAAAAATCCTCTGCTTGGTTCAACTTGAATTTTATATATACTTATAATCAACATGGTTAACATGAAAGTATATTATGCATTATATAAAAGTATACATTATACTATTATAAAATTATATGTAATATAATATATATTAAATATTTTATATATTTATATTAGAGACGTTTATTATGTTTAATATATATTTACTATATATATCTTACATTCGTTCTGTTTCTCTGGAGAACCCTAATACAAGCTTCATGAGCAATTATTAAAGAATGCCTTTTAGATTTGCAAACAATATTATGGGGCTTGAGAAACATGTATTTGCTATATTTGATTGTTCCTCTCTCTTCTGAATCATATTATACTGTTGATATTTATTTTGATTATTCCTCAATTAAAAAAGTGACTTTAGCACCTATTCCTCTCCAAATATGCCACGCTTCTCTCTCCTTCTCTTGCCAAATTCTTCAAGAGAGGTGTCTAAACAAGAGTACCCCTATCTCTCCTTTTCATGTCTCTCTGGAACGCACCTCAAAGCCAAGGGGAGGGTGGGGCTTATGGATGTCATACGGACAGGAGCCGACATGATGAGTGACCGGGATGCACCCACATTTCAACCATCTCCACACCGTGAAGTACGACGGATCACGTCAAGTTCTGACCTAATGACATGCCACATGCCACCTCTGAGAAGAAACTTGCAATGTCATCGTGGGGTTCGGTGCAAACTCCTGTTTTTCCCTTTGCCCCGAGAATGGGCACTTCCCACAGAAAGAGCTATTTCTCCTCTGGTGTCCTGGAATGAGGAAACATGGAGCAGAGCCTTCCACGAGCTGCCGCGTGCATGGCCGGGAGGCTGAAATAAACACTGACCCGTGTCGACTACCACTGACGCTGGGTGCTGGGGCCACCAGCCAAGGGGGCTGAGGAAGACGTCTGGTATGTTCTCACACATCACGTGTCCACACACAGACTCCACCACGTGCCCCAAAATGACCCAAGGTCCATCTTCTGAGTGTCAGAAGCCTGCAGGCAGACATCTGCATCTCTGGCTGTTCCTCCTCTCTCCCGATCTGTGCTCAATCTGCAAGCACCTGACGGAGGCTCTATTTCAAAGTGTTTGCAGAAACCAAACATAAGTCATTACTAATACCAGGACCACCAGGAACAAATACCACCCTCTCATCCATTGCTCTGATTTCCAACAAGACCCCTGAGTGGTCTCACCCGGCTCCGCCGCTGTTAAGAAGTGAAATACACAATCTGATTAAAGTTAACATTACAGCATGACCTTTCTCCACTCAAAACTCACCCGGGGCTTTCTGTTTGGCTAAGGGTTAGAGACCACATTTCAAAAATGCTTCTGTGTCTCCACAATTCTGTATGTGACTTGCGCGGTACAGAGGGAAGCCCTGAGAATTTATGACCAATTGTTATTTAAACAGCTTATAAATTACCTCAATACTTACGGTAATTTGATTTATGCCTTACCCCAAAGTAACACCTGTGTTCGGTCAAGTTCATCTGTAATGTAAGGATAATAAGGGCCCTTATTTCAGAGGGTGGCTAAAAGAATCCCAAGAGATATGCCGAAAACATTTAGACCAAAGCTTAATATATATCCTCTCAATAAGCTCAAAATATTTTCAAATTTCCAATTACTTTTTCTTGGATCCACTTTATTAAAAAAATTCTAAATTCCAAATATATACGCACATTCCAGTTCTTTTTACTTATGCTGTACTAAGTTCAATGTTAAATGCATAATAACCTGTATGATTTTACTGTTGTGTCATTTGTGAGACTCCCTCGAAGTTTCAGCAAATAGAAAATGTTGGTTTGCTTTTTTAAAGTTCAAGCATTCTCCCATTGTTCTGCGAAATGTTTTAGAATAATTAAACTTGATGAATCTTGTTTTCCAAATGTTTTATATCTTTTGCGATCGTTTATTGAAATGTTCTCTCAGTCCTGAAAGAAGCGTGTTGAACTCTCCCTCTCTAATTTTGCAATCATAGTTCTGTCGATGTCTGCTCCGGTGATTTCAGGATTTAGTGTTCCTCATGTGCTCTTTTAGGATTGTTACACCTTCCTGGTGTGTTTCATCTTTTACTCTTCTCCACTGCTCCTTTTTTCCCCCCTTTCTTGCATGTTTTGCTAATTCTGTCTGATATTACTACAGTCATAACAGCTTACTTAAACTTAGCGTTTGTTGGGTTTTTATTAGTTTTATCCTGAACGTGCACACAAGGTGTCTTGGTTCAGAGGTGGATTTCCGGTGAAGAATCTCACAGGAAATAGTAAGTGCATTCCTGGGGTTTGCCCCAGTCCTCACCCAGGGGGGATGCAATGAGAAACAAGTCAATTGTTCAAAGGAAAGAGCCTAACGCCCTGGGGGGCAGGAAAATGAGTTTTCTTTGTGTGGACAAGTCAAAGGGGAAGCTGTCCTCTGAAGGAGTCCGCTCCTTCCTCCAGCCTTTGGAACGTAAATGAAACCTCCCCAGGAGCCTGAGACACCTGCCTTTTTTATCCCTACCAATGGCCATAAGGTCATGGGATCATTCCTCCTTGAAGTGTAAATACCCCAAGTGAATACCAGTCTTCTAGGGGCCTTGGGGCTTAACCAAAAGATAAGTCTGAGTCCTAACCAGTTATCTTCGGGGGAGATAAGAGAAGTTTTATTATCCTGTTGGATCAGAACAAGTATTTCCTTCATTAGAGAAACAAATGGCTACACACCTAGCCCTTATGGCATGTGAAAATGTTTCCAGGATAAGTGAAAGGTAACATTTCCTAATTTTATATCATATATACTTCAGTGTCCCACTGACTGAAGCGTTTTTGTTTTGTTTTGTTTTCTTTAAAGAAACACTGAAAAAGCCAGAAAAGTTTTCTTTCTCCAAAATGATTTTTTTAGGATTTTCATGGTATATTCCTTTCCAGTGTGTTTGCATCTTTATATCCAAGAAGTATATCTGGTAAAGAACATACATTGTACATTTTTCACAGAGTCTGATTCTCTTTGTATGTTATATGGAGATGACAGTAAATTTTAAATAAGTTTATTACTGTATATGTATGTGCAAACATAGATGACAGATAAATTTAGGTAAATTACATACTATAATATAACATTTAATAGGATCTACCTGCCTAGCTAGCTATTTGTCTATCTACATACAATTTCATTCTATCGATTTCAAGTTCTGTGTATTTCACCAAAATTAACAAAAGAAAAAAGGTATTAGGCTTAGTAGTCACTCTCTCGGCAATCTTTTCACTCAAGCGACTGTATGACTTGTTGTCTTCCACTCATCAGCTCTCTGCCCGGGTGCCCTGTGTTATGCTTCTATATAACCCTCATCAATCTCCTACACTGTGCGTTTATTTCTGTGTTTCCTGTCTCCCCTCCCGAAACAGAAGCTCGGTGGATCTGTACCTGTGTGGGCCGCTGTTTTCTCTGCTGCAAGCCTAGAACAATGGCCTTCCCCCAGCCTGGGCTCAACAGAGACCTGCTGAACCCTCAGCATTGGCACCTGTGAAAATACCCACTTTCTGGACAGTGTGCATGGGGTAAGTGCCTACTCTGCTCTCTGCTGTACTTTGTGAAACTGGAGCATAGTTTTTACAACGTTGCGTGAGCTTCGGGTGTAGAGCACAGTGATCCAGTTCTATATACACACTATACACTCTTCATACATATACACTCTTCATACATACACACTCTTCATACATACATTTTAAAAAATTTTCATTGCAGTATAGTGGCTTTACAATGTTGTGTTAGTTTCTGCTGTATAGCAAAGTGAATCGGCTCTACGTTTATCTTGTCTTTTTTGGATTTCCTTCCCATTTAGGTCACCACAGAGCACTGAGTAGAGTTCCCTGTGCTATACGGCAGGTTCTCATACATACATATTCTTTGTCAGATTCTTTTCCATGATAGGTTATTCCAAGACACTGAACATCTGCTGTACTTTTTAATAGTTATTTTTTAAAAATCTGAGACACCCATTCATTCCACAGACACTGAATTTGTCTCCTAACGCAGTCACCAGATGGCTACAATGTAGGAAGGTTCATTAAGTGCTGTCCTTGAGTGCAGGTAACCTGCTAGGCAGGATTTGAGCGCGACTTATTTGTGCTGAGAGTGGCTTTTTCCTCGAAGGCGGGACTAGCTAATATGGAACTGTAACTCAGGGACGGGGAGGGGGAAGCAATTCCACAGTCCATGGACAGTAAACATGGTGACAAACAACGGAGCTCGGAGCCATGGCCCCACAAGAACGCCATACCCACCATGTGGCAAAATAAATACACACACCGAGACGAAAATAAAGAACAAACAGACACTATGCACGTTAAAAGCAGTGCACGGATAATGGGGGAGACAGTGGTCCCTGCCCTTCCAGAGGGAAGCTGCCCCTCTGACGTTTGTACAAACTACGGGACTGTCTCCTCTAGTTGGGTCAATGCCTATTTTCATGATTGAAACGGGCCACACGCGTATCTTGAAGTTAGCACAGACACTGGAGGTGTGACCAGGGTTTGCATTTTTCCCCATCTGCATGGATGGATCTGTGGGATTCTGGATGGCCCGAGGGGCGCACAGGAGGCTTGGGGAGGAGAGATTTCTGGAGAGAAAACTGCGTGGCAAGATGAAGACCCTTGCTCCTGCTGTCCCCATTTGGAGACCTGAGCCTGGCTCTTTCTGAGCCTGAAAACTTCTCCCTAACAATACTGAAGTTGAGACTAAAACATAATAATAGCAATAATAATAACTATTATTAGAGTATGAAGCAACGAGTAGGGGCTGCTCTGGCTACACCAGCAAATGCCTGAGATCCCCTTGGAATGACACAGTGCACTGTGGAATCCACGTAATCAATTATCGGGGCATTTTTCTAGGACATGCATTCTCAGTGGTGGCAATACTGCCCCTAAAAGGGGCCCAAAAGGGATTCCTTGTGGGTTAAACAGAATCACGTTCTTGTATCTACAAAGCCCAGACACAAACAGTGTATGTAACCAGACAGACAGTTATTTCTGCTACTAAGATTTCATGGAGGTGGGGCTGGCTGAAGAAGAAAGATCTCAAAAGGCTCCTTGGAAAAAGGGGGTGTGACGGCTGTTTTATGGATGTGCGTGTGAGTGTGTGTGTGTGTGTGAGTGTGTGTGTGTGTGTGCGTGTGTGTGTGTCCCTTTTGGGGCTTTATACACGTGTATCCAAATTTATCTGCCCCAAAGCCTAGCCATCTCCTCTGACTCACAATTACTCCGTTACCTGGGTCCATATGCACGTCTACTGAACATGTCTTCCACGGTCTCTGTGTATTTATATTGTCTTTTAATTATATTGTCTTTTAATTGGGTCCTCCTCCATTTCTACTCTGCTTGTAAAAGAGAAGGTGAGCCAGCCAATTACCAGCTGCACTGCAGTTCCTGCATTTGATAACACAGTGTAAGCTATTTCAGGAATATCTCCATTTCTTCCTTTACCACTGATTTGGGTAGTCACACAAGCTTATAAATCCTGCTTTGTTCAGTAAAGTTAGATAATTTGTGCTGATGTGCAAAAGAGAAAGGAAGCTCCTGAGGGATGATGTCAGACAAAATTAAAAGAGAGGAACTAAAATTTCTCCAGAGAATTTTGCTTTCACCTTTCAGGAGAATGGAAAACCCTTTACGTCGCATCCAATAACCCAGAGAAGACCAGTGAGAATGGGCCATTCAAGGTTTATATGCGTAATATTCATCTTAATGATGAAAATGACAGAGCAGCCTTCAACTTTTTTGTCAAGTAGCAAAAATAACGTAGAAGGAAACCACATATAAATCCCATAGCCTGAGGGAGGGTCTGGCTTGCATGTTTGCAGGGAATTATCGGGATTATATGTCGAAAAGCATGACTCCCTGAGTTATGGGGCTGAGAACGGCCTCTGGAGTTGTGGGATCAGGTCCGCTCTACGCCTCCAGGGAATGTCCTGGAGCCTTTGCTTAGGGGGAGGAGTCCCAGAAGCTCCACTGGCATCAACTCATGACAGGAAAGAGGGACACAGCAGGGGGAAGAGGATCCTGCCCTCGACCCCGACAGTCCCACCCAGGGGCTTGAATCCTTCACGCGTAATTGGTGAGCGATGGTTCCCACTGTGCCCCAGAAGCTGTGGGCAGGTAGAGGACACGCAGTGCGCTCTGCCCTGAAAGGCTTACACGCAGCGATGTTCAATCGTGACTAAGTTTATTAGAGGTCTCAGAGCCCCAAGTGCTACCCATGGAATGCTGACTATATGCAGGTGGTTTACTAAGAACTCAAATGAGTAAGAGAAGATGAAGAAACACGCTTCTGACCTTCATTGGTGAAAGGAGAGTGAGGGATACAGATTCACATGCTAATAACAATACTGTACGTGAAATTCTACAATAATGTTAGGGATGAGGTGGAAAGACGGCACCAGGAAGCTGGAGAGGGTGGGAACACGGGGAGTCTGAAACATTACATGAGGAATGTGACGCACACAGGATGCTTTGAAGGGGGACTGGGATTTCTAAACAAAGAGCTCGAAAGAGGGAGAAATACGGCCATCCTCAGAGGCACCCATTCATTTAAAAACCCAGGAAATAGCAAATAGCATCAGGGAGCTGGGATAGCATGTGTGGAGGTCTCTGTAAAAGCAGAGATTTAGAAAAGAAATATCAGACTTCGTTCTGAAGACTCTTATATGCCCAACGACTCTCAGTTTCAACTTCGCCACAACAGAAATGGGTATCTATTGAGTTAAGCAGAAGCAGTCAAATTCCACTTCTTTCTGATTATGCTTCTCCTATGAACTCATGAAATATAAAAGAAACAAGGTTTGGATTCTCAAATTTAATTCTCAACTTTCAGCTTCACCATATAGATCAATGGCAATGCCTTAAACTAAATAAGAGTATCTTAGGAATTGTAGATCTTGGTGTCTGTCTCTCTCACATCTAAACTTTACGTTACATTAGTAATAAACGTAAACACATAATTTGATGATTTCGTCCTTGAAAGAACAGTTATTCCCACACTAACGTTTAAGTTTAAGCAGAAGAAGCCAAACATAAAGAAATGAAGCAGGAGGAATTATTTAAATCGAAGAAATACAGGGTATCCAAAAGCATCAGAGATCTCTTGTCGATAGGATTAAAATATATATGTATATTGTAGGTGTAACTTATGTTAATGTTTCCTTTTATCTGTCCTTTAAATCCAAGTATGATGGCATTGAGAAATACAGCTTAATAATTCAAAAAAAATGGCAATATAAAGAAAGAGGGCAAGTGCAAGGAAGAAATCTAGGAGGAAACAGAAGACTAAAGGAAATATTTCTATCAGTATAAATAACCAGGGCAAATTTACTGTCCAGAAGAGAGTCAAGCATAAAGGCTTGAAACTAAGGACAGAAAGTTATTAACCTGTTAGGAACTGAAAGAAATTGGAACTGGAGGAGAAGGGCAGCTTTTCCTATGATAAAAAAATGAAGAACAGATACCAAAAAATTATAAAAGAAATTGAAGCCTATTTCTGAAGACCTAATTTCTAACTATATACGTGTAATCCAACCATCTCTCCCTATTTTCATACTTTGAAGAATAAAAACATTAAGAAAAAAATAACTAAGAGATTTATGCTTGGAGAGATTGGTTTATAAATATATACGATTGATCATCTATTATACAAAATATACAACTGATTGTATACACATAATTATACACACACTCATACACACACATGCATATCCTATCCCAGTACATGTATCTGTTAGTTCTCAGTACTTTTTTTTAAGAATACATAACCTGGTTGTTTGCTATTTTTAGAATGTTTGTGCCCCATTTAATTGACATCACATGTGGGCACACTTTTAAAAATCAACTTTATGGACGTTTACTTATCTGTGATTACATGCACCCTTGTGAAGGGCAAAGTTCAGTGTGTGTTGACACATGTGCACACCTGTGTAATCACACCACAGTTAAGACATAAAACCTTTCCGTCACCCCAGAAAATTCCCTCTCTCTCTCTGACCATGAAATGTCTACCGATCTAGCCAGAGGTAACAACTGATCTGATTTTCCCACCTGTTCTAGAACTTCAAACAGTTACACACTCTGCACCTTTTTCTCCTGGTCCTTTCACTCAGCGTACTACTTTAAAAATGTATCCACCAGGGCTTCCCTGGCGGCGCAGTGGTTGAGAGTCCGCCTGCCGATGCAGGGGACACGGGTTCGTGCCCCAGTCCGGGAGGATCCCGCGTGTCGCGGAGCGGCTGGGCCCGTGAGCCATGGCCGCTGAGCCTGCGCGTCCGGAGCCTGTGCTCCGCAACGGGAGAGGCCACAGCGGTGAGAGGCCCACGTACCGCAAAAAAAATAAAAAAATAAAAAAGTATCCACCAGGCTACATACACAAGGAGTCACATCTTTCACGGCCCAGTGAAAGGACGATGGGGATATAAATATTCGTACTTCAGCAGTCATTGGACAACTGTGTTATTATTCCCCACCTGTGATGACTGTAACTCTGATGTGAGTAGTTCTGTGCTAACCTTTGTGCTGCCGTACACTCTCAGTCCTCTCGGGTAGGCGTGGAGTGGCTGCTTCCTAGTACAAGTGCGTATTTAGCTACAGGAATCGGTAAAGTACCCAGTAACAATCCCTTCTGGACGATCACCACCAGTGTTTAAGGCATTCAACGGCAATACGTCCTTTTACAAACTTGGAATAAACATCGTCTGCCACTTCATCCAGTCTCATTGATGGAAAGTGGAATCTCACTGTGGTTTTAATTGGCTTTTCCCTAATGACGAATAATGGAGGTACACAGTTTCACACCGCCTTTCTTCTGGACGTGTCCTGTTCAATAATTTATCCAATTTTTGTTGGGTTATTTCCCCTTTTATTTGGGTTGTGTGCATCTTCATATATGACAAATAACATGTTTTTGTCTTACACTTACACACAGAGATACATGAAGACAGCCTTTTGTTATACAGGTGACACATGTAATTATCTTATGTTACATGTACATAATTTAAGTCAGATGTGTATCATGTGTATTTCTGCATTTGCTTGTGCGTGTCTGAATGTGTTTGTATACACACGTGTGGCTTTCAGTGTTTAATTCTCTAAAAGGTTTTTTATAGAAGACATTTGTGTTTTGATGAAATTAAACTGTCTTCTTTATTTTTTTGGCTATCACATTATCTAATAAACCATTGCCAGGGTTGTGAGAACCCCTAAGGTCTGTCATGATGGCTAGACCTCTCAATTTCCAGAAAGTATTTAAAGGGAAGACTTGTTTTCTTCTTTTCTAAAATTCTAGATTTCTTCATGCTTACTTGGCTGTAAACGTGACCTGTTTATCTTTGGAACGGCTCTCATTTTGTGTGTAGACATGACACCCTTGCCTCCTGACAGCTGCCTGATGTTAGACAACATATTTCTTCTCTTTCGAATGTCACATCGTTCATAGCCACTAAAAGGATACCTGACACAGGGTCTAAAGAGGGTAAATCAGAGAAAATCCTAATTGTGCGTCACATTTTTATCACGGTAATCAACCAACTTGAAGATCTTTTGTTTTTAAGGTTCCACGGAAAATGCACAGAATTACATGCTAACGGAAGAAAGATAGGAGACAGTGTTTGGCAAGTTGACTGTAGGTATGAGAGTGTTTCACTGGTAAAGGTCTATCAGGGTAGAAATCTTGGTCTCAACTTCCTTCAACCACTCCATATATCCGAATGCTCGTTCTATTAACAATCAGAGGTGTGACCAGGCACCAGTCCCTAAATCTTCCAAGCACTTGGTCGTGAGCAAAGGGTTCAATCGCATGAATTGGACAGCCCGTCCCGATTAGGAGTGTTACTCATTGAGAGACTAAGCACGGGTGTGGAGAACTTGTATTTCATAAGGTGTTCAGTATATGAAACTGCTTCTACGTAATCTAAAAACAACCTTAGGAACTAACGTCTCACGGGTCTATATTGAGTTTAGACATCAGTGCCACTCCATAGAGTACACTTTTAAAAAACAATCTTAGAACATCTTCATCCATCCAACGTCTGGTGGATGAATATAAATCCAAGGATATCATAAATGATTTCAATTCTCCAGCACAGTTCTTCATAAACACAGCTTCTGTTCAAAGCAATGGGGATGCTGGCTCAGAGTTCTATCTCTAAGTCCTTTTTAATTCACTCATTCTGAATTTGGAATGGTCTAAGGGGTACGTATTGGATTAAAATTTAAACATGATCAACCTGTGGTTCCAACCCTTGCCTAACATAACCAACAGCAAAGTGACTGTACCATGAACACAAGTAGGGAAAACATATGCCTGAAACGTACCCCTACACATTCATCAGTAATTTTTAGATTGCGAGTAGATTTTTTTTAACTCCTGTACTAATTTTTCCTTTAGCTGATTCATTAATGCTTCTACTCTATTTTCTTCACTTTTCTCCACTGCTGGAAATCATTTAAATGGATTTTGAAACGGCAACTTGAGATGGAAGAGAGACAGAGTAGCTGGCCTTCTTGTGCAGGTCTCTTGGGAACTAGCTATTGGAAACGCACCCCCCCTTTGATTTGGGGACTCTAATGTGTACCCACAGTATGCAGCACACAGCAGTGGCTTTGATGGTGACGTGAGACCCGGAAGACAGATTTACTTTCACTGTCTCCATCACCTTCATTGCCTCTACAGCCTATCTAGTGATGCTGCAACGTCCACCTCTGTAAAAACCACGGCCATAACACAGGTGGTCACTGAGGACCTGAAGAGACGCATAATCTGATTTAAACTGTCCCAATGTTACCCAGAGCTCATGGACTCAGAGTGGGCTTGGGCAAGATGCGTGCACCTGTCTGGGGCCGTGAGACTCTGAAGCTGTTTCGGCTATTTTTTTCTTTTTCTCAGGCAGACTGATGCTTTTTCAGTGTTTCAGACAAGGAGCAATGGCACCCGGGGTTTCAGGAACACAGCCGGCACTTTTAGATCCTACCTGGATGAGCGATTCCAATAAGGTGTGAGGCAGGGCTCACGAGAGAATGCGTTTAGAGGGTTCAGAAGGAAAGCGAGGTAGGTCGCTGCTTGTTCCTCCCCAGATAAACAAGGCAGAGGGGACGGGCAGAGCCAGAGACGAAGGTGCAACCCTCCAGGTGGGGTGTGAGTTAACTGTTAGGGGGTCCCTGCCTGCACATCCTAGCAGGTAGAACTGTCTTCATGCCAATAGACATGGTGGTGGTCTCTACACATCTGTGAAGTAATAACCTAGACCGAGGGGCAGAGGAAACGCAATAATTAACATACGGCGTTCAGACGGTTCCCTGGTACAGGGTAGGCACTCAGGATCACACAGTTTTGAGTGGTTTATTGACTTTGGTCCCAAAGAGAAGTCAATTCCATGGCTGGGATCATGGAAAACCAAAGAACTGTAGAATTGGGATCTGATGACTTGCTCACGTTGTTTAAAAAAAACTGTCGGATTCATGAAAAAACATCTTCTAGAAAACATCTTAGTAAGATAGCAAGGTGTGGCCAGTTTAATTGTATAAGAAGGTGGGAATGAGGAAAAGTCTTCCCTGCTTGCCTTCCTTTACTATCAGCTGTAGCATTCAGCATACCCACGGAGTGAGACAGAGATCAACACAGGATGTACGGTTGCTAATACCCTAGATGTGCCCTGATAAATCTGATCGACAATAATTAACGTGGGGTTGTATATATGTATATTCTCTCAAAGATGTAAGTAAAAATAAAATCAAAATTATTCCTCTCTGAAAATGCTCTGAGAATGTATAGTGTCAACACGGATGAACTAGACAAGACTACAAAACTTACTGGACTGACTGGTATGTATTACATCCTAATATTCCCATTGCCACTGTCACGTAACATTTCCATCATCAGTTTTTTTATTCAGAAAGTCAGTAAGTGCTGACAATATTCATTACTCAGGGTACAACGCCTAGGTCTCTATATTTACTGAGTTAACGACCCTGGAGAGTGATCTATCAAGAAAGAGGGGCTTGTAGGGGTGGGAAGTATCGGATCATCAGAAATTTCAAAATAATTCCCACCTGCTGAAATTAAAAAGTAAAACACGGAGTTTTACTAGGAATAGTTTAACATGTCAACTAATTTCAAGCCCTGGTTATAATCAGGCTGACCTCCATTTCTCCATTCAGGCCACTTTTCTAATGCATTCTGAGCCTTGGAACTGAAGCTTTAAAAATAAGTCTTCATCTTGTTCAACTGTTCTGCTGCACTGTTAGGGATACTGGCATCACCCCAAATACCTGCACAGGGGCACTGAGAGATGTGTGTATCACTGGGACAATAGGTGTCTATTTCAGAAGAGGTATTGGGTAGAATGGTGGGGTAATTAGAGAATAAATTTTCTCCCATCACCCATCACCCTGTGTGACAGGGTGAGTGTGTCTCTGGAAGTGGACAATCGTGTTTCCAGTTTATCTCAGTCTAGAACAAGGCATGAGTGTCAGGTATAGATTCTAGGAGGTTGATAAAGGACCAAGTAGGGTCCACACTGTGATCATGGAGCCCCAAATTCATAGACCTCCTGGTCAGCCTTTGGGGTCTCGCTGCTGATGCTAGATACTGCCTAGTTACAGTGCTGTATTGGGATTCATTCTCAAGACAGACAGCAGACACCTGTGTCATGGGAAGCGGTAACCAGCTGAGACTCTCTTACATTGTACACCAAGCGAAATCTGACTTGCACATTCAATTCCTTGTTCTGTATTCAGACATTTCCCTGGGTTCTAACGGGCAAAATTCTGCTTCTGCATGGTGATTTTCAGGCAGAGGAAATAACACGAAAGAGGAAGACTTTGAGAAGTTCAAGCAGATGACGAGAGAAGAGGGGATTCCGGAAGAAAATACTGTGAATGTCACGGAAGCTGGTAACAGAATTATACTTTTTCCTGAATGTATCCTTCACCTGGCATGTAAATACGCTATCGGGAAACAAGTCAATTGATTTAAAACTTCCTCTTCCACGAGTCATCTTTTATAAAATCCATCACTTAAAAAAAAGAAACTTTGGAAATACTGAGAAACGGTAGTAATCGGTGGTTCTTTGATTCCTGCCGTTTTGATTTTCCCCAGTGGAAAAAAAAAGTGACTTCACCACCTAATTCTAAGTAAACACAGCCTGTTATTGATGCTCTTTCATGAAACAAATCAACAAGCACACGCTGTGATTTCACATGTGCCAAATGTTGTCAGTAATGACTTTGTGTCCCAGTAACTTAAATTCTGTCACTAGAGAACTTTTTCTGTTCCAGTAGGTAATGTCGCTTCTCTTGAGCCTTATTACATTTCAGATTTGTTGGTTGATTCATGCTGAGCGGTTCTGGTGAGACAGCCTTATCCTGCAGGAATCATGCCAACCACAGTCATTACAGAGAAGCAGGGATGTGGCCAGAAGTTGGTGGAAACTAGTTTGTGTTCCAGTCAGGCCTGACATGATAGCTGTCCACACACATCCCAACTCCAGGAGGACTGGGGTTAAAGAGACCTCACACTTCCTGCAAGAACAATGTTTAATTTTGCCCTGCTCAAGGCCTTCCAACCACACTGTCTGAAACGTGCGTTTGGTCTATAGTCCCCTTCAGAAGGTGATTTTGTTCTAGAGGAAACTTTAAACTTTCTAAACTAAGAGAGCCTCAGAAAACGACACTGATCTAGGCTAAAGTGTGTTTTTATTTTTCTGTTTGAACAAAACGGAAGGAAAAAAGCAAATAAAAACACTATCTTCCAGGTGAATGTGATAAGAAAGATGTGGTACATATGTACAATGGAATATTACTCAGCCATAAAAAAGAATGAAATAATGCCGTTTGCAGCAACATGGACAGACCTAGAGATGATCATACTGAGTGAAGTAAGTCAGGCAGAGAAAGACAAATACCATATGATATCGCATATATGTGGAACCTAAAAACTGATACAAAAAAACGTACTTACAAAACAGAAACAGTCACAGAGAAAAAAACTTATAGTTACCAAAGTGGGAAAGGGGCGGGGATGGATACATTAGGAGCTTGGGATTGACATATACACACTACTATATATAAAATAAACGACAAGCACAGGGAACAATACACAATATTCTGTAATAACCTATATGGGGAAAATCTGAGAAAGAATTGATATACCTATATGTATAACTCAATCACTTTGCTGTACACCTGAAACGAACACGATATTGTTAATCAACTATACTCCAAAATAAAAATTAGAAAAAACATTCTCAAAGCCCCAAAAGACAAAACTTTTGGAATTAGGAGAGAAGTGTACCTCCACCACAGAACTGGTAAACCAGTTTTAGATGAAACACCCACACAAGCATGAATCCTGACATCATAACTCCTAGAGCGGATCCCAAATGGGAAAGGTCCCACCGTATGTACATCCTTAGGAAAATTCCAAATGGATCCTCCCATGGCACAGAGATGTGTCCACCGGGAATCTGTCCACTGGGTTCACTAACAGCTCCTCTACCCTTGGACGTCCTACTCCCTGAGGCTCACCCCTGTCGGCTGTCACACAGTCAACTCTACTAAACTGTGGTCCTGTTTTATTCAGCTGCAGGATGTGTCACTGGGAACCAGGCATATCATCTCCTCCATGGAATCAAGGTCAACAACACGAAGACAACATTCCTGGTTCCTGCAGAACAATCCCCCTTTCTCTCTTCATCATCACACTCCCTTTCCCATTTCATCTCTCCTGGTCACCATTCATGTCCCGTCTGGCGCTACTTGATTTCTGAGGGTTTAAATAAATAGATTTAATATATACCCTGCACACGTGTGCTTGTGCAGAAAGTCACCTAATTTAAAACACACACATATGCACATTCAGTACCCAGGAAAATGTACTTTTAATAGGCTAGATGCTCCATCAGACACAATTCTGATGAGGATTAAATACAGATGTCCTAGAGATGTCCAGGAGAGAAGGAGAAAAAGGACTAAACCATCACCGGACAGGGGACGGGGTCACGGATACTCATATTGTAGTGGGAGGGGGCAGTCTGGTCAAGAAAAACGTCCCCAGAAAGCATCTTATTCATTCCAGGAAGGGGAACTTGTGTTTGAATCACTGAGATTTATGCACAGAAAATGCAAGACGCCATGTCCCATCACTGGGGGGAAACAGCACCAACACTTCTGAAATTGCGCTGAAGACCTGATATTTCTTAACGATTAGCTCCCTCGTAATCGAAGATGGGGCAGCAGCTGAGACTTGGTCAGTCCACAGGATCGTGAAGTCCGTGTACTGCTTGGAGGGGCCAGATGACTGAGAGCTCAGTCAGGAAGATGGACCTGCAAACACAGCTCAAAACATCTAAAGATGGTATTCCATCCTCTTACGCTTCCAAGAGCAGTAGACACTAGTATTCCCAAGGAGTGGCCATCCCCACTCTAATGGGCAGAGCACACAGTGATCAGCTCCGCACGGCACTCAGGGTGTTTTCGGTCTCAAAGATCTAGCAGCCTCCGTGCGTAACTTATTCCCAGGGTGGGGCTAAAGTTCAGGGAACGGGTCCAAGCCCTGGGAAAACAGAGCTACACCTAAGCAACATTTACCAGAATAAACGTTGTGGTGCCTCCACAGACACGGACTCCAGATGTACAACGGGCAAGTGTCAGAGACATCAGCACCGAAGATTAAAAGGACTCTGTCTGAAAGTAACAAAGCCTCCGTGGCAATGTTTGAATTATTTCTCTTGTGTATGTAGGGTGTGTGCAGTTGGAGTTCTAACTCCGGTCTTCACAGTATGTCAGGAAATGCTGGATTGGTGGGGTGGAAATACACAAAGGCAATGCAACAGAGAGTGAC
Organism: Stenella coeruleoalba; assembly: GCF_951394435.1. Classification (NCBI taxonomy): domain Eukaryota; kingdom Metazoa; phylum Chordata; class Mammalia; order Artiodactyla; family Delphinidae; genus Stenella; species Stenella coeruleoalba. Next base: position 1,292,525 of record NC_137152.1, read on the forward strand.
GGGATGAACCTCTTAAGGAACACTGAAAGGTAGGACCTGGCATAAACAAGTTAAACAACTGTGAAATAGTACATGGGTTCGTGATGTGAGCAATCTTAACAGGGAAAACAGGGTAGTCACCACGAATGCTACAGAAATGAAGAAAAATGTAGAAGAAAACCGGAAACAAAGTTATGCCAACCAAATGAACACGTGATGAAATGGACACTTTTCTTGAAAGATCTGTTACCAACACTGACACAAGATGGAACAGAAAATTTGACTAGTCCCTTTTCTTATAAAAGATTTTCAATCTGTCACCACACAATTTTCCATTAAGAACTTGGAGGTCCAGAAGATCGCACTGCAGAGTCCTCTCAGACATGCAAAGAAGAGACGGCACTAAACTTAGTCAAAGTTTTCAGAAGGAGATGATGAGGGAGCCTGTCGTACTCCTTTTAGGAGGTTAGCATGACCTAAAACCCCCAAATCTGATCAAGACGTCTTAATACACATAAACATATGAGTTCATAGTAAAATATCTCTATATCTTAAACTGTTCTTTAATCCCATAGACAGAATTAAGTCCTCTCAACAGAATGGTATAATTTACACATTGTACCTATGCATGCATTGTTATTACAACACAAACCTATTAACATATTGGAGAGCAGTCTTTGTTTTGTACGTACATAAGGATTAAACTACATGGAGAATCTTGCTTCTGCTCTTTTTCAGAGAGTAATATTTTTAGAGATTATTTGTATGTGGATTCATCGAGATCTAATGTATTAATTTTTTCCATCTCACACTGATACGTTATAGCTACCAGATTGTGAAGTTGTTTTAAATATTTCAACATTACAAACAACAGACCAGTGAATCATACTTATACGTATCTATCATTTTAACATTTCTGTAAACGGAAACGCCTTGTCAAAGTGAAAACACCTTTAGGATATTTACGGTTACAACCAAAAGGACCTTTCAAAACCCCTATGTATTTTCTGTTCCCGCGTCCCAGCAGGTCCTACCCACAGATACACACCTGACTCCCTCTTCCAGCTATCAGAGCCTCACTCAAAACCCTCCCTTTTGGAAAATGCGTCTCCCACGAAATGGATTTTGCAAACACACTCCACGTTCCTGCCCTGCCTTATTTTTCATCCTTGAACTTAGAAACAGGTGATATATTTGGCAATCACCAGTTAGCTTGACTGTATTCTGTCTCCTTTCACTGGAAGACACCTCACTGGAGGGTGAACTGAGTCTGGTTCACGAGTTATCAGTCTGGTTCACCTGTTACAGCACCACATCTTTATTAACACAGACCAAACACTGGACAGTAGGAATCTTACAGAATACGCTCTCTTTAAAATGTGGATACGTATAAAAGGTTACTGTATACTGGACTATACTGTATACATTCTACGAAGTTACTGTAAGATAAAGGAAAAGCTGAGTCCTTCTACGGAGAACTGAGACTTTTCCCTCACTGAGTGTACACACCTGGAGAAGGGCTGGCCTGGGAGTCACTGTTCTTCACATCGGATTTTGTTTCCAGCCAGGCATTAGCTAACACTCACCAATTACTAGAGTAGGGTGGAGGGATGGAAAAAAACAATTCCTATCTCATTGACAAGAAACATTTTGATCAAGGATTCGGTGCAGAGGCTGACTGACTGAAATACCCACCCAGGAATTAAGCGTCTACCATTTAGTAAAACAAACACACAGGCTGAAATGAAAACAAAGGACAGACAGACACCAAAGGATAAATACCAATATGGGAACAGCAAGGCAAAGGTGAACAGTGGCGAGAGACAATGGGACCTTTTCTCTCTGGAACCTGCCGTCTCTGACATTCGTAGGAAATTCTGTCCTGTCCGTATCTACCTGCGTGCCTACAAGCTTCCACAGGGATTAGGAAGGTCACGGAATATGTCACTTGTTTTCCTTTTAATACCTCTCTTTTCCTCTCTACCTGGATGGGTTCGAGAGGTTCTCAGTGGCAAGCATGGGCTCAAAGGAACCTCCAAGGGGTGAGGACTTCTAGCAAGAAAACTTGAGATAAGGCATAGATGTTGCCTTCGCTACTCATATCGAGTGTTTATCTGTTCTTTGCTTGGGCCGTGAACCCCCTCCAAGTGGTTCCAAAGCGCCTGCCCATTAATGGAAAGACGGTGATCCCTTCCCGAGTCAGACTGACGAGACACCCTTGGGAGCTATGCTGAAATGTACAACCCGGGCACTCATTTAACAGACGAATCCCTATTCCCTATCCGTTTCTAGGTGGCGACTTCCTTCTTGAAACAACCCCACTGTGTTACCGAACCTGCCACGACTAGCTTCCCATTTCTTTACGTATTTTGGGTATAACCAGTCCTACAGCGCGGGATGCTGAGTGACTCATTTCCTTCTAAAGGCACCCGGGCCAGTGCACCCCGGCCTCAAGAACAAAAATCCCCAGGGACACACACTGCCTCACTGATTAGCCAGCTCTGGCACCGGGGATGCAGCCAACACCCAAGTCCAAAGCCCATGACGTCGTGGAAGTTACACATCAGTGAATGAGGACTGCCTATAAGAAGAAAATGAGATCACGAAGTGGGGAGGAGAGAGGAGTTAGGGAGTGTGGGGCTTGTCACGCTGGAGAGAGGAGCAAAGCCTGCTGGAATCTGCAGGTTCCCCTAAGGACTGAGGCTTCGTTCTGGGCCAGAGGAGCACGTTAACTCATACGAACCAGGATTTCTCAGCCTCCCCATGGTTGACCCATGACTGGATAATTCTCTCTGTGACGTGCTGTCCTGCACACTGTGGGATGTTGAGCAGCCTGCTTCATCTCTACCCACCAGATGGAAGGGGTCGCCACCCACCTCTCCCACTGTGACAACCAAAACTGTCTCACCGTCCATGTCAAGTGTCTCTCTTGCGAGGTACAGAGGTCCCTGATTGGGAACCAATATCCTACAACAAGCAGTTCTAGAAAGCCTTCCCAGACATGGTCAAACCAAAGCTCCTGGGTAGGAGCAGAGACATCTACATAGGGAATCAGTACACCAGGGGACACACAAAACAGGGCAAGCCTTGGGAAGACGGCTCTAAAGCCTTGCTGCTCAAAAGTGTGGTTTGCGACCAGAAGCAACAGCACCTCCTGGGCGCTTGTTAGAAATGCAGGGTTTCAGGATCAACACTAAACATGCTCCATCAGAACCAGCAGCACCAGTAAATTTCTCTGGGAATCACTGTGCATGTTCCCATTTGAGAGGCACTGTGTGGAGAATGTCACCAGGATCAGATCTCAGAAAGTGGGCTGCTGGTTAATTATCTCATTTGAAATTCTATGTATATTGGAACCTTGGTCAGGAATCCTTGGGGAAGGCAATCTACAGATTCAATGCCTCCCCTATCAAAATAACAATGACATTTTTCACATAACTAGAATAATTTTAAAATTTGTGTGGAAACCCCAAAAAAACCCAAATAGCCAAAACAATCTTGAGAAAGAAGAACACAGCATGGAGGAATCATGCTCCCTGACTTCAGACTATACTACAAAGCTACAGTCACCAAAACAGTATGGTACTGGCAAGAAAAACAGACACATAGGTCAATAGAACAGGACAAAAAGCCCAGAAACAAACCCACATACCTATGGTCAAATAATCTATGATAAAGGAGACAAGGATGTACACTGGAGAAAAGACAGTCTCTTCAATAAGTGGTGCTGGGAACACTGGATAGCTAGATTTAAAAGAATGAAATTAGAACATTTTCTAACATCATATACAAAAAAAAACCTCAAAATGGATTAAAGACCTAAGTGTAAGACTGGATACTATAAAAATCCTAGAGGAAAACATAGGCAGACACTCAACATAAATCACAGCGTTATTTTTTTTTTACTATGTCTCCTAAAATAAAGGAAATAAAAGCAAAAATAAATAGGACCTAATTAAACTTAAAAGCTTTTGCACAGCAAAGGAAACCATCGACAAAACAAAAAAATAACCTACCAAAAGCAAGAAAATATTTCCAAATGATATGACAGGGATTAATATTCAACATACATAAACAGCTCAAACAATACAACATTAAAAAAAGAAACAACCCAACTTAAAAATGGGTAGAAGAACTGAATACACATTTTTCCAAAGAGGAAATACATATGGCCAATGGATACACGGAAAGATGCTCAAAATTGCTAATCATCAGGGAAATGAAAATCAAAACCACAATGAGGTATCACCTCACACCAGTCAGAATGGACATCATCAAAAAAATCTACAAACAATAAATGCTGGACAGGGTGTGGAGAAAAGGGAACCCTCTTGCACTGTTGGTGGGAATGTAAATTGATACAGCCACTGTGAAGAACAGTATGGAGGTTCCTTAAAAAAACTACAAATAGAATTACCGTACGACCCAGCAATCCCACTACTGGGCATATACCCTGAGAAAACCATAATTCAAAAAGAGTCATGTACCACAATGTTCACTGCGGCTCTATTTACAATAGCCAGGACGTGGGAGCAACCTAAACGTCCATCCACAGCTGAACGGATAAAGAAGATGTGGCACATACATACAATGGAATCTTACTCAGCCATAAAAAGAAACAAAATTGAGTTATTTGTAGTGAGGTGGATGGACCTAGAGTCTGTCATACAGAGTGAAGTAAGTCAGAAAGAGAAAAACAAATACCGTATGCTAACACAGATACATGGAATCTAAAAAAAAAATGTTCTGAAGAACCTAGGGGCAGGACAGGAATTCAGACACAGACATAGAGAATGGACTTGAGGACACGGGGAGGGCGAAGGGTAAGCTGGGATGAAGTGAGAGAGTGGCATGGACATATATACACTACCGAACGTAAAACAGATAGCTAGTGGGAAGCAGCCGCATAGCACAGGGAGATCAGCTCAGTGATTTGTGACCACCTGGAGGGGTGGGATAGGGCGGGTGGGAGGGAGACACAAGAGGAAAGAGATATGGGGATATATGTATAACTGATTCACTTTGTTATAAAGCAGAAACTAACACACCATTGTAAAGCAATTATACTCCAATAAAGACGAAAAAAAATACATGCACCCCAATGTTCATAGCAACACTATTTACAATAGCCAAGACATGGAAGCAACCTAAATGTCCATCGACAGATGAATAAAGATATGGTGTGTATATATATATATATATATATATATACACACACACACAATGGAATATTACTCAGCCATAAAAGAGAATGAAATAATGCCATTTACAGCAATATGGATGGACTTGGAGATTACCATACTAAGTGAAGTCAGACAAAGACAAATATATGTTACCACTTATATGTGGAATCTAAAAAAAATGATACAAAAGAACTTACTTATAAATCACTTTGCTGTACAGCTGAAACTAACACAACATTGTAAATCAACTATACTTCAATTTAAAAATTAAAAATAAAAATAAAGAAAAAGAGAGAAGGAAAAAAAGAGGAAAATGGAACACAGAACAGATGGCACAAATAAAAATAGACTCTACTGGTGATTAAAATAAATTGTCTAAACACTTCAATTAAAAGAAATTGTCAAGTTAGATAAATAAGAAAGCACACGACAACTACCTGCTGTCCACAGAAATATAAATCCTGGGATTGACTAGTTTTTCAATACAGGTTCCTCAATTTCTTAGACTTTGAGGGCTCTGATTAGAGCCTCTAGGTTTTCACATTATTGCAGTGTGTACCATTTTCTTCAATCAAAGGAAATAGTTTTTTTGATAAATTAAACACATTGTTTTCTCAATAATAACTATAAAAAAAAGAGCACACACAACAAATGTCAGCGAGAATATGGAGAAAAGGGAACCCTCCTACACGATTCGTGGGAATGGAAATTAGTGCAACCACTGTGGAGAACAGTACTCCTGTGTGGAGAGGTTTCTCACAAAACTAAAAACAGAGCGACCGTAGGACTCAGCAATTCCACTACTGGGCATATACCCAGACAAAACTCTAATTCGAAAAGATGCGTGCACCCCTATGTTCATAGCAGCACTATTTACAGTAGCCAAGACATGGAAGCCACCTAAGTGTCCATCAACAGAGGAGTGGATAAAGAAGATGCGGTGCATATATACAATGGGATACTAGTCGGCCATCAAAAAGAACAAAATAATGCCATTTGCAGCAACATGGATGGACCTAGAAATGATCATACTGAGTGAAGTAAGTCAGAGAAAGACAAATATCACATGGTATCACTTACAGGTGGAATCTAAAAAATGATACAAATGAACCTATCTACAAAACAGAAACAGACCCACAGACATAGAAAACAGACTTATGGTTACCAAAGGGGAAAGGGGAGAAAGGATAAATTAGGACTTTGGGATTAACAGATATGAACTATTATATACAGAATAGATAAACAAGGACCTACTGTATATCACAGAGAACTATGTTCAATATCTTATAATAACCTATAAGGAAAAGAATCTGAAAAAGAATACACAGATATATAAAAGATTATATAAAATATATGACTATTATAAAATTTTATATATAAAAATGTATACATAAAATATATAAAAGAATATATATATATAACTGAATCACTTAGTTCTACACAAGAAACTAACACAACACTGTAAATCAACTATACTTCAATAAAAAAGAAAGATTTGCAATCCAAAGGGGAAAACGATAGAGGAAATTTTGACATGTTGAGGTACAGGGAAGTCATCCTGGCTTATACATGATTTAATTTGAACTTTAGGCTAACCAAAACAGCATGTTTGCGGCCTAGTAAACATGCACTGTACGTCTGCTTTAGCCATGAAGGAAAAATACATTTATAACTCAGAATGGAATAACTGTGGTTCAGACATCCAACATGGAGCCAGGTGGCCATTGCTGAGGTGGATTCAGACACATGAAAAGATGCTCAACACTGCTAATCATCAGGGAAATGCAAACCAAAACCACAACGAGGTATCACCTCACACCTGTCAAATGACCATCACCAAAAAGAACACAAATCACAAATGCTAGGGAAGCTGTGGAGAAGAAAGGACGCTCCTACACTGTTGGGGGGAATATAAACCACGGAGAACAGTATGGAGGTTCCTTAAAAAACTAAAAATAGAGCTATCATACGATCCAGCAATCCCACTGCTGGGCATATATCCAGACAAAACTGATTCGAAAAGATACACGCACCCCACTGTTCACAGCAGCACTATTCACAATAGCCAGGACATGGAAACAACCTAAGTGTCCATCGACAGAGGGAAGGATAAATAAGACACAGTGGTGCATGTGTACAATGGAATATGACTCAGCCATAAAAAGGAATGAAATCATGCCATGTGCAGCAACCTGGATGGACCTAGAGATGATCATACTGAGTGAAGTCAGTCAGACAGGGAAGACAAATACCACGTTACCACTTACATGTGGAATCTAAAGTGTGATACAAATGAACTTGCCTATGAAACATAAACAGACTCACAAGAGGATTGGCTGAACGTGGAATCAGTAAACTTTCGACAGGTTGGTGTCGTGACGAAACATGAACCTGAAAACAGATGCCTGCATATATGGCTTTGATTTTTTTCCTTTCATACATTTTCTATACAAAATGCACACCGCAGGACAGAGCTCCATGCCCCCCACCCCTACCAAGTGCCCGATGGTCACAAACTAAAGCAAATCATTTGCATTTTCGTTTACAGACAATGCGTGAATGCCAACGTAAAATGTTTCCCCCGTCCCACCACTTTGCAATTCCACTGACTTGTTGTAAGTTCTGGAAGCTGCAGCGAAGAGGCTGGTCTTTGTTGTAACAGGGCTGCAGATTTCAAGGGATTACTGTAAGCGTTAGGGATGGACTCTTGACAGCTCGATGTGGGAACGGCCCAAAGCGATTTGCACGGCCACATATCCAACAAAGCCCAGAGCTTCTGAGTGAAATCAAAGACAGTGGGATCTCTAGGTCCATCCATGTTGCTGCAGATGGCATGATTTCATTCTTTTTCATGGCTGAGTAATATTCCACTGTATATACGTACCACATCTTCTTTATCCATTCCCCTGTCGAAGGACATTTAGGTGGCTTCCATGTCTTGGCTACTGTGAACATTGCTGCTGTGAACATAGGGGGGCATGCACCTTTTTGGGTTACAGTTTCCAACTGGAATTGTAAAACTCTTTTAAACGTCTTTTGGGAAGAAGAAAGGCAGTTAAAGCAATCACCGTTTCGGAACACTGGAATGTTATCTTTCTGAATTACGGTTTTCTCCAGGTATAGAGTGAAGTAAGTCAGAAAGAGAAAAATGAATGTCATATATTCGTTTAATGCATATATGTGGGATCTAGAAAAACGGTACAAATGAACCTATTTGCAAAGCAGAAATAGACACAGACGTAGAAAACAAACGTATGGACACCAAGGGGGGAGTGGGATGGATTGAGAGATTAGGACGGACATATGAACACTACTGTGTATGAAGCAGAGGTACAGTGAGGGCCTACTGTATTGCACAGGGAGAAGAAAAGAAGGTACAGTATGTTTGCAGGACATATATTAACCTTAAAAATGCATTCCAATATCCACTGGGTGCAGATCAATGCTGTTTGATACCACTTATATGAGGTACCTAAAAGAGTCAAATTCATGAAGTCAGAAAGTACACTGGTAGATGCCGGGGCCGGGGGGTGGGGGAATGTGCAGTTAATGTTTGATGGGGACAGAGTTTGAGTTTGGGAAGCTCAAAAATTCGGGAGGTGAGGATTGTACAATAACGTGAATGTACTTAGTGCCACTGAGCTGTGCAGTTAAATGTGGTTAAAATAGGATGTTTTGGGCTTCCCTGGTGGCGCAGTGGCTGGGAGTCCACCTGCTGATGCAGGGGACACGGATACGTGCCCCGGTCCGGGAAGATCCCACGTGCCGCGGAGCGGCTGGGCCCGTGAGCCATGGCCGCTGAGCCTGCGTGTCCGGAGCCTGTGCTCCGCAACGGGAGAGGCCCGCGTACCGCAAAAAAAAAAAAAGGATGTTTTATATTATGTGATTTTGACAATAAAAAAATATGTTAAATAAAAAAAAAATTTTAAAGTACAGCTGGATCACAGCCCCTTCAAATGTGCTCATGCAACAATTCATTGGATGGAAGGCGCATTTCCCCTGGAGGTCACCCCGCTCCGTTGTAATGAGTGATAAGGACTTTTCCGTGGGTACATTGGTTTTCCTCTGATACATCCACCCCTTCTAATCCTTTCTGCAAAGCCCAAAGCAAATGACCGTTGTCTCCATTCTGCAGACAAGAAAACTGACGTTTGGTGACGTCGAGGGTCTCCAAGAAGGCAGCCCAGCTACAGAGGCAGCAAAGCAAGAACTAGGATTGCAGGCCATGAGATGCCAAGGCCCACGCTCTCTCCACGACTCCGGAACGTTTTATTACTTTCTCCTTCCGTCCAGCGGAGAAATGACACCACACGAGTACCACATGCTGTGAAATGGGTCACCGCGGATAGTACAATAGAACTGCACATTATTAAAAGTGTACGTGGGGGGACAGGATGCAGTGAGAGGTGTGGAGAGCAGAGATGAGTTTTAATTAACATTGCTTTGCAACCAGGACCGATCCTGGCAGCCTTCCTGGCATTGCCTGATGCCCTGGGAATCAGGTTCCTTCGGCGAGATTGCTTTGAACCATCAAGGGAAGCTGCAAACCAGCTGAAAAATGGGATAGAATCCCCTCAGCATCACTTAGGAGTCTGTTCAAAGCTGTCGCTCTCAGGATCCTTTGAAACCAGCACAGGGCAGATGCTGGGAAGCTAAGAACAGTCCTTTTCTAATGCAAACACCCGAAGAATGGCACACTAGGGTTCTACCTGCAGTGTCCCCAAGGCTAGGAAGTGTCCCCATAATTCAACAGCTCTCTTTTCTCCAAATATGACAGGGCAAGGGAGTCGTGGTGAGGAAGGAAATGGAACTGGCAACAAAGGCAAGGTCAGAATCCCACGGTCCGTTCACCGAAGCATCCTTATCCGTGCCCATTCTCAGAAGAGGTCCTGCAGCATTTCCAAACCGGCTCCTCAAACACTACTGTCACAGCCTCTCCCCCCACCAGCATCTCTCACCCACAGAAGTGTTATGTTTATTCTCTGGTCGTAAAACTCAGTCACACAGGGAGAGGCAAGCATCTGTCTGAACCTTCTCAGGGGTCCCACCATGGGGCACCTGATGTCTGTCACCTGCTGCTCAGGTGTTCGGCGGGCACCCAGCCATAGGATGACGTAATGTCCCATGGTCCATCTTCTGTTGGTTTAGCCATCAGGAAAATGAACACGCTCTCAGCACTGGGAAGTGCTTTTATTTACACAACGCCTACCGCAGAATGTCACTGATGGGACAAACCCACGCAATTAGGGAGGGGTCACCCCTGTGACGCTCTCCCTGTGCCCACCCCATCTGTGGCTAAGTGTTCCCAGCTCTGGGCAGCATGGCGACCAGAGAGACACCTGCATCCTCTCCAGCCACAGCACGCCCGCAGCCTCCACCCACCACCAACGTTGATTTTAAGCTGCTTGGGTCCAGGGAACATTCCACGCTTCCGAGACAGGGTCTTCTTTATGCAGCTAGGAGACAGACACTCATGACACTTAAGGGGGGGGTCCAGTTCCCCACGTGATCTAGCATGGCTCCAAACCACCTTTTATAAGGAGCTGTGAACAAGAGTGTCTGCAATTAAGACGGGCTCCCTCTGGGCTTCTCATGTCACCAGATCCTCTTACACAGCTCTGAAACCTCACAGATACGGGGGTCATCGTTTGCACCCTAGTGAACGGCTCTGTCTTGGGGTTGGCATCGGTGACAGCCCAGCAACCTTTCGTTAATGCAGAAATGGACTTTCCACTCCCTGTGGGTCATCGCCTGCTCCACAGTCCCGGCGGGGAGGGAAGGATCCTTCCCCGCCGATGTATGTGGGGTGCTCTCTGCTTTGGGTGGATGAGTGAAGACCACTGGGTCTCTGGGATTTCAGAGTCTTCTCTTGTTTGTCGTCTCCCAGTCATGGTGACGCAAGCAACGGAGTTCATAACAAAGGTAAATGGAGGAAAAATGCCTGTATCCACAGGGAACAACAATATTAGAATTCAGAAGTGGGAGAGAGCACAGGGAACCTTGAGAAAAAGTTCAAATAAAAGGAGAACGTGTTCTTAGAGACACAGTCTTCTGAGCAGGAGAAACTTGTGTGCGCCTCACGCTGGTCACAGTGGCCATCGTCAAAAAGCCTACAAATAGGGCTTCCCTCGTGGCGCAGTGGTTGAGAATCTGCCTGCTAATGCAGGGGACACGGGTTCAAGCCCTGGTCGGGGAGGATTCCACATGCCGCGGAGCAACTAGGCCCGTGAGCCACAACTACTGAGCCTGCGCGTCTGCAGCCTGTGCTGTGCAACGAGGCCGCGACAGTGAGAGGCCCGCGCACCGCGATGAAGAGTGGCCCCCGTGTGCCGCAATTAGAGAAAGCCCGCGCACAGAAACGAAGACCCAACACAGCAAACATATAAATTAATAAACTCCTACCCCCAACATCTTAAAAAAAAAAAGTCTACAAATAACAAATGCTGCAGAACGAGAGAAAATATTGGCAAATGATGCAACCAACAAGGGTTTAATTTCCAAAATATACAAATAGCTCACACAACGCAAGAACAACAACAACAAAAAACAATCAAAAAATGGGCAGAATTTGTTGTAAGGTTGGTTTGGTGGTGCTGAATTCTCTCAGCTTTTGCTTGTCTGTAAAGCTTTTAATTTCTCCATCAAATCTGAATGAGATCCTTGCTGGGTACAGTAATCTTGGCTGTAGGTTTTTCTCCTTCATCACTTTAAATATGTCCTGCCACTCCCTTCTGGCTTGCAGACTTTCTGCTGAGAGATCAGCTGTTAACCTCATCGGGATTCCCCTGTATGTTACTTGTTGCTTTTCCCTTGCTGCTTTTAATATTTTGCCTTTGTATTTAATTTTTGATAGTTTGATTAATGTGTGTCTTGGCCTATTTCTCCTTGGATTTATCCTGTATGGGACTCTCTGTGCTTCCTGGACTTGATTAACTATTTCCTTTCCCATATTAGGTAAGTTTTCCACTATAACCTCTTCAAATATTTTCTCAGTCCCTTTCTTTTTTCTCTTCTTCTTCTGGGACCCCTATAATTCGAATGTTGGTGCGTTTAATATTGTCCCAGAGGTCTCTGAGACTATCCTCAACTCTTTTCATTCTTTTTTCTTTATCCTGCTCTGCAGTAGTTATTTCCACTATTTTATCTTCCAGGTCACTTATCCATTCTTCTGCCTCAGTTATTCTGCTATTGATTCCTTCTAGAGTATTTTTAATTTCATTTAGTGTGTTGTTCATCGTTGCTTTTTTCCTCTTTAGTTCTCCTAGGTCCTTGTTAAACGTTTCTTGTATTTTCTCCATTCTATTTCCAAGATTTTGTATTATCTCTACTATCATTACTCTGAATTGCTTTTCAGGTAGACTGCCTATTTCCTCTACATTTGTTTGGTCTGGTGGGTTTTTACCATACTCCTTCATCTGCTGTGTGTTTCTCTGTCTTCTCATCTTGCTTAACTTACTGTGTTTGGGGTCTCCTTTTCACAGGCTGCAGGTTCGTAGTTCCCGTTGTTCTTGGTGTCTGTCCCCAGTGGCTAAAGTTGGTTCAGTGGGTTGTATAGGCTTCCTGGTGGAGGGAACTAGTGCCTGTGTTCTGGTGAATGAGGCTGTATCTTGTCTTTCTGCTGGGCAGGACTACATCCAGTGGTGTGTTTTGGGGTGTCTGTGACCTTATGGCATCTAAAAGAAAATGGTTCTGAAGAACCTAGGGGCAGGACAAGGATAAAAACGCAGACGCAGAGAATAGACTTGAGGACACGGGGAGGGGGAAGGGTAAGCTGGGACAAAGTGAGAGAGTGGCATGGACATATATACACTCCCAAATGTAAAACAGATAGCTAGTGGGAAGCAGCTGCATGGCACAGGGAGATCAGCTCAGTGCTTTGTGACCACCTAGAGGGGTGGGAGGGAGGGAGACGCAAGAGGGAGGAGATATGGGGATACATGTATATGTATAGCTGATTCACCTTGTTATATAGCAGCAACTAACACACCATTGTAAAGCAATTATACTCCAATAAAAATGTTAAAAAAAAAATGGGCAGAAGACCTTAATAGACATATAGGTCCAGAGAAGACATCCAGATGGCCAACAGGCACAGGAAAAGAGGCTCAACATTGCTAATTATTAGAAAAATGCACATCAAAACTCCAAGGAGGTATCAACCTCACACTGGTCAGAATGGGCATCATTAAAAAGTCTACAAACAATAGGTGCTGGAGAGGGTATGGAGAAAAGGAAGCCCTCCTACCCTGTTGGTGGGAATGTAAGTTGGTGCAGCCACTATGAAGAACAGTATGGAGGTTCTCCTAAAAGCTAAAAATAGAGCTACCATGTGATCCAGCAATCCCACTCCTGGGCATGTGTCAGGAAAAGACAAAAACTCTAATTCGAAAAGATGCATACACCTGATATTGACAGGAGTACCATTTATAACAGCCAGGACATGGAAGTCACCTAAACGTCCATCGACAGAGGAATGGATAAAGAAGATGTGGCACATATATACAGTGGAGTATTACTCAGCCATAAAAAAGAATGAAATAATGCCATCTGCAGCAACATGGGTGGACCTAGAGATAATCATACTGAGTGAAGTAAGCCAGAGAAAGACAAATAGCATATGATACCACTTATATGTAGAATCTAAAATATGACACAAATGAACATATCTACAAAGCAGAAACAGACTCACGGACATAGAGAACAGACTTGTGGTTGCCAAGGGGCAGGGGGGTGGGGGAGGGATGGAGTGGAAGGTTGGGATTAGCAGATGCAAACTAGTATATATAGGATGAATACACAACAAGATCCTCCTGTATAGCACAAGGAACTCTACTCAATATTCTGTGATAAACCAAAATAGGAAAGAATATGAAAAAATATATATATATAACGTATAACTGAATCACTTTGCTGTACTCCTGAAACTAACACAACCTTGTAAATCAACTGTACTTCAATAAAAATTTTTTTTTTTTTTAAGATTTATGGGTGGATCCCTGGCTGAACACACTCTCTACACTCAGCTAACCGCAGGCAGATGTGGCCAAATTTTCCACAGCACACCTGGTGGAATTACACCTCCAAGAATCCCCCTTGGAATCTAAGGTTCCCAAAAGCCGCCTTAGGACACTCAGCGCTTTCTTCATTTTTTTACATTAATTTTTATTGTTGTATAGTTGATTTACAAGGTTGTGTTTGTTTTCTTCATTTTTATATTCGTTTCTGTTTATCAGTTCAAAATCCAGCAGGGCCAAGCTGTACCTGGTTATCCAGAATTGCGTTTAGCCGTCTTCCCGGAATCTACTTATACCTTTCAAAGTGGATGCTGTGTCCACCTTGAACTATCCTCGTCAGCATCAACAGTCTCACCCAGACTCCCAACACATCCTCCGCGGCTGAATTCTATGTTACTTGGCTACTACCACTCCGTGGAAGGTGTGTTCCTTACCGCAAATCCTTCCAACCCCCAATGTTCTGTGAAGTCTCCTCAGTGCACGTTACGTTGTTCATCGCAACAGCTACGGCCAGAACCACCATTCCCATAACCACTTTGAATGCTCAAAGTCAAGCTCTCAGAGGCTCACAAATGTCTTTTCAGAGATTCACACGGAGGAGAGCAACCCTCGTGGAAATATGCTCACAAGTATTTCTACTTTGCCAACGGGCCTCCAGGCCAAGACGGGAAACTCTGGAATACAAAGTGAATGTCCCGTAGGGTCGTTTTTTGCCCAGGATGCCTGGTTCCCACAGAAACAAGTCTAGTCCACCCCACTTGCGGCATGGGAGACCCCAGTTCCAACGTGTGCGATTTGACCAGCTATCACAGCATCAGGGCCCCCTTCCTGGAGTTTTAGACTTTCACTGTGACAAGTGTAGAGATATGCGTATTTATATCATGCTGGCAGCCAACCGGCCTCTTCTGTTTCACTTTCCCCACTTTTTCTGGAAGCCACTTGCATGTGGAAGGTCCTCCCAGGAAGTCCCTAGAGGCTTCCAGGCGGCCCGAAAGCAGTGATGGTTTACAAGCCAAGGGCATTGAAAGCAATGAGCTTCCGAACCTCCCCGCAGGGTTTGGGAGGCTACTGGGACTCGCACACCTTCTTGTTTCTCTCCCAGCTGCTTCAGAAACATTTCTTAATAACCACAATAAAAAACAGAACTACCATATGATCCAGCAATCCCACTCCTGGGCACACAGCCGGAGAAAACCGTAATTCCAAAAGACACATGCACTCCCATGTTCATAGCAGCACTATTTACAATAGCCAGGACATGGAAGCAACCTAAGTGTCCACCAGCAGAGGAATGGATAAAGATGTGGTGCATACATACAGTGAAATACTACTCAGCCACAGAAAGGAACAAAACTGTGCCATTTGCAGAGATGTGGCTGGACCTACAGACTGTCATAAAGAGTGAAGTCAGAAAGAGAAAAGCAAATATCGGATATTAATGCATATATGTGGAATCCAGAAAAATGGTAGAGAGGAACCTATTTGCAAAGCAGAAATAGAAACACAGACGTAGAGAACAAACGTATGAACACCGAGGGGGGAAAGGGGAATGGGATGAATTGGGAGACTGGGATTGACATATACACACTACTATGTATAAAATAGATAACTAACGAGAACCTGCTGTACAGCACAGGGAACTCTACTCACTGCTCTGCGGTGACCTAAATGGGAAGGAAATCCAAAAAGGAGTGGACATATGGATACGTATGACTGATTCACTTTGCTGTACAGCAGAAACACAACATTGTAAAGCAACTCTACTCCAGTAAAAAATTACAATATGTATATATATAAATAAAAAGAAAATTTAAAAACGAAATTAATAAAGGAAGCCCACTGAGGGAAAAAAACCTGAGTTTTTTAAATGGGCAAAGAACATGAACAGATATTTCTGCAAAGAAGATATGCCAATGGCCAACAAGCACATGAAAAGATGCTCAACATCACTAATGGTTAGAAAAACGCAAATCGAAAGCACAGTGAGACACCACCTCACACCCACTAGGATGGCTATAAACGGAAACAAAAGCAGAAAATAACAAGTGTGGGTGAGGCTGTGAAGAAAAGGAACCCTCCTACGCTGTTGGTGGGAATGTAAACTGATACAGCCACTCTAGAGCACAGTATGGAGGGTCCTTAAAAAGCTAAAAACAGAGCTACCGTACAACCGAGCAATTCCACTTTCGGTATTTATCCAAAGGAACGGAAAGCTGGGTCTCGAACAGATACTTGCACACCCGGGTTCATAGAAGCCTTATTCACAAAGGTGGAAACAACCCAACCGCCCATCCATGGATGGATGGATGAAGTGTGGTCCATCCACACAACGGAATGGTATTCAGTCATAAAAAGGCAGGAAACGCCGACACCGGCTACAGCATGGAACCGGCTACGGCATGGACGAAGCTTGAGGCCGTCGTGCTCAGTGAAAGAGGCCACACGCAAAAAGACACATAGTGTGTGACTCCATTTACAGGAAATGCCCAGAACACGCAAATCCCCGGCCAGAGAGAAAACTGGGTGCCGGGGCCAGGGGGGGGGAAAAGGGGACTTAGTGTTTCATGGGGACAGAGTTTCAGTTTTGCACAAGGAAAGGAGTTCCGGAGAGGATCGTGGTGATGTCTGCACGACAGTGTGAATGGACTTAACGTCACTAAACGCTTAAAAACGGTTAAAAGGGTGCATGTCATGCTTTGCCTGTTTCACTACAATAGAATGGTTTTTATTAAAAAGTTTCCAACACACATCCTAGGCCTTCCTTTGCTCCAATAAAACTGAAAGTTGGCATGATTTCTTCAACGTCGAGTAAAAAAGAAGGGGGAAAAAATGAAGGAGGGATGACACACACTAGAAAGAAAGACGACGGAAGAACACTGATGTGTGCGTGGGCAACCCGCCCCCCGCCCCGAGGTTCTCCTCCTGGGGGCAGGGATCACGTCTTACTAAAAGCGCTATTTGCCTTGTATTCCATGGCTTTCGCTCTGTGGGTACCCTGGGAAGTTTCTGAGCAACAGGACAGACCCGAGTTAAGATTTAATGAGCCATTTATATGCGTGTCTCTTTCCAACGGTTGCTGTAACGACAGCGCACCCTCAAGGCTCAAATGATGCATATTTATTATCTCACAGGTCTGGGGGGTCAGAAGCCCCACAGAGCTAAGACCCCGGTGTCAGCGGGGCTGCTGCCTTCTCGAGGCGCCAAGGGAGAACCTGTCTCTTGCATTTTCCGGCTTCTACAGACCACCCACATTGCTTGGCTCCGTGGTCCCCTCCCCCATCCTCGAGTCCCGCAGAGGGTGGTCCTTCCTCCCTCACATCACATCACTCCGCCCCTCGTTCTCCCTCCCTCGCCCGCTTTGAAGGACGCTGTGCTTACACTGAGCGCATCCGGATAATCCAGGATCATCTCCATCTTAAGGTCAGCTCATGACCAACCTTACCTCTACCTGCTACCGTAATTCCCTTTTGCCACGTAAGGGAACACGCCCACCTGCTCTGGGGATGAGGAATTAGGGATTGGACATCTTCGGGGGTCATTTTTCTGCTGGCCACACACGGTCAAAAAGGGACGTAGTGGGGACCCAGACCCGTATCCTCCGACAGAATTCACGTCGCAGTTAATTTTCCACCAAAGTTTTCTATAAACGGTCGTGATTCCCTCCTTCCTCCCGGTGGGCACGTCAAAGAATTGAACAAGGCTTGACAGACAGCTGGGCTTTTTGTTTTTCTAAAATAAATAAAATAAAACCTAGAGTCTTGTCACAAAATCAAAGATGATAAAGCACAATTTCTCTTCTAAAACATAGATTCAGACAAACTCACGCCACTAAAAATAAACGGTGTGTGTGGGGGAAATAAAGCCTAGATAATTGCTCTTCTCCGGGATACTTTCTCCTGGAATCCACAGCCCTGGCGCCCACCTCGGGCTGTGATGCCGGGAGCAGAGCCCTTGACGTGGTTTTGTGGTCTCCTCACAGACAAGGAGCTAAGGTGCTTCCCAGGGAACTGAGTCACGCCTACTTCTACCAGGGTTTCCTGCAAGACACGCTCTTTTATTTTGTTTGGGTTTTTGGTTTGGTTTTTTAATGTTTATTCATTTATTTATTTTTGGCCACACCGCGCGTCTTGTGGGATCTTAGTTCCCCAACCAAGGAGTGAACCTGGGCCCTCAGCAGTGAAAGCAGCGAGTTCTAACCACTGGACCGCCGGGGAGTTCCCTGCTTGGTTTTAAATATGGAAATTTTGGGTTTTCGGTATTTAGTTTCAGTGGTTTAGGGATAATTTAAGAGGTTATATGCTAGGGCTTCCCTGGTGGCGCAGTGGTTGAGAGTCCGCCTGCGAATGCAGGGGGCACGGGTTCGTGCCCCGGTCCGGGAGGATCCCACGTGCCGTGGAGCAGCTGGGTCCGTGAGCCATGGCCGCTGGGCCTGCGCGTCCGGAGCCTGTGCTCCACAACGGGAGAGGCCCGCGTACGGGGGGGGGGGGAGGTTATATGCTATATGACGATGTTATGTTATATATTCTATGCTGTTGTGTATGTTATGCTGTGCCAGTCATGTATATAATGGCAATTGTGTGCTATGACGTGCACTGTGTCGTGTTACATGTCAATTACATGTTATGGTATGTACTGCGTGTTATGTCAGCTATAATGTCCTATGTCTCAATAATGGCAACTATGATACGACATATACTTTGTACGTCATGCCGTATGTTATTTACATGTTATGACATGTTATGTCCGTTATCATGTCATGTTATATCTCATAATGGCAATTATAAGGTATGTTATAGGTCAAGCACAACGTCATGGTAGCAATGGCATATTATGAGATATAACATGACATAACATTTGCTATAAGTCAATTAAGTCTATGTCCCATTAAAACAATCATTTCTGGGACGAAGTGAGAGAGTGGCATGGACATATACACACTACCAAATGTAAAATAGGTAGCTAGTGGGAAGCAGCCGCATAGCACAGGGAGATCAGCTCGGTGCTTTGTGACCACCTGGAGGGGTGGGATAGGAAGGGTGGGAGGGAGACGCAAGAGGGAGGAGATGTGGGGATATATGTATACGTATAGCTGATTCACTTTGTTATACAGCAGAAACTAACACCATTGTAAAGCAATTATCCTCCAAGAAAGATGTTATAAAAAAAGATCATTTGATACATGCATATTCTGAAATAATTACTGTGATAACACTTAACATCTCCAACCCTTCATATAATTACCATTTCGTTTTCTTGGTGAGAACACTTAAAAATTGCTAAAGAGAGTAGATCTTAATTATGTAATACAGCACTGTTAACTAGAGCCCGATTCAAAAGGATGCAGTGCACAAAACAGCAGTTTTTAATTCAAAGCCATGACATAAGGAAGGACTACAGCCGCGCTCTCTGGACTGAGCAGTGTCACTTGTGGGAATGAACAATTCCGTGCTGTGCTCGGGCGATGCCCGTGTGAGGAAGTAAAGCATTTATGTGCAAGGGGGGTGTTTTACTTGCTAAAATCATTTTACTTTGCATTAATGAATGCCACTTTCTTGATACAGATACTTGCCCGTATTTTGAACATGGTGAGGCAAAATGATGCTCGTTATCTGGAAAAAAGGAAGGAAGGGAGGGAGGTGGGAGGGAGGGAGGAGTAAAATAACAAAGAACAGATATTCCAAGCATCAGCTGTTCATGGCGGGGTACCTGGTAAGGTGGAGTGTTCAAATATTTTAGCGAAAGAAGGTGCCTTAAGATGTTTCCATCTTGCAGATATTTGACTAATTGCTATAACTGAAGAAACACTGACGGAAACGACAAAATACTACGTTTCATTTATCAGATCGCCAAAGGTCTAACCATCTGGTGATGTGCGGGTCTGGGGGAGATGTGGGAAAAGGGGCCATCTTAGTACCTCTTCACGACAGTGCCCATGGGTGCCACGGGCACCGCAAAGGCAAGTCGGCAGCCACTAGTGAAACAACTCATGCATATTTGAGACGATACCACAGAGACGCTCATCTCAAGGCCGAGATGAAATGCCCATGCTTATTGGTATAAGAGAAGGAAAGATGATACGAATTAACAATAAGATTGGTACCATATGAAATCAGCAAAAAGCCGCGACACCACCTGTTGGTCAGGACGTGAATGAATTCGACCTGCATATACTTCCGGCGGGGGTGTAAACTTAGACCAAATCCTGAGAATCACACGTGCAAAGCTTACATTCACACACCCTGGCAACGAGTTCCGTTTCAGGTCTGCACCCCAGAAGCAGGCTCGCACACACATTCCAAGACACAACTATCCACGTCCAACATGACTTGCGCTGGAAAAACCCAGAACCAAGCCAGAACTCTGGCATCCACTGCCCGTATCATGTCCAGCGATAACTGCAGTGTATTTAACATGAAACACACACGCGCAGACAATTTCTGCAAAGACAACCCAAAACCTGTGAACAAATGTCTTTCACGGGTGGGGTAGTGGGCTCACAGGTGTGTCCTGGGACCCACTTTTAGTTTTCATATTAGTAGCCTTGGGCTCTGAGTTGTTTTTTTTTTTTTACTCCAATGTATTAATAGTTTTAAAAGAATAAACAGCAATTTAACTTACAAGCCTCTTAATTACCGCTGACAAAGACGTTCTGTAAATATTAACACGCCAAACAAGAAAGCCGAAGAGATGTAATGCAGTTCATTTTTGTAAGCTAATCAACTGACCTTTAAAGTCAGTTGAAACAACTATCACATAGATTTAAATTTGCTCGACACACAAACCTACATGCACACACACACACACACACACTTTTCCTGAATGCAAATAATCTCAATAGCCAATCCCCAAACGTGGACTATTGTCTGAGGGATGGACAATTGCACGACCACACATGAAACCTCTCATACGCCCTGCAGTTCCCGGTTCCTGATATCTGGTATATCGCCCGTCCTAATGCAGTCCATTGATCCCGTCTTCAGCTGCCCCACTTTCTCTAAGGAGGGGACCCCGCCAACACACTTGTCATAGATCCTTCAGGAGAACAGACACGACAGAAAACCTGTCTCGTGTCCTACGCTGGCAGATTTTGGCCAAACCCATCAGGTAGTAGGAGCGATTGCTGCATCTCTGCTACAGGTGATGACGGTCCCGCCCCTGAGCGCAGAGACTGCGGTAGAGGGGGTTTCCCGACGGTCACGTGGCTCTGCTGCTTGTCTCTCAGCACAGAGCTGGCATCGCTGGGCACCTGACCGGGGCTGCTTCGGGTCCCAGCGCCACCCGTGGGCCAAGGGCGCTGCCCCTCTTTGTGTCCTGCTGTCTTTCCCTTTTTGCTCTTTCAGTGTGCTTCCTTCTCCCCTTTGATGTTCTTAACTCCCCAGCAGCTCTCAGCTGGGCAGCTCTAGAGCAGAAGCGGCAAAGGGACGGCCAGCTCACGCGTGACCCAACAAATCCCCTCGTCTTTCTGGGCTCACGTGCAGGAAGGGAGGCCCCTGTTCCAGCCAATGACACATACAGGAACATGACGGATGCCCCTCTAGACCTTGGAAGTGTCCACACGTGCCCCTTCCTACACTTTTCCCACTTTGCCTGCCTTGCCCCACCCCTTGGCAACTTTGCTGTCATGAGACTGGAATCTATTTGTCGCAGCTACTCGACTCTGATTGACACGCATTCCTACCCCTTACAGAAAACATTTTTCAATGAAATACTAAAACACTCCAAAAGGGATTCCGGGATTCAGGAAGACAACGCCACACACCCCTAGGTCATCCATCCGGGGTCGAACCAGGAACAGGACATGAAGGCTCAGTAAGGCACTGACACAGGCTCGAAGCCGGCCTGCCCTCCTGCTCCTGAAGGCCCATCGCTTCCCCTGATGCCGAGACCACCTCCCGGGGCGCAGATGCCAGCCCACCAGCTGACGGGGTGCGTTTCTCTGCGGTTCTCAGCTGCTCCCGTGGCTGTGCCCCCTGGGGGCTGCACTTACCTTTCTCCCCCGCATTTGCCATCTGGCCTCTGGAGAGGAAGTAATACTGTCTGAACAAGAAGGGTGGACGACCCAAGACGCTATTGCCAGGTGAGTCCTCAAAGCCTTCCATGAAAAAATACAGCCATTGGACAAACTGCTGTTAATATAAAATAAACAAGGTCCTACTGTAGAGCACAGGGAACTATATGTAATACCCTGTGATAAACCATCATGGAAGAGAAAATGAAAAAGATATTTTTAACGGAATCCCTTTGCTGTACACCTGAAACACATTTGTAAGTCAACGACACTTCAGTAAAACAAAGTACAGCCGTCGGAACACCGTGTTCTTCCTCCATCTCCAAATATTTACTTTAATTTGGTGTTTTTCTTCTGTTCGGTAGCTTTCTCAAGGAGAACCAAATGTTGAAAACGAATGGGCCAAGAGACACGGACCAGAAGGTCTTCATTCCATGTTAATTTTCCCCAGGGCTGTTTCCATCACTGAGCAAAACGTACTTGGACACGATGCAGTCGGAGTTTAGTCATACCCCATTATTTTGTTTGAAAACGCATCAGTGGCCATGTGGGAAGTAAACAGAGCTGCCTTTCCCTAGTTGTCACTGTTTAAAATAATTCTGCATAATGTGAATCACTTTATTTCAGCAACACCAACAGCCCTAGCACCAGGTGCAGTGTTGGAAAACATCAAACAAATGGAATAGAAATGTCATCTCTATTATTTTATGCCCACATATCGAAAGACGATTAGCCTCTAGTCTCCACCTCAAAAACTGATTCTTCATCAGTAACATGACAGGTTTGGAAGAAACTCACTAGATGCTCGATGTTTGTGGTAAAAACCACATCACATGTATATACGGTGGGTGGGAATGGAAAGTGCTGCAGCCACTGTGGAGAACAGAATGGAGATGCGTCAGAAAATAAACTACAAAAGACAGTTGCCATATGGTCCAGCAATCCCACTCCTGGGCATGTATCTGGGAGAAAATTCTAATTAGAAAAGATACATGCACCCCAAAGTTCATAGCAGCACTATTTACAATAGCCAGGACATGGAAGCAACCTAAGTGTCCATCGACAGATGAACGGATAAAGAAGATGTGGTGCATATATACAATGGGATATGACTCAGCCATAAAAAAAAGAATGAAATAATGCCATTTGCAGCAACACGAATGGACCTAGAGGTGATCAGACTAGGTGAAGTCAGAAAGACAGGTATCATGACATGACTTCTATGTGGAATCTAAAAAAATACAAATTAGCGAAAATAACAAAGCAGAAGCAGACTCACAGATACAGAGAACAAACTAGTGGTTCCCAGTGGGGAGAGGGAGCGGGGAGGGGCAGGATAGGCGGGGCTTTAAGAGATACAAACTTACGTATAAAATAAGCTACTAGGATATACTGTACAGCACAGGGAGTACAGCTAATGTTTTGTAATAACTATAACTGGAGTATAACATTTAACAATTGTGAGTCACTCTATTGTATAATACCGTATGCCAAATATACTTCAATAAAAAAATTATAAAAAGATGAAAAATGACAATGAAATCGACCACTAACCACACACATATATTACTTGATATACACCTATATAAACCACCACTTGTATATATACTTATTTATAGATAATTATTTGCACATGTAGTCTGTACACATATTACGTGTGCACAATTTTCAAAATAGCATTTCCTACTATATCAAGAAGCTGGATGCGGGCTTCCCTGGTGGCGCAGTGGTAAAGAATCTGCCTGCCAATGCGGGGCACACGGGTTCGAGCTCTGGTCCGGAAAGATCCCACATGCTGCGGAGCAAACCTGTGTGCCACAACTACTGAGCCTGCATGCCACAACTACTGAAACCCACGCACCTAGAGCCCGTGCTCTGCAACAAGAGAAGCCACCACAATGAGAAGCCCGCGCACCACAATGAAGAGTAGCCCCCGCTCGCTGCAACTAGAGAAAGCAGGCACGCAGCAACGAAGATCAAACGCAGCCAAACATAATTTAAAAAAAAAAAAAGATGGATAGAAACAGGGAAATGGAGCTTTATGACATATATTACATTTTTCCAAGAGGAACATATTCAGAAATGACTGCCATACATAAAAGAATACTAAGAAGGATAAAAACCATAAACAATCCACCGATGATTAGTTTTGAATCATTAGATGTACGGATTTCACAAGAAAGGATAACCCTAATAAAGGATGTAATGAGGTGAATTTGGCTTTGCCGGTCCGGAAGCACGGACTCATCTGATTCTCCTCCGTGATACTCCTCTTTCCCCATAATCTATGCATAACCCATGAATGACCAGATCAGGGGAAGACAGAAGCATAGACCCATGAAAAGCAAACCAACTCAGATGAACAGACTGGCCTGTAATAGAAACGCCCAATTCGTAGGAAAAACTAAGGTTGCAGGAGTCATTTCATTGGGATTCTGGTAACACCTTTGATGCCGACTATAAAATTGAGGTGCGTGATAAATTCAGGTTCACTGGGGAAAGCACATGAGGACCAGTGCACCCCCAATGGAGAAGGGGACATAGTCACAGTGAAAAGAGGGGCCTACATACATACGCAGGGGTGTGGTTGTATCTAGTTGTGTTAAATTGTCCCTTTATGTGCTATAGGCTGAACTGTCCCCTCCAAATTCACGTGAAGTCCTAGCCCCCAGGACCTCAGAATGTGACACTATTTGGAGATAAGGTCTTCAAAGAGCGGATGACTGTAAACTGAGGTCATTAGGCTGGGTCCTGATCCCATGGGACAGGTTTCCTTATAAAAAGAGGAGATTAGGACACAGACTAGCAGAGAGGGACGACCCTGTGAGGACTCAGGGAGGAGAGGCCGCCTACAAGCCCAGGAGAGAGGCCTCAGGAGGAACCAGTCCTGCTGACGCTTGGATCTCACATTCCATTCTCCAGGACTGGGAGAGACACATGCCTGATGTTTAAAAGCGCCCCCAGTCTGGGGCATTTTATGGCAGCCCGAGCAAACAGATACATCATGATTTTACAAACGCTTTTAAAAATTATAGCAATCAGCACACCTGCAGGTCCCATACAGCAATTTGTGGAATACACCAGCAAACTTCATTTTAGGGTCAATCAAAAACAAAGTGCGATTTAAGTGTGAAAATTGAGTTATAGGATAAAGTTTTAAAGCACCGTGAAGACACGATAGAATACATTTGCACAAGTACATGCCCTGCGAGCAATCCCATGCTAAGGTCACATTTTTGTGATCTGTATTTGACTCAAAAAGCATTCGTATCTTTTGGCCCCAAAATGTCAATACGAATGCTAACAGTTTGCAACATCACTAACCGAACACCACACGGCAAACTCAGTGGGAAAGGACGACGCAAAACCAGCCGTGACCTATAACCAGGAGGTGAGAATAAGCACCGTGGCATCCACAAGCGGCTGTATACAGTCACCGCACTGACATCCAGAACCGACTGTATACAATACCCATGACGCCCCTTCCTGAAATTGGGGGAACTGCAGTTGAGATGGGCTGGGAGCTGGGACCCTTTGCTGCAGGGCTTGCACCTGGACACACCTCTCCTCCAGCAACAAAATACAAAGAAACTAGAAGGGACTAAAAATAACCGCACACAGCTGTGGGAAATTACAAACAATGAGATACAAAAAGACCAAACCCCAACTGCCATTTCTGAGGTGTTTCGAGCAAAAGCAGGTCCTGCGCGTGATTCCTGCGCGCTGCACCACCGAGGGGTGGGCAGACCCCCTAAGCCATCCCTCCATCCCAACCCACCCAACTACTCCCACCCTCAGCGCACTAGGAACCAGCTCAGGGAATGAGCAAAGCACCTGTTACTTGTTTTCACTCCCTCCCGCTGCAGGACAAGTCCCAAGACAGCCTCCCATGAACTCATCTGCCTTCGAATCCATTTCTATTGATTAGAGAGAACAAGGACCCAGGCAGGGAACACAATGACCTGCTTCCCTGAGGGCACAGCTGAAGGTCAGGACCGTTGCCAGCTACCTCTGCAGCCGAGTTATCATAAAATAAAGAATCACCATCTTTCCTGAAGACTCTCGGAAGATGCTCATTTGGCTTGTGTACTGTATGTTACTAACACATGATGCGTAAACAACCGTTTACTCCTAAGCGGAAGCCACCCATGCCTGGACAGTTGGCATTATATTTACTTGCACGAAACAAACTTATGCACACAATTTCCGATGATGCATGAGACTTCGGAGTCCCTGTCATGAGCCCATGATGGCAGAATGAAATCATCTTTTTTAAAACCTATTTTTTTTTCTTTTTTTTTTGGCCGTGGCTTGCAGGATCTTAGTTCCCCAACTAGGGATCAAACCCCTGCCCCCTGCAGTGGAACCGTGGAGTCCTAACCACTGGTCCGCCGGGGAAGTCCCGCCTTAAACCTATTTCTTGAACAAGGCGCTCTCCAGGTGGAGAGCTGAGAACTGATCTTTGGCCAAGAGAAACCCACAACCCTTTTATACCCAGGGAAGAATAAAGAGTATCCTTACCATGCACATGCAGACCTCTAAGGAATGTTTCCTATCGACCTCAGCCAGCATCCTTGCTAACTCTGATGAACGCTGCAGGCCCAGAAACGGAGTGGCCTGGTGTCTGCAGAGGGAGCCCAACCCTGAAGAACGGCTTGTTACGTGGGGTCTACAAGCCCCGCCTGGTGGTTTTTGATGATTTTTTTCCTTCCTAGTTCCTTCTGATCAGCTATCTCTCTTATAAAACAAAACATAAGTGTGTTCCACTGTAACAAACCCTTCTGTGTCATATTTTAGCTCCCTCAGCCTATGTCACATTAACTGTGTAACTTATTCCCGTCTTGATTTTAAAATCTCGTTAAATACAACTATGGCTTTTGTCCTCGTGCCAGGCTAAAAAGGAGTGATGTTCTCGTTAATAACTGGGCAAACGGGGAGGATTCTGCTGGCCACTCTGGGGAACATTGTAATGGTGATTAACGCTTCTTCTGTAGCAGGGAAATGTTGAACTCATGAGGCGTTTTTAAGCCAAATGCCATCTCGTCTCTGCTGACAAAGCGAACTGGACACAGGAGTGGCATTTACCTGGACGGAAATGAGGGGCAGCTAATCCACGCCTCCATGTTTCCACCCATGAAACACAAGAACAGAACTCAGGGAAATCGAAGACGCAGCCATGGAAGGAGGAAGACCCTGATGTGAGGCAGGGGATACAACTGCAAGAGGAAACAAAGCAAGGATGAAACGGATGGACCCCAGGGGACAGATTAAAAAAAATAAAAGATGGGAGATGGTGGGAGCTGACAAAAAGGAACAGAGACCAGTCTCTACGAAGAAGAAACGGTAAAAAAAATTAAACTGTACTGGGAAAAAAAAGTCCCCTTTTTCTTCATGGGATAAAAGATACCTTCTCTCTGGGAGCACTGCCTGGGGAAGCAGCTAATGTTTCCTGAGTATGAGAACATGAATATACAACTTATGGACGTTATGACAGACCGGGGGATGGACCCCTCCCCCCACGTCCCCTGCCTCTTGATTCTAAAAAAAGCTTTACCCTCCTAGGCCTTGCGGGATCTCCAGAGAGCAAGTTTAATCAGAGAAGTGAGAAAATATACAAACAAAGGAACACAGTCACGCAAGACAATAATAGTTTAGCCATTAAACAGAGTCAAGGGCTTTCACTTCCTCCCTAAGGGCTACAGATCAGATTCTGAGCCACGTCCTTTGCGTTGCTTTGCAGAGACCGAAAGCCCCACCAGGTGGGAGAAGTTACCTGCGTGCCGCCCACCAGCACGGAGACCCCAGGTGGCTGCAATCAGAAGGTTGACGACGCGGACGCCAGGTCCCCCACCAACCAAGCCGAAGAAGGTCCACGAGCTGACCTCGCACCCGAAACCCTCTCCCTCGCTCTGGTTTAAAAGCCTTTCCCTGAAGGCCCTCGGGGAGTTCGCGTCTTCAGCGCGAGCCGCCCTTCTCTAGACTTGGACGCACGTGGGGCGTCTTGCAGACAAACGCTGCTCTTCCCTTCACCACAACCCGGGATCAGGAGCTGGGCTTCGCTGAGCAAGGGACTCGGGTTTGCTTTGGTAACAATTATCTGCAAGCGCCGCCCTCGACGCGGCTAGCGAACAGGCTTGGGTAGCTGGGCATCCTCTGAATTTCCCCGTGTACCCCAGGGGGGCACAGACCCTGCCCTCAGGGGACTTACACAGGAGAAGCACGTGGACATAAAACATGAAACGCGGTAGAGTCTTCTCCGGGTTAAATGCATCTGCAGAGAAGGTCTGGGGCGACCAGATTTGGGCTCGGAGAAACTGAGTCATGGAGAATCGTCTATTAGTTACTTGCTGGGTAACACAGCCGGTGGGCTGAGGCTCTGATGGGGAATTGGAAGCATGGAAGAGAAGGGCAGTGCCTTGCTTCAAAGCCAGATTTTCACCAGATACTCAACCAGAATGGCTTTTCGGCGGGGGGAAGGGGCAGGAAGGGCAGATGGGACCAGTCGTTTGGGAAAAGTTTAACACACGCAGCCAAAGGCCCCATATAAGATTATGACACAGGCACCAGGGAAATGTCAAGTCCAGCGCCTCTGCTGGGATTATACACT
The DNA here is from genome assembly GCF_951394435.1 of Stenella coeruleoalba. Classification (NCBI taxonomy): domain Eukaryota; kingdom Metazoa; phylum Chordata; class Mammalia; order Artiodactyla; family Delphinidae; genus Stenella; species Stenella coeruleoalba. The sequence goes on from NC_137152.1 coordinate 1,321,316, forward strand.
CACTGTCTTGGGAAAGTTTCAGGTCTTAATCACTTACCTTTAGGTTTTAAAAGCTACAGGGTTTTCTAATTGAACTATAGTTGCTGTATAGTCTATTAGCTTCAGGTGAACTTGATTCAGTATTTTTACAGAGTTCCAAAAATAGCACAAATGGCCAAGTGAGCTAAAAACATCACCATTTCCCCTCAAACTGATACATCGAAAGGCATACGATTCCAGTAATTAGAAAAATGCATCTTCATTTCCAGATAGTATTTAGCCTGGATTCCCCACCTTGCTCTGACAATGGTCCAACTCATTAAGAATTCAGCCCATTTCTCTCCCACGGCTGTCTGACCAAGTGCATGGGTAACCACAGCCTGGGCTGGATGGAAAAGATGGGACACAAAACAAAGATAGGCAGGTGGGTGCAGGAGGCTTTGGGGTGTCATATTCCATCCAGCTCCACCAGATTCAAGTTTGGCAACAGTTTGGGGAGACTGCTGTTGGAGTCTTAATTGTTCTTTCTTTTCCCCCAAATGACCCTATTTAAACTAGGGAGAGTGTACGCCCCCCTTCCCTCCGTGAGGCTGAACGGGATTGAACGTGCCTCCGTAGAAAGCACGTGGAAATCCAGCCCAGGCTGCACACCGAAAGGCACCCGCACTCTTACCTTTGCATCCCACTGACGGTACAGGATCCTACTCAACAGCGTCACGAAAAACGGCACCAGCGTCTTGTCATCCCTCCTGCACACACGTCTCAGACCTCTCACCCGGCCGGTGGGGCTGGTGGTGGGCACACTGACCGAGATGCAGTATCCTTAAGTGACTCAGCATGTGATGAGCGCCCCAAGACTTGTCACCGAGCAAAGGCTCACCGCCCGACGTGCACAGAAGCCAATGCAATGGCACAAGCTTTCCCAGAAGACGAAGAGCTTCACCGTCAGCTCAACCACCAGCAGCGGCCCGGGCTCGCAAATGCGTCTCCAGGATTCAGCGTCCGGAGTGAACTTTAAGGGGTCAGGGAGTTTCAAGCTTGGAAGCTGATTGGCTAGTCTCCAATCAGGCCATATGAGCTACTCCTGCAGATGGAAGCCAGATTTTCCTTATTGAAGGAGTTCTCGCTTCGTAAAGGGCTCCAGTGGTAACATTTCTAGTCCTTAAGTTGTGTAGACTGAAGATTCTTGGCTCCGAGATCACCCTAGTAACATGGGTTCCCGTCCTGAGCATGTGCAGTGCTGTCTCTGTAAAATAACTCGGGGATTGATGGATCAACGACCTATTAAATGAGGCGAAACCAGGAGAAGCTGGTGCTGTTTCAGCTTGATTAATCAACAACCTATTTAAGGAGGCAAAGCCAGTTTAAGCTGGTCCGTGATTTCCGTGCCGTTGGAAACTGATTCCTGAAACCGCGTCTGATGTGTCACGGGACACGCAAAGAAAGTCATCTTAGTTTTTTGGGTTTTTTTTTTTTTTTTTTTGCCGTACGCGGGCCTCTCACTGCTGTGGTCTCTCCCATTGCACAGCACAGGCTCCAGACGCGCAGGCTCAGCGGCCATGGCTCACGGGCCCAGCCGCTCCGCGGTATATGGGATCTTCCCGGACCGGGGCACGAACCCGTATCCCCTGCATCGGCAGGTGGACTCCCAACCACTGCGCCACCGGGGAAACCCTCATCTTACTTTTTTCAACATTGTGCTTGAATATCGGGCATAGTGCACGTGCAAACGGTTCTTGAATTCCTTCCTTCTTCCAGAAATGAGACCCAGGCTCTCGTTAACCCAGAGAGGTGATGACGAAATTGCAAACAATCTCAGTGTTTTCCCTGAGCGCCCCTGTGGGGCCAGCGATAGAATCATTGGAGGAACTTCTTAAAAATACTGTCGACCTGATATCTACCCAGGTCACTCTCAGAGGACGGGGCCCAGGAATGTGTGTTTTTATGGGGTGTCTGAACTGGATGCACAGCCAGGTTGAGGAAGCACTTGTTGATTAGGGAGGGCAGAAGATCTGGGTATAAAAGCCCACCCCCTTATTCATCATCACAGGAGCCCCAGAGTTCCCACGGCAGATAAAGTGGGATATTAACAGGGCCTCTCTCTCAACAGCTGCAGAGAACTGAGTGAGAAGACAGACCTGAAAGCCCCTGATACGCTGCATCCCGCTAACCAACCAGAGCCTGCTCTGTAGATGGAAGGTCGTCGGAGGATGATGGAGGGTAAGCATTTCAGCCCAGTGAGTCTAACAGCCAACATCAAATACCATACACGGTGTGTCTGGGACAGCAACGCAGCGGATTCCCCCCGAGAACACAGAGAAATGGCGAGCACTCACTGGATGTCGTTCACGTAACATTACCGCCCTGAACACCGACGCGGCCAAGCCATGCAGTTTGATGAGCCACTGAGTGCGTACACCTGTATTGGTCTCCCCGGGGTCGCCATCACACGACCACACACCAGATGGCTGAAACCAACAGAAAAGTATCTTCTCTCAGTTCTGGAGACCAGACGTCTCAGATTAAGGTGTGGGCAGGGCTGGTTCCTTCCGGAGGCTCCAGGGGAGAATCTGTTCCAGGTTTCTCTCCAGAATCCGGGGGCTGCTGGGCTTCCTTGATGGTCCTTGGCTTGTAGACACATCTCTCCAATCGCTGCTCCATCGTCACGTGGCTTCACCTCTCAGTGTCTCTGTGTCTCCTCTTCTTATAATGACATTGGTTATACTGGATTAAAGACCCACCCTCAGAAGCAACCTAAATGTCCATCAACAGAGGAATGGATGAAGATGATGTGGTCCGTTTATACAATGGAATACTACTCAGCCCTTAAAAAGAATGAAATAATGCCATCTGCAGCCACATGGATGGACCCTGAGGATGTTATGCTAAGTGAAATAAGTCAGAGAGAAAGACAAATGCTGTATGATCTCACTTATATGTGGAATCTAAAAAATACAACCAAGTAGTGAATACTGTATAACAAAACAGAAGCAGGCTCACAGATACCGAGAACAAACGAGTGGTTTCCAGTGGGGGGGGGGGGGGGCAAGACAGGGGTAGGTGATTAAGAGGTCCAGACTGCTATGTATAAATAAGCTACAGGAACATACTGCCCCAAGTGGCATTATTTCCTTCTTTTTCATGGCTGAGCCGTATTCCATTGTATATATGAACCACTTCTTGTTTATCCATTCCTCTGTTGATGGACATTTAGGTGGCTTCCATGTCTTGGCTATTGTAAATAGTGCTGCTATGAACTTTGGGGTGCATGAATCTGTTCGAATTAATTTTGCCTGGATGTGTGCCCAGGAGTGGGATTGCTGGATCACATGGTAGCTCTAATTTGAGTTTACGAAACCTCCATCCTGTTCTCCATAGTGGCTGCACCAACTTACATTCCCACCGACAGTGCAGGAGGGCTCCCGTTTCTCCACACCCTGCCCAACATCTGTTATTTGTGTTCTTTTTAATGATGGACCTCTGACCGGTGTGAGGTGATGTCTCACTGTGGTTTTGATGTGGACCTTTGTTTTTTGTTTTTTTTTTTGCGGTACGCAGGCCTCTCACCACCGTGGCCTCTCCCGTTGCGGAGCACAGGTTCCGGACCGCAGGCCCAGCGGCCATGGCTCACGGGCCCAGCCACTCCACGGCATGTGGGATCTTCCCAGACCGGGGCACGAACCCATGTCCCCTGCATCAGCAGGCGGACTCTCAACCACTGCGCCACCAGGGAACCCCCTCTCACTGTGGTTTTGATCTGCATTTCCCTGATGATTAGCAACGTTGAACACCTTTTCGTGTACCTGTTAGCTGGCTTGGAGAACCGATTCTAAAGCTTTTTCCTTGGGCCTGTTTAGCAATAAGCCAGGATACTCTGCTCCACGTGGCATCTTCTAACCAAGAAGCCAAAAATGGTGTTCCACGAAAAGAGCAGCTGGTTCAGCTCACAACTCAGTATCTGCACAAGCACTCTGCTTCACAGTAACTTTCATATTTTGTTAATATAGCAGAAGTGCTTTATTTCAAAAAAATATTTAATTCTATAGCTTTTAAAATATTATTTAATCCATTGGCTTTAAAAAATTGTTTTCATTTATAAATTTAGCTTATTTTTGCTATCCTTTCTGGTTTTCTTTCTTGAGATATAATTCACATATGGTAAAATTCACCCTTCTAAGCATGCAAGTCAGTAGTTTTGGGTGTATTTATGAGTAGCCCCCACTCGCTGCAACTAGAGAAAGCCCGCACGCAGCAACGAAGACCCAATGCAGCTAAACATAATTTATAAAAAAATAAAGCTGGATGGAAACAGGGAAATGGAGCTTTGACATATATGACATTTTTGCAAGGAGAATATATTCAGAAATGACTGCCATACATAAAAGAATACTAAGGAGGATAAAAACCATGAACAATCCACCGACGATTAGTTTTGAATCATGAGATGTAGGCATCTCACAAGAAAGGATGACCCTGATAAAGGATGGAACGAGGTGAGTTTGGCTTTGCCTGTCCGGGAGCACGGACTAATCTGATTCTCCTCTGTGATGGTCCTCTTTCCCCATAATCTATGCATAACCCATGAATGACCAGATCAGGGGAAGCCAGAAGCACAGACCCGTAAAAAGCAAACCAAGTCAGATGAACAGAATGGCCTGTAATAGAAACGCCCAATTCGTAGGAAAAACTAAGGTTTCAGGAGTCATATCATTGGGAATTGGGGGACGCCTTTGATGCCGGCTATAAAATTGAGGTGCGTGATAAATTCAGGTTCACTGGGGAAAGCACATGAGGACCAGTGCACCCCCAATGGAGAAGGGGACATAGTCACAGTGAAAAGAGGGGTCTACATACATACGCAGGGGTGTGGTTGTATCTAGTTGTGTTAAATTGTCCCTTTATGTGCTATAGGCTGAACTGTCCCCTCCAAATTCACGTGCTGAAGTCCTAGCCCCCAGGACCTCAGAATGTGAGAGTATTTGGAGATGAGGGTCTTCAAAGAGCGGATGAAGGTAAATGAGGTCATTAGGGTGGGTCCTGATCCCATACGACAGGTTTCCTTATAAGAGGAGGAGATCAGGACACAGATGGGCAGAGAGGGACGACCCTGTGAGGACACGGGGAGGAGAGGCCGCCTACAAGCCCAGGATAGAGGCCTCAGGAGGGACCAGCCCTGCTAACACCTGGATCTCAGATTCCGGCCTCCAGGACTGGGAGAGATACATGCCTGCTGTTTAAAAGCGCCCCCAGTCTGGGGCATTTTATGGCAGCCCGAGCAAACAGATACATCACGATTTTACAAACGCTTTTAAAAATTATAGCAATCAGCACACCTGCAGGTCCCATACAGCAATTTGTGGAATACACCAGCAAACTTCATTTTAGGGTCAATCAAAAACAAAGTGCGATTTAAGTGTGAAAAACTGTGTTATGGGATAAAGTTTTAAAGCACCGTGAAGACACGATAGAATACATTTGCACAGGTACACGCCCTGCAAGCAATCCCATGCTAAGGTCACATTTCTGTGATCTGTATTTGACTCAAAAAGCATTCGTATCTTTTGGCCCCAAAATGTCAATACGAATAGTCACAGCTTGCAACATCACTAACCGAACACCACATGGCAAACTCAGTGGGAAAGGAAGACGCAAAACCAGCCGTGACCTATAACCAAGAGGTGAGAATAAGCACCGTGGCATCCACAACCGGCTGTATACAATCACCGCACTGACATCCAGAACCGACTGTATACAATACCCATGACGCCCCTTCCTGAAATTGGGGGAATTGCAGTTGAGATGGGCTGGGAGCTGGGACCCTTTGCTGCAGGGCTTGCACCTGGACACACCTCTCCTCCAGCAGCAAAATACAAAGAAACTAGAAGGGACTAAAAATAACCGCACACAGCTGTGAGAAATTACAAACAATGAGATACAAAAAGACCAAACCCCAACTGCCATTTCTGAGGTGTTTCGAGCAAAAGCAGGTCCTGCGCGTGATTCCTGCGCGCTGCACCACCGAGGGGTGGGCAGACCCCCTAAGCCATCCCTCCATCCCAACCCACCCAACTACTCCCACCCTCAGCGCACTAGGAACCAGCTCAGGGAATGAGCAAAGCACCTGTTACTTGTTTTCACTCCCTCCCGCTGCAGGACAAGCCCCAAGACAGCCTCCCCTGGATTCCTCATCTGCCTTCTAATCAATTTCTATTGATTAGAGAGACCAAGGACCCCGGCAGGGAACACAGTGACCTGCTTCCCTGAGGGCACAGCTGAAGGTCAGGACCATTGCCAGCTACCTCTGCAGCCGAGTTCTCATCAAGTAAAGAATCACCATCTTTCCTGAAGACTCTCGGAAGATGCTCATTTGGCTTGTGTACTATATGTTACTAACAGATGACGCGTAAACAACCGTTTACTCCTAAGCGGAAACAACCAATGCCTGGACAGTTGGCATTATATTTACTTGCAAGACACAAACTTACGCACACAATTTCGGATGATTCATGAGACTTGGGAGTGCCTGTCACGAGCCCATGATGGCAGAATGAAATCATCTTTTTTAAACCTATTTCTTTTCTCTTTTTTTTTTTTGGCCGTGGCTTGCAGGATCTTAGTTCCCCGACCAGGGATCAAACTCGTGCCCCCTGCAGTGGAAGCGTGGAGTGCTAACCACTGGACCCCCGGGGAAGTCCCTCCTTAAACCTATTTCTTGTATAAGGAGCTCTCCAGGTGGGGAGCAGAGAACTGACCTTGGGTCAAGAGAAACCCACAACCCTTTTATACCCAGGGAAGAATAAAGAGTATCCTCATCGTGGACATGAAGAGCTCTGCAGAATGTTTCCTATGGACCTCTGCCAGCATCCTTGCTAACTCTGAGGGACGCTCCAGGCCCAGAAACGGAGTGGCCTTGTGTCTGCAGAGGGAGCCCAACCCTGAAGAACGGCTTGTTACGTGGGGTCTACAAGCCCCGCCTGGTGGTTTTTGATGATTTTTTTCCTTCCTAGTTCCTTCTGATCAGTTATATCTCTTATAAAACAAAACATAAGTGTGTTCCACTGTAACAAACCCTTCTGTGTCATATTTTAGCTCCCTCAGCCTATGTCACATTAACTGTGTAACTTATTCCCGTCTTGATTTTTAAATCTCGTTAAATAAAAACTATCGCTTTTGTTGTCGTGCCAGGCAAAAAAGGAGTGATGTTTTGGTTAATAATTGGGCAAATAGCGGGAGGAGTCAGCTGGCCACTCTGGGGAACACTGTAATGGTGATTAACGCTTCTTCTGTAGCAGGGAAATGTTGAACTCATGAGGCGTTTTTAAGCCAAATGCCATCTCGTCTCTGCTGACAAAGCGAACTGGACACAGGAGTGGCATTTACCTGGACGGAAATGAGGGGCAGCTAATCCACGCCTCCATGTTTCCACCCATGAAACACAAGAACAGAAGTCAGGGAAAACAAAGACGCAGCCATGGAAGGAGGAAGACCCTCATCTGAGGCAGGGGATACAACTGCAAGAGGAAACAAAGCAAGGATGAAACGGACAGACCCCAGGGGACAGATTAAAAAAAATAAAAGATGGGGGGTGGTGGGAGCTGGACAAAAAGGAACAGAGACCAGTCTCTACGAACAAGAGACGGGAAAAAAATTAAACTCTACTGGAAAAAAAAAGTCCCCTCTTTCTTCATGGCATAAAAGATACCTTCTCTCTGGAGGCATTGGGTGGGGAAGCAGCTAATGTTGCCTAAGTATGAGAACATGAATATACAACTTATGGACGTTGTGACAGACCAGGGGATGGACCCCTCCCCCCACGTCCCCTGCCTCTTGTTTCTAAGAAAAGCTTTACCCTCCTAGGCCTTCCGGGATCTCCAGAGAGCAAATTTAATCAGAGAAGTGAGAAAATATACAAACAAAGGAACACAGTCACGCAAGACAATAGTTTAGCCATTAAACAGAGTCAAGGGCTTTCAGTTCCTCCCTAAGGGCTACAGATCATATTCTGAGCCACGTTCTTTGCATTGCTTTGCAGAGACCGAAAGCCCCGCCAGGTGGGAGAAGTTACCTGCGTGCCGCCCACCAGCACGGAGACCCCAGGTGGCTGCAATCAGAAGGTTGACGACGCCGACGCCTGGTCCCCCACCAACCAAGCCGAAGAAGGTCCACGAGCTGACCTCGCACCCGAAACCCTCTCCCTCGCCCTGGTCTAAAAGCCTTTCCCTGAAGGCCCTCGGGGAGTTCGCGTCTTCAGCGCGAGCCACCCTTCTCTAGACTTGGCCGCACGTGGGGCGTCTTGCAGACAAACGCTGCTCTTTCCTTCACCACAACCCGGGGTCAGGAGCTGGGCTTCGCTGAGCACGGGACTCGGGTTCGCTTTGGTAACACTTATCTGCAAGCGCCGCCCTCGACGCGGCTAGCGAACAGGCTTGGGTAGCTGGGCATCCTCTGAATTTCCCCGTGTACCCCAGGGGGCGCAGACCCTGCCCTCAAGGGACTTACACAGGAGAAGCCACGTGGACATAAAACATGAAATGCGGTGGAGTCTTCTCCGGGTTAAATGCATCTGCAGAGAAGGTCTGGGGTGACCAGATTTGGACTCGGAGAAAGTCATGGAGAATCGTCTATTAGTTACTTGCTGGGGAACACAGCCGGTGGGCTGAGGGTCTGATGGGGAATTGGACGCATGGAAGAGAAGGGCAGTGCCTTGCTTCAAAGCCAGATTTTCACCAGATACTCAACCAGAATGGCTTTCGGCGGGGGGAGGGGCAGGAAGGGCAGATGGGACCAGTCGTTTGGGAAATGTTAACACACGCAGCCAAAGGCCCCATACAAGATTATGACACAGGCACCAGGGAAGTGTTAAGTCCAGCTACTCTGCTGGGAATATACACCCACTGTCTTGGGAAAGGTTCAGGTCTTCATCAGTTACCTTTAGGTTTTAAAAGCTACAGGGTTTTCTAATTGAACTATAGTTGCTGTAGAGTCTACTAGTTTCAGGTAAACTTGATTCAGTATTTTTATAGATTTCCAAAAACAGCACAAATGGCAAAGTGAGCTAAAAACATCACAATTTCCCCTCAAACTGATACATCGAAAGGCATACAATTCCAGTAATTAGAAAAATGCATCTTCATTTCCAGATAGTATTTAGCCTGGATTCCCCACCTTGCTCTGACAATGGTCCAACTCATTAAGACTTCAGCCCATTTCTCTCCCACGGCTGTCAGACCAAGTCCATGGGTGACCACAGCCTGGGCTGGATGGAAAAGATGGGGCACAAAACAAAGATGGGCAGGTGGGTGCAGGAGGCTTTGGGGTGTCATATTCCAGCCAGCTCCACCAGATTCAAGTTTGGCAACAAAAAAAATTCGTGGAGACTGCTGTTGGGAGTCTTAATTGTTTTTTCTTTTCCCCCGAGTGACCCTATTTGAACTACGGAGAGTGTAAGCGGCCCTTCCCTCCGCGAGGCTGAACGGGATTGAACGTGCCTCTTTAGAAAGCACGTGGAAATCCAGCCCAGGCGGCACACCTAAAGGCACCCGCACTCTTACCTTTGCATCCCACTGACGGTACAGGATCCTAATCAACAGCGTCACGAAAAACGGCACCAGCGTCTTGTCATCCCTCCTGCACACACGTCTCAGACCTCTCACCCGGCCGGTGGGGCTGGTGGTGGGCACACTGACCGAGATGCAGTATATTTAGGTGACTCAGCATGTGATGAGCGCCCCAAGACTTGTCACCGAGCAAAGGCTCACCGCCCAACGTGCACAGAAGCCAATGCAATGGCACAAGCTTTCCCAGAAGTCGAAGTGCTTCACCGTCAGCTCAACCAGCAGCAGCCCGGGGTCGCAAATGCGTCTCCACGATTCAGCGTCCGGAGTGAACTTTAAGGGGTCAGGGAGTTTCAAGCTTGGAAGCTGATTGGCTAGTCTCCAATCAGGCCATATGAGCTACTCCTGCAGCTGGAAGCCAGATTTTCCTTATTGAAGGAATTCTCGCTTCGTAAAGGGCTCCAGTGGTAACATTTCTAGTCCTTAAGTTTTGGGGACTGAAGATTCTTGGCTTCGAGATCACCCTAGTAACATGGGTTCCCGTCCTGAGCATGTGCAGTGCTGTCTCTGTAAAATAACTCGGGGATTGATGAATCAACGACCTATTAAATGAGGCGAAACCAGATGAAGCTGGTGCTGTTTCAGTTTGATTAATCAACAACCTATTTAAGGAGGGAAAGCCAGTTTAAGCTGGTCCGTGATTTCCGTGCCGTTGCAAACTGACTCCTGAAACCACGTCTGATGTGTCACGGGACATGCAAATTAAGTCGTCTTAGTTTTTTTTCGGTACGCGGGCCTCTCACTGTTGTGGCCTCTCCCGTTGTGGAGCGCAGGGTCAGCGGCCATGGCTCACGGGCCCAGCCGGTCCGCGGCCTGTGGGATCCCCACCCCGGACTGGTGCACGAACCCGCGTCCCCTGCATCGGCAGGCGGACTCCCAACCACTGCGCCACCGGGGAAACCCTCATCTTACTTTTTTCAACATTGTGCTTGAATACCGGTCATAGCGCACGGGCAAACGGTCCTTGAATTCTTTCCTTCTTCCAGAAATGAGACCAAGGCTCTCGTTAACCCAGAGAGGTGATGACGAAATTGCAAATAATCTCAGTGTTTTCCCTGAGCGCCCCTCTGCGGGGCCAGCGATAGAATCATTGGAGGAACTTCTTAAAAATACTGTCCACCTGATACCTACGCAGGTCACTCTCAGAGGACGGGGCCCAGGAATGTGTGTTTTTATGGGCTGTCTGGACTGAACTGGATGCACAGCCAGGTTGAGGAAGCACTTGTTGATTAGGGAGGGCAGAAGATCTGGGTATAAAAGCCCACTCCCTTATTCATCATCACAGGAGCCCCAGAGTTCCCACGGCGGATAAAGTGGGATATTAACAGGGTCTTTCTCTCAACATCTGCAGAGAATTGAGAAGACAGACCTGAAAGCCCCTGATACACTGCATCCCGCTAACAAACCAGAGCCTGCTCTGTAGATGGAAGGTCGTCGGAGGATGATGGAGGGTCAGCATTTCAGCCCAGTGAGTCTAACAGCCAACATCAAATACCATACACGGTGTGTCTGGGAGAGCAACGCAGTGGATCCCCCAGAGAACACAGAGAAATGGCGAGCACTCACTGGATGTCCTTCACGTAACATTACTGCCCTGAACACCGACGCGGCCAAGCCATGCAGTTTGATGAGCCACTGAGAGCGTACACCTGTATTAGTTTCCCCGGGGTCGCCATCACACATGACCACACACCAGATGGCTGAAACCAACAGAAAAGTACCTTCTCTCAGTTCTGGAGGCCAGACGTCTCAGATCAAGGTGTGGGCAGGGCTGGTTCCTTCCGGAGGCTCCAGGGGAGAATCTGTTCCAGGTTTCTCTCTAGAATCCGGGGGCTGCTGGCCATCCTTGCTGGTCCTTGACTTGTAAACACATCTCTCCAACCTCTGCTCCATCGTCACATGGTTTCTCCTCTCAGTGTCTCTGTCTTCTCTTATAATGACACTGGTTAATACTGGATTAAAGACCCACCCTCAGAAGCAACCTAAATGTCCATCAACAGAGGAATGGATGAAGAAGATGTGGTGCATTTATACAATGGAATACTACTCAGCCCTTAAAAAGAATGAAATAATGCCATCTGCAGCCACATGGATGAACCTTGAGGGTGTTATGCTAAGTGAAATAAGTCAGAGAGAGAAAGACAAATGCTGTATGATCTCACTTATATGTGGAATCTGAAAAATACAACCAAGTAGTGAATACTGTGTAACAAAACAGAAGCAGGCTCACAGATACAGAGAACAAACGAGTGGTTTCCAGTGGGGGGGAGGGGCAAGATAGGGGTAGGTGATTAAGAGGTCCAGACTGCTATGTATAAATAAGCTACAGGAACATATTGCCCCAAATGGCATTATTTCATTCTTTTTCATGGCTGAGCCGTATTCCATTGTATATATGAACCACATCTTGTTTATCCATTCCTCTGATGATGGACATTAGGTGGCTTCCATGTCTTGGCTATTGTAAATAGTGCTGCTATGAACTTTGGGGCGCATGAATCTTTTCGAATTAATTTTGTCTGGATATATGCCCAGGAGTGGGATTGCTGGATCATATGGTACCTCTAGTTTTAGTTTAAGGAACCTCCATCCTGTCCTCCATAGGGGCTGCACCAACTTACATTCCCACCGACGGTGCAGGAGGGCTCCCGTTTCTCCACACCCTGCTCAACATCTGTTATTTGTGTTCTTTTTAATGATGGCCTTCTGACCGGTGTGAGGTGATGTCTCACTGTGGTTTTGATTTGCATTTCCCTGATGATTAGCAACGTTGAACACCTTTTCGTGTACCTGTTAGCTGGCTTGGAGAACCGATTCTAAAGCTTTTTCCTACGGCCTGTTTAGCAATAAGCCAGGATACTCTGCTCCACGTGGCATCTTCTAACCAAGAAGCCAAAAATGGTGTTCCACGAAAAGAGCAGCTGGTTCAGCTCACAACTCAGTATCTGCACAAGCACTCTGCTTCACAGTAACTATCATATTTTGTTAATATAGCAGAAGTGCTTTATTTCAAAAAATTATTTAATTCTATAGCTTTTTAAAAGTTAATGAATCCATTGGCTTTTAAAAATTGTTTTATTTTTTAAACTTAGATTTTTTGCTATCCTTTCTGGTTTTCTTTCTTGAGATATAATTCACATATGGTAAAATTCACCCTTCTAAGCATGCAATTCAGTAGTTTTGGGTATATTTATGAGTAGCCCCCACGCGCTGCAACTAGAGAAAGCCCGCACGCAGCAACGAAGACCCAATGCAGCTAAACATAATTTATAAAAAAATAAAGCTGGATGGAAACAGGGAAATGGAGTTTTGATATATATGACATTTTTCCAAGGAGAATATATTCAGAAATGACTGCCATACATAAAAGAATACTAAGGAGGATAAAAACCATAAATAAACCACCGACGATTAGTTTTGAATCATGAGATGTAGGCATCTCACAAGAAAGGATGACCCTGATAAAGGATGGAACGAGGTGAGTTTGGCTTTGCCGGTCCGGGAGCACGGAATAATCTGATTCTACTCTGTGATGGTCCTCTTTCCCCATAATCTATGCATAACCCATGAATGACCAGATCAGGGGAAGACAGAAGCATAGACCCATGAAAAGCAAACCAACTCAGATGAACAGAATGGCCTGTAATAGAAACGCCCAATTCGTAGGAAAAACTAAAGTTGCAGGAGTCATTTCATTGGGATTCTGGTAACGCCTTTGATGCCGGCTATAAAATTGAGGTGCGTGATAAATTCAGGTTCACTGGGGAAAGCACATGAGGACCAGTGCACCCCCAATGGAGAAGGGGACATAGTAACAGTGAAAAGAGGGGTCTACATACATACGCAGGGGTGTGGTTGTATCTGGTTGTGTTAAATTGTCCCTTTATGTGCTATAGGCTGAACTGTCCCCTCCAAATTCACGTGTTGAAGTCCTAGCCCCCAAGACCTCAGAATGTGACACTATTTGGAGATAAGGTCTTCAAAGAGCGGATGACTGTAAACTGAGGTCATTAGGCTGGGTCCTGATCCCATGGGACAGGTTTCCTTATAAAAAGAGGAGATTAGGACACAGACTAGCAGAGAGGGACACCCTGTGAGGACACAGGGAGGAGAGGCCATCTACAAGCCCAGGATAGAGGCCTCAGGAGGGACCAGCTCTGCTGACACCTGGATCTCAGATTCCAGCCCCCAGGACTGGGAGAGATACATGCCTGATGTTTAAAAGCGCCCCCAGTCTGGGGCATTTTATGGCAGCCAGAGCAAACAGATACATCACGATTTTACAAACGCTTTTAAAAATTATAGCAATCAGCACACCTGCAGGTCCCATAGAGCAATTTGTGGAATACACCAGCAAACTTCATTTTAGGGTCAATAAAAAACAAAGTGCAATTTAAGTGTGAAAAATTGAGTTATGGGATAAAGTTTTAAAGCACCGTGAAGACACGATAGAATACATTTGCACAGGTACACGCCCTGCAAGCAATCGCATGCTAAGGTCGCATTTCCGTGATCTGTATTCGAATCAAAAAGCATTCGTATCTTTTGGCCCCAAAATGTCAATACGAATAGTCACAGCTTGCAACATCACTAACCGAACACCACATGGCAAACTCAGTGGGAAAGGGCAACGCAAAACCAGCCGTGACCTACAACCAAGAGGTGAGAATAAGCACCGTGGCATCCACAACCGGCTGTATGCAATCACCGCACTGACATCCAGAACCGACTGTATACAATATCCATGACGCCCCTTCCTGAAAGTGGGGGAACTGCAGTTGAGATGGGCTGGGAGCTGGGACCCTTTGCTGCAGGGCTTGCACCTGGACACACCTCTCCTCCAGCAGCAAAATACAAAGAAACTAGAAGGGACTAAAAATAACTGCACACAGCTGTGGGAAATTACAAACAATAAGACACAAAAAGACCAAACCCCAACTGCCATCTCTGAGGTGTTGGAGCAAAAGTAGGTCCTGCGCGTGATTCCTGTGCACTGCACCACCGAGGGGTGGGCAGACCCCCTAAGCCATCCCTCCATCCCAACCCACCCAACTACTCCCACCCTCAGCCCATTAAGGAACCAGCTCAGGGAATGAGCAAAGCACCTGTTACTTGTTTTCACTCCCTCCCGCTGCAGGACAAGTCCCAAGACAGCCTCGCCTGAATTCCTCATCTGCCTTCTAATCAATTTCTATTGATTAGAGAGACCAAGGACCCAGGCAGGGAACACAGTGACCTGCTTGCCTGAGGGCACAGCTGAAGGTCAGGACCGTTGCCAGCTACCTCTGCAGCCGAGTTATCATAAAGTACAGAATCACCATCTTTCCTGAAGACTCTCGGAAGATGCTCATTTGGCTTGTGTACTGTATGTTACTAACACATGATGCGAAAACAACCATTTACTCCTAAGCGGAAACCGCCAATGCCTGGACAGTTGGCATTATATTTACTTGCAAGACACAAACTTATGCACACAATTTCTGATGAGACTTGGCAGACCCTGTCGTGAGCCCATGATGGCAGAATGAAATCATCTTTTTTTAAACCTATGTCTTTTCTCTTTTTTTTTTTTGGCCGTGGCTTGCAGGATCTTAGTTCCCCGACCAGGGATCAAACCCCTGCCCCCTGCAGTGGAACCGTGGAGTCCTAACCACTGGATCCCCGGGAAAGTCCCCCCTTAAACCTATTTCTTGAACAAGGATCTCTCCAGGTGGAGAGCGGACAACTGACCTTTGGCCAAGAGAAAGCCACACCGCTTTTATACCCAGGGAAGAATAAAGAGTATCCTCATCGTGGACATGCAGAGCTCTGCGGAATGTTTCCTATCGACCCCAGCCAGCATCCTTGCTAACTCTGATGAACGCTGCAGGCCCAGAAACGGAGTGGCCTGGTGTCTGCAGAGGGAGCCCAACCCTGAAGAACGGCTTGTTACCTGGGGTCTACAAGCCCTGCCTGGTGGTTTTGATGTTTTTCCTTCCTAGTTCCTTCTGATCAGCTATCTCTCCTATAAAACAAAACATAAGTGTGTTCCACTGTAACAAACCCTTCTGTGTCATATTATAGCTCCCTTAGTCTATGTCACATTAACTGTGTAACTTACTCCCGTCTTGATTTTAAAATTTCACTAAATAAAACTATCGCTTTTGTTGTCATGCCAGGCAAAAAAAGGAGTGATGTTCTGCTTAACAGTTGGGCAAATAGGGGGAGGATTCAGCTGGCCACTCTGGGGAACACTGTAATGGTGATTAACGCTTCTTCTGTAGCAGGGAAATGTTGAACTCATGAGGCGTTTTTAAGCCAAATGCCATCTCGTCTCTGCTGACAAAGCGAACTGGACACAGGAGTGGCACTTACCTGAACGGAAATGAGGGGCAGCTAATCCACCCCTCCATGTTTCCACCCATGAAACACAAGAACAGAAGTCAGGGAAAACAAAGACGCAGCCATGGAAGGAGGAAGACCCTCATCTGAGGCAGGGGATACAACTGCAAGAGGAAACAAATCAAGGATGAAACGGACAGACCCCAGGGGACAGAGAAAAAAAATAAAAGATGGGGGATGGTGGGAGCTGACAAAAAGAAACAGAGACCAGTCTCTACAAAGAAGAAACGGTAAAAAAGTTAAACTCTACTGATAAAAAAAAGTCCCCTTTTTCTTCATGGGATAAAAGATACCTTCTCTCTGGAGGCATTGGGTGGGGAAGCAGCTAATGTTGCCTGAGTATGAGAACATGAATATACAACTTATGGACGTTGTGACAGACCGGGGGATGGACCCCTCCCCCCACGTCCCCTGCCTCTTGATTCTAAGAAAAGCTTTACCCTCCTAGGCCTTGCGGGATCTCCAGAGAGCAAATTTAATCAGAGAAATGAGAAAATATACAAACAAAGGAACACAGTGAAGACAAAAATAGTAATAGTTTACCCATTAAACAGAGTCAAGGAATTTAGTTCCTCCCTAAGGGCTACAAATCATATTCTGAGCCACGTCCTTTGCGTTGCTTTGCAGAGACTGAAAGCCCCGCCAGGTGGGAGAAGTTACCTGCGTGCCGCCCACCAGCACGGAGACCCCAGGTGGCTGCAATCAGAAGGTTGACGACGCGGACGCCTGGTCCCCCACCAACCAAGCCGAAGAAGGTCCACGAGCTGACCTCGCACCCGAAACCCTCTCCCTCGCCCTGGTTTAAAAGCCTTTCCCTGAAGGCCCTCGGGGAGTTCGCGTCTTCAGCGCGAGCCGCCCTTCTCTAGACTTGGCCGCACGTGGGGCGTCTTGCAGACAAACGCTGCTCTTCCCTTCACCACAACCCGGGGTCAGGAGCTGGGCTTCGCTGAGCACGGGACTCGGGTTCGCTTTGGTAACACTTATCTGCAAGCGCCGCCCTCGACGCGGCTAGCGAACAGGCTTGGGTAGCTGGGCATCCTCTGAATTTCCCCGTGTACCCCAGGGGGCGCAGACCCTGCCCTCAAGGGACTTACACAGGAGAAGCCACGTGGACATAAAACATGAAACGCGGTGGAGTCTTCTCCGGGTTAAATGCATCTGCAGAGAAGGTCTGGGGTGACCAGATTTGGACTCGGAGAAAGTCATGGAGAATCGTCTATTAGTTACTTGCTGGGGAACACAGCCGGTGGGTTGAGGCTCTGATGGGGAATTGGAAGCATGGAAGAGAAGGGCAGTGCCTTGCTTCAAAGCCAGATTTTCACCAGATACTCAACCAGAATGGCTTTCGGCGGGGGGAGGGGCAGGAAGGGCAGATGGGACCAGTCGTTTGGGAAATGTTAACACACGCAGCCAAAGGCCCCATATAAGATTATGACACAGGCACCAGGGAAGTGTTAAGTCCAGCTACTCTGCTGGGATAATACACTCACTGTCTTGGGAAAGTTTCAGGTCTTAATCAGTTACCTTTAAGTTTTAAAAGCTACAGGGTTTTCTAATTGAACTATAGTTGCTGTATAGTCTATTAGCTTCAGGTGAACTTGATTCAGTATTTTTATAGAGTTCCAAAAACAGCACAAATGGCAAAGTGAGCTAAAAACATCACCATTTCCCCTCAAACTGATACATCGAAAGGCATACAATTCCAGTAACTGGAAAAATGCATGTTCATTTCCAGATAGTATTTAGCCTGGATTCCCCACCTTGCTCTGACAATGGTCCAACTCATTAAGACTTCAGCCCATTTCTCTCCCACGGCTGTCAGACCAAGTCCATGGGTGACCACAGCCTGGGCTGGATGGAAAAGATGGGGCACAAAACAAAGATGGGCAAGTGGGTGCAGGAGGCTTTGGGGTGTCATATTCCAGCCAGCTCCACCATATGCAAGTTTGGCAACAAAAAAAATTCGTGGAGACTGCTGTTGGAGTCTTAATTGTTCTTGCTTTTCCCCCGAGTGACCCTATTTGAACTACGGAGAGTGTAAGCGGCCCTTCCCTCCGCGAGGCTGAACGGGATTGAACGTGCCTCTGTAGAAAGCACGTGGAAATCCAGCCCAGGCTGCACACCGAAAGGCACCCGCACTCTTACCTTTGCATCCCACTGACGGTACAGGATCCTACTCGACAGCGTCATGAAAAACGGCACCAGCGCCTTGTCATCCCTCCTGCACACACGTCTCAGACCTCTCACCCGGCCGGTGGGGCTGGTGGTGGGCACACTGACCGAGATGCAGTATCTTTAGGTGACTCAGCATGTGATGAGCGCCCCAAGACTTGTCACCGAGCAAAGGCTCACCGCCCGACGTGCACAGAAGCCAATGCAATGGCACAAGCTTTCCCAGAAGACGAAGAGATTCACCGTCAGCTCAACCAGCAGCAGCCCGGGCTCGCAAACGCGTCTCCACGATTCAGCGTCCGGAGTGAACTTTAAGGGGTCAGGGAGTTTCAAGCTTGGAAGCTGATTGGCTAGTCTCCAATCAGGCCATATGAGCTACTCCTGCAGATGGAAGCCAGATTTTCCTTATTGAAGGAGTTCTCGCTTCGTAAAGGGCTCCAGTGATAACATTTCTAGTCCTTAAGTTGTGTAGACTGAAGATTCTTGGCTCCGAGATCACCCTAGAAACATGGGTTCCCGTCCGGAGCATGTGCAGTGCTGTCTCTGTAAAATAACTCGGGGATTGATGAATCAACGACCTATTAAATGAGGCGAAACCAGGTGCAGCTGGTGCTGTTTCAGTTTGATTAATCAACAACCTATTTAAGGAGGGAAAGCCAGTTTAAGGTGGTCCGTGATTTCCGTGCCGTTGTAAACTGACTCCTGAAACCACGTCTGATGTGTCACGGGACATGCAAATTAAGTCGTCTTAGTTTTTTTTCGGTACGCGGGCCTCTCACTGTTGTGGCCTCTCCCGTTGTGGAGCGCAGGGTCAGCGGCCATGGCTCACGGGCCCAGCCGGTCCGCGGCCTGTGGGATCCCCACCCCGGACTGGTGCACGAACCCGCGTCCCCTGCATCGGCAGGCGGACTCCCAACCACTGCGCCACCGGGGAAACCCTCATCTTACTTTTTTCAACATTGTGCTTGAATACCGGTCATAGCGCACGGGCAAACGGTCCTTGAATTCTTTCCTTCTTCCAGAAATGAGACCAAGGCTCTCGTTAACCCAGAGAGGTGATGACGAAATTGCAAATAATCTCAGTGTTTTCCCTGAGCGCCCCTCTGCGGGGCCAGCGATAGAATCATTGGAGGAACTTCTTAAAAATACTGTCCACCTGATACCTACCCAGGTCACTCTCAGAGGACGGGGCCCAGGAATGTGTGTTTTTATGGGCTGTCAGGACTGAACTGGATGCACAGCCAGGTTGAGGAAGCACTTGTTGATTAGGGAGGGCAGAAGAGCTGGGTATAAAAGCCCACTCGCTTATTCATCATCACAGGAGCCCCAGAGTTCCCACGGTGGATAAAGTGGGATATTAACAGGGCCTTTCTCTCAACATCTGCAGAGAATTGAGTGAGAAGACAGACCTGAAAGCCCCTGATACACTGCATCCCGCTAACAAACCAGAGCCCGCTCTGTAGATGGAAGGTCGTCGGAGGATGATGGAGGGTCAGCATTTCAGCCCAGTGAGTCTAGCAGCCAACATCAAATACCATACACGGTGTGTCTGGGACAGCAACGCAGCGGATTCCCCCCGAGAACACAGAGAAACGGCGAGCACTCACTGGGTGTCGTTCACGTAACATTACTGCCCTGAACACCGACGCTGCCAAGCCATGCAGTTTGATGAGCCACTGAGTGCGTACACCTGTATTAGTCTCCCCGGGGTCGCCATCACACATGACCACACACCAGATGGCTGAAACCAACAGCAAAGTATCTTCTCTCAGTTCTGGAGGCCAGACGTCTCAGATCAAGGTGTGGGCAGGGCTGGAACCTTCTGGAGGCTCCAGGGGAGAAACTGATGTAGGTTTCTCTCCAGAATCTGGGGGTTGTTGGCCATCCTTGCTGGTCCTTGACTTGTAAACACATCTCTCCAACCTCTGCTCCATCGTCACATGGTTTCTCCTCTCAGTTCTCTGTCTTCTCTTATAATGACACTGGTTATACTGGATTAAAGACCCACCCTCAGAAGCAACCTAAGTGTCCATCAACTGAGTAATGGATGAAGATGATGTGGTCCATTGATACAATGGAATACTACTCAGCCCTTAAAAAGAATGAAATAATGCCATCTGCAGCCACATGGATGGACCCTGAGGGTGTTATGCTAAGTGAAATAAGTCAGAGAGAAAGACAAATGCTGTATGATCTCACTTGTATGTGGAATCTAAAACATACAACCAAGTAGTGAATACTGTATGACAAAACAGAAGCAGGCTCACAGATACAGAGAACAAACGAGTGGTTTCCAGTGGGGGGGAGGGGCAAGATAGGGGTAGGTGATTAAGAGGTCCAGACTACTATGTATAAATAAGCTACAGGAACATACTGCCCCAAATGGCATTATTTCCTTCTTTTTCATGGCTGAGCCGTATTCCATTGTATATATGAACCACTTCTTGTTTATCCATTCCTCTGTTGATGGACATTTAGGTGGCTTCCATGTCTTGGCTATTGTAAATAGTGCTGCTATGAACTTTGGGGTGCATGAATCTTTTCGAATTAATTTTGTCTGGATATATGCCCAGGAGTGGGATTGCTGGATCATACGATAGCTCTATTTTTAGTTTTTTAAGGACCCTCCATCCTGTTCTCCATAGTGGCTGCACCAACTTACATTCCCACCGACAGTGCAGGAGGGCTCCCGTTTCTCCACACCCTCCCCAACATCTGTTATTTGTGTTCTTTTTAATGATGGCCTTCTGACCGGTGTGAGGCGATGTCTCACTGTGGTTTTGATTTGCATTTCCCTGATGATTAGCAACGTTGAACACCTTTTCGTGTACCTGTTAGCTGGCTTGGAGAACCGATTCTAAAGCTTTTTCCTAGGGCCGGTTTAGCAATAAGCCAGGATACTCTGCTCCACGTGGCATCTTCTAACCAAGAAGCCAAAAATGGTGTTCCACGAAAAGAGCAGCTGGTTCAGCTCACAACTCAGTATCTGCACAAGCACTCTGCTTCACAGTAACTATCGTATTTTGTTAATATAGCAGAAGTGCTTTTTTTAAAAAAATTATTTAATTCTATAGCTTTTAAAATATTATTTAATCCATTGGCTTTAAAAAATTGTTCTCATTTATAAATTTAGCTTATTTTTGCTATCCTTTCTGGTTTTCTTTCTTGAGATATAATTCACATATGGTAAAATTCACCCTTCTAAGCATGCAATTCAGTAGTTTTGGGTGTATTTATGAGTAGCCCCCACTCGCTGCAACTAGAGAAAGCCTGCACGCAGCAACGAAGACCCAATGCAGCTAAACATAATTTATAAAAAAATAAAGCTGGATGGAAACAGGGAAATGGAGTTTTGATATATATGACATTTTTCCAAGGAGAATATATTCAGAAATGACTGCCATACATAAAAGAATACTAAGGATGATAAAAACCATGAACAATCCACCGACGATTAGTTTTGAATCATGAGATGTAGGCATCTCACAAGAAAGGATGACCCTGATAAAGGATGGCACGAGGTGAGTTTGGCTTTGCTGGTCCGGGAGCACGGACTAATCTGATTCTCCTCTGTGATGGTCCTCTTTCCCCATAATCTATGCATAACCCATGAATGACCAGATCAGGGGAAGACAGAAGCATACACCCATGAAAAGCAAATCAACTCAGATGAACAGAATGGCCTGTAATAGAAACGCCCAATTCGTAGGAAAAACTAAGGTTGCAGGAGTCATTTCATTGGGATTTTGGTAACGCCTTTGATGCCGGCTATAAAATTGAGGTGCGTGATAAATTCAGGTTCACTGGGGAAAGCACATGAGGACCAGTGCACCCCCAGTGGAGAAGGGGACACAGTCACAGTGAAAAGACGGGTCTACATACATACGCAGAGGTGTGGTTGTATCTAGTTGTGTTAAATTGTCCCTTTACGTGCTATAGGCTGAACTGTCCCCTCCAAAGTCACGTGTTGAAGTCCTGGCCCCCAGGACCTCAGAATGTGAGAGTAGATGAGGGTCTTCAAAGAGCGGATGAAGGTAAATGAGGTCATTAGGGTGGGTCCTGATCCCATAGGACAGGTTTCCTTATAAGAAGAGATCAGGACACAGATGGGCAGAGAGGGACGACCCTGTGAGGACACGGGGAGGAGAGGCCGCCTACAAGCCCAGGAGAGAGGCCTCAGGAGGGACCAGCCCTGCTGACCCTTGGATCTCAGATTCCAGCCTCCAAGACTGGGAAAGAGACACATGCCTCATGTTTAAAAGTGCCCCCAGTCTGGGGCATTTTATGGCAGCCAGAGCAAACAGATACATCACGATTTTACAAACGCTTTAAAAAATTATAGCAATCAGCACAGCTGCAGGTCCCATACAGCAATTTGTGGAATACACCAGCAAACTTCATTTTAGGGTCAATCAAAAACAAAGTGCGATTTAAGTGTGAAAAATTGAGTTATGGGATACAGTTTTAAAGCCCCGTGAAGACATGATAGAATACATTTGCACAGGTACATGCCCTGCAAGCAATCCCATGCTAAGGTCACATTTTCGTGATTTGTATTCGAATCAAAAAGCATTCGTATCTTTTGGCCCCAAAATGTCAATACGAATGCTAACAGGTTGCAGCATCACTAATCGACACCACATGGCAAACTCAGTGGGAAAAGACAACGCAAAACCAGTCGTGACCTATAACCAGGAGGTGAGAATAAGCACGGTGGCATCCACAAGCGGCTGTATACAGTCACCGCACTGACATCCAGAACCGACTGTATACAATACCCATGACGCCCCTTTCTGAAACTGGGGGAACTGCAGTTGAGATGGGCTGGGAGCTGGGACCCTTTGCTGCAGGGCTTGCACCTGGACACACCTCTCCTCCAGCAGCAAAATACAAAGAAACTAGAAGGGACTAAAAATAACCGCACACAGCTGTGGGAGATTACAAACAATAAGATACCAAAAGACCAAACCCCAACTGCCATTTCTGAGGTGTTGGAGCAAAAGCAGGGTCCTGCGCGTGATTCCTGCGCACTGCACCACCGAGGGGTGGGCAGACCCCCTAAGCCATCCCTCCATCCCAACCTACCCAACTACTCCCACCCTCAGCCCATTAAGGAACCAGCTCAGGGAATGAGCAAAGCACCTGTTACTTGTTTTCACTCCCTCCCGCTGCAGGACAAGTCCCAAGACAGCCTCGCCTGAATTGCTCATCTGCCTTCTAATCAATTTCTATTGATTACAGAGACCAAGGACCCAGGCGGGGAACACAGTGACCTGCTTGCCTGAGGGCACAGCTGAAGGTCAGGACCATTGCCAGCTACCTCTGCAGCCGAGTTCTCATAAAGTAAAGAATCACCATCTTTCCTGAAGACTCCCGGAAGATGCTCATTTGGCTTGTGTACTATGTTACTAACAGATGATGCGTAAACAACCATTTACTCCTAAGCGGAAACCACCAATGCCTTGACAGTTGGCATTATATTTACTTGCAAGACACAAACTTACGCACACAATTTCGGATGATTTATGAGTCTTGGGAGTGCCTGTCATGAGCCCATGATGGCAGAATGAAATCATTTTCTTTTTTAAAACCTATTTTTTTTTCTTTTTTTTTTGGCCGTGGCTTGCAGGATCTTAGTTCCCCAACTAGGGATCAAACCCCTGCCCCCTGCAGTGGAAGCGTGGAGTCCTAACCACTGGTCTGCCGGGGAAGTCCCGTCTTAAACCTATTTCTTGAACAAGGCGCTCTCCAGGTGGAGAGCTGAGAACTGACCTTTGGCCAAGAGAAACCCACAACCCTTTTATACCCAGGGAAGAATAAAGACTATCCTCATTGTGGACATGAAGAGCTCTGCAGAATGTTTCCTATCGACCTCAGCCAGCATCCTTGCTAACTCTGAGGGACGCTCCAGGCCCAGAAACGGAGTGGCCTGGTGTCTGCAGAGGGAGCCCAACCCTGAAGAACCGTTTGCTACGTGGGGTCTACAAGCCCCGCCTGGTGGTTTTGATGTTTTTCCTTCCTAGTTCCTTCTGGTCAGTTATATCTCTTATAAAACAAAACATACGTATGTTCCACTGTAACAAACCCTTTTGTGTCATATTTTAGCTCCCTTAGCCTATGTCACATTAACCGTGTAACTTGTTCCCGTCTTGATTTTAAAATCTCGCTAAATAAAGCTATCGCTTTTGTTGTCGTGCCAGGCTAAAAAGGAGTGATGTTCTCGTTAATAACTGGGCAAACGGGGAGGATTCAGCTGGCCACGCTGGAGAACATTGTAATGGTGATTAACGCTTCTTCTGTAGCAGGGAAATGTTGAACTCATGAGGCGTTTTTAAGCCAAATGCCATCTCGTCTCTGCTGACAAAGCGAACTGGACACAGGAGTGGCATTTACCTGAATGGAAATGAGGGGCAGCTAATCCACCCCTCCATGTTTCCACCCATGAAACACAAGAACAGAAGTCAGGGAAAACAAAGACGCAGCCATGGAAGGAGGAAGACCCTGATGTGAGGCAGGGGATACAACTGCAAGAGGAAGCAAATCAAGGATGAAACGGACGGACTCCAGGGGACAGATAAAAAAAAATAAAAGACTGGGGGTGGTGGGAGCTGACAGAAAGGAACAGAGACCAGTCTCTACGAAGAAAAAACGGCAAAAAAAAAAAATTAAACTGTACTGGGAAAAAAAAGTCCCTTTTTCTTCATGGGATAAAAGATACCTTCTCTCTGGAGGCATTGGGTGGGGAAGCAGCTAATGTTGCCTGAGTATGAGAACATGAATATACAACTTATGGACGTTGTGACAAACCAGGAGATGGACCCCTCCCCCCATGTCCCCTGCCTCTTGTTTCTAAGAAAAGCTTTACCCTCCTAGGCCTTCCGGGATCTCCAGAGAGAAAATTTCATCAGAGAAGTGAGAAAATATACAAACAAAGGAACACAGTCACGCAAGACAAAATAGTTTAGCCATTAAACAGAGTCAAGGGCTTTCAGTTCCTCCGTAAGGGCTACAGATCATATTCTGAGCCACGTTCTTTGCATTGCTTTGCAGAGACCGAAAGCCCCGCCAGGTGGGAGAAGTTACCTGCGTGCCGCCCACCAGCACGGAGACCCCAGGTGGCTGCAATCAGAAGGTTGACGACGCCGACGCCTGGTCCCCCACCAACCAAGCCGAAGAAGGTCCACGAGCTGACCTCGCACCCGAAACCCTCTCCCTCGCCCTGGTTTAAAAGCCTTTCCCTGAAGGCCCTCGGGGAGTTCGCGTCTTCAGCGCGAGCCGCCCTTCTCTAGACTTGGCCGCACGTGGGGCGTCATGCAGATCAACAATTATCTGCAAGCGCCGCCCTCGACGCGGCTAGCGAACAGGCTTGGGTAGCTGGGCATCCTCTGAATTTCCCCGTGTACCCCAGGGGGCACAGACCCTGCCCTCAGGGGACTTACACAGGAGAAGCACGTGGACATAAAACATGAAACGCGGTAGAGTCTTCTCCGGGTTAAATGCATCTGCAGAGAAGGTCTGGGGTGACCAGATTTAGACTCGGAGAAACTGAGTCATGGAGAATCGTCTATTAGTTACTTGCTGGGGAACACAGCCGGTGGGATGAGGGTCTGATGGGGAATTGGAAGCATGGAAGAGAAGGGCAGTGCCTTGCTTCAAAGCCAGATTTTCACCAGATACTCAACCAGAATGGCTTTCGGCGGGGGGAGGGGCAGGAAGGGCAGATGGGACCAGTCGTTTGGGAAATGTTAACACACGCAGCCAAAGGCCCCATACAAGATTATGACACAGGCACCAGGGAAGTGTTAAGTCCAGCTACTCTGCTAGGATAATACACTCACTGTCTTGGGAAAGGTTCAGGTCTTAATCAGTTACCTATAGGTTTTAAAAGCTACAGGGTTTTCTAATTGAACTATAGTTGCTGTATAGTCTATTAGCTTCAGGTGAACTTGATTCAGTATTTTTATACATTTCCAAAAACAGCACAAATGGCATAGTGAGCTAAAAACATCACAATTTCCCCTCAAACTGATACATCGAAAGACATACGATTCCAGTAACTGGAAAAATGCATCTTCATTTCCCGATGGTATTTAGCCTGGATTCCCCACCTTGCTTTGACAATGGTCCAACTCATTAAGAATTCAGCCCATTTCTCTCCCACGGCTGTCTGACCAAGTCCATGGGTGACCACAGCCTGGGCTGGATGGAAAAGATGGGGCACAAAACAAAGATGGGCAGGTGGGTGCAAGAGGCTTTGGGGTGTCATATTCCATCCAGCTCCACCAGATTCAAGTTTGGCAACAGTTTGGGGAGACTGCTGTTGGAGTCTTAATTGTTCTTTCTTTTCCCCCGAGTGACCCTATTTAAACTAGGGAGAGTGTAAGCCTCCCTTTCCTCCATGAGGCTGAACGGGATTGAACGTGCCTCTGTAGAAAGCACGTGGAAATCCACCCCAGGCTGCACACCTAAAGGCACCCGCACTCTTACCTTTGCATCCCACTGACGGTACAGGATCCTACTCGACAGCGTCATGAAAAACGGCACCAGCGCCTTGTCATCCCTCCTGCACACACTTCTCAGACCTCTCACCCGGCCGGTGGGGCTGGTGGTGGGCACACTGACCGAGATGCAGTATCTTTAGGTGACTCAGCCTGTGATGAGCGCCCCAAGACTTGTCACCGAGCAAAGGCCCGACGTGCATAGAAGCCAATGCAATGGCACAAGCTATCCCAGAAGACGAAGAGCTTCACCATCAGCTCAACGAGCAGCAGCAACCCGAGCTCGCAAATGCGTCTCCAGGATTCAGCGTCCGGAGTGAACTTTAAGGGGTCAGGGAGTTTCAAGCTTGGAAGCTGATTGGCTAGTCTCCAATCAGGCCATATGAGCTACTCCTGCAGCTGGAAGCCAGATTTTCCTCATTGAAGGGGTTCTCGCTTCGTAAAGGGCTCCAGTGATAACATTTCTAGTCCTTAAGTTGTGTAGACTGAAGATTCTTGGCTCCGAGATCACCCTAGAAACATGGGTTCCCGTCCTGAGCATGTGCAGTGCTCTCTGTAAAATAACTCGGGTATTGATGAATCAACGACCTATTAAATGAGGTGAAACCAGGTGAAGCTGGTGCTGTTTCAGCTTGATTAATCAACAACCTATTTAACGAGGCAAAGCCAGTTTAAGCTGGTCCGTGATTTCCGTGCCATTGCAAACTGACTCCTGAAACCACGTCTGATGTGTCACGGGACATGCAAAGAAAGTCATCTTACTTTTTTTTTCTCGGTACGCGGGCGTCTCACTGTTGTGGCTTCTCCCGTTGTGGAGCACAGGCTCCGGACGCGCAGGCTCAGCGGCCATGGCTCACGGGTCCAGCCGCTCCGTGGCATGTGGGATCTTCCCGGACCGGGGCACGAACCCGCGTCCCCCGCATCGGCAGGCGGACTCCCAACCACTGCGCCACCGGGGAAACCCTCATCTTACTTTTTGCCACCTTGTGCTTGAATGTCGGGCATAGTGCACGGGCAAACGGTCCTCGAATTCTTTCTTTCTTCCAGAAATGAGACCCAGGCTCTCGTTAACCCAGAGAGGTGATGACGAAATTGCAAATAATCTGTGTTTTCCCTGAGCGCCTCTCTGTGGGGCCAGCGATATAATCATTGGAGGAACTTCTTAAAAATACTGTCAACCGGATATCTACCCAGGTCACTCTCAGAGGACGGGGCCCAGGAATGTGTGTTTTTATGGGCTGTCTGGACTGAACTGGATGCACAGCCAGATTGAGGAAGCGCTTGTTGATTAGGGAGGGCAGAAGAGCTGGGTATAAAAGCCCACCCCCTTATTCATCATCACAGGAGCCCCAGAGTTCCCACGGCAGATAAAGTGGGATATTAACAGGGCCTCTCTCTCAACAGCTGCAGAGAACTGAGCGAGAAGACAGACCTGAAAGCCCCTGATACACTGCATCCCGCTAACCAACCAGAGCCTGCTCTGTAGATGGAAGGTCGTCGGAGGATGATGGAGGGTCAGCATTTCAGCCCAGTGAGTCTAACAGCCAACATCAAACATCACACACGGTGTGTCTGGGACAGCAACGCAGTGGATTCCCCCAGAGAACACAGAGAAATGGCGAGCACTCACTGGGTGTCGTTCACATAACAGAAGATCTGGGTATAAAAGCCCACTCCCTTATTCATCGTCACAGGAGCCCCAGAGTTCCCACGGCGGATAAAGTGGGATATTAACAGGGCCTTTCTCTCAACATCTGCAGAGAATTGAGTGAGAAGACAGACCTGAAAGCCCCTGATACGCTGCATCCCGCTAACAAACCAGAGCCCGCTCTGTAGATGGAAGGTCGTCGGAGTTTGATGGAGGGTAAGCATTTCAGCCCAGTGAGTCTAACAGCCAACATCAAATACCATACACGGTGTGTCTGGGACAGCAACGCAGTGGATTCCCCCCGAGAACAGAGAAATGGCGAGCACTCACTGGGTGTCGTTCACGTAACATTACTGCCCTGAACACGGACGCGGCCAAGCCATGCAGTTTGATGAGCCACTGAGTGCGTACACCTGTATTAGTCTCCCCGGGGTCGCCATCACACATGACCACACACCAGATGGCTGAAACCAACAGAAAAGTATCTTCTCTCAGTTCTGGAGACCAGATGTCTCAGATTAAGGTGTGGGCAGGGCTGGTTCCTTCCGGAGGCCCCAGGGGAGAATCTGTTCCAGGTTTATCTCCAGAATCTGGGGGCTGCTGGCCTTCCTTGCTGGTCCTTGGCTTGTAGACACATGTCTCCAATCTCTGCTCCACTGTCACATGGCTTCTCCTCTCAGTGTCTCTGTGTCTTCTCTTCTTATAATGACACCAGTTATACTGGATTAAAGACCCACCCTCAGAAGCAACCTAAATATTCCTCAACAGACGAATGGATGAAGATGTGGTGCATTTATACAATGGAATACTACTCAGCCCTTAAAAAGAATGAAATAATACCATCTTCAGCCACATGGATGGACCTTGAGGGTGTTATGCTAAGTGAAATAAGTCAGAGAAAGACAAATACTGTATGATCTCACTTATATGTGGAATCTAAAAAATACAACCAAGTAGTGAATACTGTATGACAAAACAGAAGCAGGCTCACAGATAGAGAGAACAAACGAGTGGTTTCCAGTGGGGGGGAGGGGCAAGATAGGGGTAGGTGATTAAGAGGTCCAGACTGCTATGTATAAATAAGCTACAGGAACATATTGCCCCAAATGGCATTATTTCATTCTTTTTCATGGCTGAGCCGTATTCCATTGTATATATGAACCACTTCTTGTTTATCCATTCCTCTGTTGATGGACATTTAGGTGGCTTCCATGTCTTGGCTATTGTAAATAGTGCTGCTATGAACTTTGGGGTGCATGAATCTTTTCGAATTAATTTTATCTCGATATATGCCCAGGAATGGGATTGCTGGATCATATGGTAGCTCTAGTTTTAGTTTAAGGAACCTCCATACTGTTGTTCTCCATAGGGGCTGCAGCAACTTACATTCCCACCAGCAGTGCAGGAGGGCTCCCGTTTCTCCACACCCTCCCCAACATCTGTTATTTGTGTTCTTTTTAATGATGGCCTTCTGACCGGTGTGAGGTGATGTCTCACTGTGGTTTTGATCTGCATTTCCCTGATGATTAGCAACGTTGAACACCTTTTCGTGTACCTGTTAGCTGGCTTGGAGAACCGATTCTAAAGCTTTTTCCTAGGGACTGTTTAGCAATAAGTCAGGATACTCTGCTCCACGTGGCATCTTCTAACCAAGAAGCCAAAAATGGTGTTCCGCGAAAAGAGCAGCTGGTTCAGCTCACAACTCAGTATCTGCACAAGCACTCTGCTTCACAGTAACTATCATATTTTGTTAATGTAGCAGAAGTGCTTTATTTCAAAAAGTATTTACTTCTATAGCTTTTTAAAAATTAATCCATTGGCTTTTAAAAAGTGTTTTAACTTAGTTTATTTTTTGCTATCCTTTCTGGTTTTCTTTCTTGAGATATAATTCACATATGGTAAAATTCACCCTTCTAAGCATGCAATTCAGTAGTTTCGGGTGTATTTATGAGGTTGGCTTTAGCATTTTCACAGAGTTGAGCAACCACTACCACAGTTTCTTTTTTTAACATTTTTCCATCGCCACAAAAAGAAACATCTCACCCCTTCGCTGTCACTCTCCACCCCCTCCCCCAGCCCCTGGCATCCACGAATCTCCCTTCTGTCTCTTTGGATTTGCCTGTTCCATATTTTTCTGTAAATAGAATCACACACTGTATGTCCTTCTGTGTCTACTCTGTCAGTGAGCATCCTGTGTTCAAGGTCCATCCACGTGGTAGCCTGTGTCAGAGCTTCACTCCTTGTCCTGGCTGAGTCATATTCCACTGTGTCCATGGACCCCCTTCTGTCTATCCATCCATCCATCCATCCATCCATCCATCCGTCCATCCATCCGTCCATCCATCCAACCACCCACAGATACTTGGGTTGTGTCTACTTTCTGGCTGTTGTGATTAGTGCTGCTACGAACATCCATGTACAAAAGTTTTCATGGAGATATACATTATATATATGTCTTTGTTTCTCCTGGGTATATTCACCAATATATACACCCAGGAGTGGAGTGGCTAGGTTATAGAGAAGTTCTACTTTTAACATGTTGTGGAGCTGCCAGACTGTTTTCCAAAGTGTCTGTGCCCTTTTCCATCCTCGCCAGCCATGTACGAGAGTTCTGATTTCCATCCACATCTTTGTCAACACTTGTTATTACCTGACTTTGATTTTAGCCATCTGACTGGGTGTGAAGTGATATTTCACGGTCATTTTGGTTTGTATTTCTCTAATGACTAATAGTCACTGAGCATTTTTCTTAAGTGCTTATTGGCCTTTGTGTATCTTCTTTGGAGCAATATCTCTTCCGATCTTCTTCTAAGTCCTCTTATAAAGGACTTATAAGAGTCCTTTATATATTCTAGATACATGTCCTTTATCAAATATATGATTTCCAAAATATTACTTTATTTTTAAGCAATTTTACCAAATTGAATGGGGAACTCTTTAATTTAAAATATAAAAACAAGAAGTTTTTACTTTGTTTTGTTTTGTTTTACCTTCTAGGAAGGTAAGGAGATAAACAGAACTATTTTGAAGGGACTTGTTCTGAATAGAAAGCAGTGGAAAATTAAGAAAATTCATCATAAGATCTTAACCTCCTCCAGCTGTTTCTTCCATTCACAAATTTTCGTGGGTTTGTATTTTTCTCTGCCTGCTCTCCCTGTAATCTGATTTTTATTGCAGTAAACAGAAAGTGATGTATATTGCAATGCTGACCATCTTTGGTAAAATATTATGGGTAGATATAATAAACCTATTACTCTTCCTTTCAAATGGTTTCTCGAGGCATTAAATCTGCTTTCCAAGCCTTTTAAAAGTCCTAATGAATCTGCCAAACACTCTGATGACTTTATGCCGTATTCATAAAGTTTATTAATTGCATTCCTGGGCAATAAACAAAGTCAGGGGAAGACTCCTGCGCTGGATCCCTATTTTGCAATCATAATATATGAAGGTGCTCGGTCGGCTATGACGAACACAGTGTTCTGTACCTGGCAGAAAACACTCTGGTCAAACTGAACCCATACCCCACAAGATCAAGCACCATCATCTTCAGACGTCTGCATGGGGCCGGGACCATGCCTGGCACGATGATTCCTCTGTTAAAAAATGAGGGGCAGGGCTTCCCTGGTGGCGCAGTGGTTGAGAGTCTGCCTGCCGATGCAGGGGACACGGGTTCGTGCCCCGGTCCAGGAAGGTCCCACATGCCGCGGAGCGGCTGGGCCTGTGAGCCATGGCTGCTAAGCCTGAGTGTCCGGAGCCTGTGCTCCACAATGGGAGAGGCCACAACAGTGAGAGGCCTGTGTACCGGGAAAAAAAAAAAAAAAAAAAAAAAAAAAAATGAGGGGCAGCCGTTTTCCTGCTGCATTTTGCATCTGACCTTTCCTGTCTCACTGTTATGTCTTCCGACGATGGGATGGATTTTCAGATATCCTTGGGTCATCAAGTTTCATTCCACAAACATTTCCTGTGCCCTCATCCACTAAGACGTTTCTAAGGAACATGCAACTTGCCTTCCTCATTGGGAGACCCATCCAGCAGCCCACCTTTAGTCTTGAGCAGTAGCCAATGACCTCATGACCCGTGGAAACTAATCAGGACACAGAGGGATGAGTGAGTGACATGCTGGTAACAGGCGTGAGCTACTGGACAACGGATTATATCAAGGACTTTTAATTTTTTAACCGAAGTACAGTTGATATACAATATTGTATTAGCTGCAAGTATACAGCAAAGTGATTCTGTTATATATATATTATATATTCAGCTATACATATATATATTCTTTTCCAGATTCTCTTCCCTCATAGGTTATTATCGAGGACCTTTTAAACCCCTAGTATCGCCCTTGTAGATTCTGTCTCTATTTCGCCTGGCAATGACAGCTCCTGTGTTTCCAGGATCTGCCCACAGTGACGCCGTAAAGATCCGTGTTGCTCTTGGCAGAATGCAGAGCAGTCTGGGCGATTGACCAGGAATTTGTTCCCTCTTGGAAGGAAACCACGTTTAGTCGGTTAACAACGCCACTGATCTTTTGGAATCTTGCTTGTCCCTCCTCTGCAAAGGTCCCTCCCCCACTTCTGAGACCACCACCCTCTGGAAAGGCAGGATGTGAACTGCCAACCCTAAAAGGGCTTCCATTCCTTATTAAGATGAGGGCTGTCGCACTGGGCAGATGCCACGTTGCTGTGGATTTTCAAGGCACTTTATTCTTCTGAATTACTGCACCCACAGCCTCTTTTCACCAGTGGTAGTGTGACACCAAACTGAATTTTTGCAGTAATAGCTGAAGTTGTCTTTTTTTTTTTTTTTGACTGGTATTTAAGACCCCACATAGAAAAGTCGTTCCTCGCCGTCGAGATTCAGTTTGTGTTTAGAAGCATTCTTAGTTTGGGGCTGACATGTCCACACTGCTACCTATGAAACAGAGAACCAACAAGGACCTACTGTAGAGCGCAGGGAACTCTGCTCAGTATTCTGTCATCATCTATATGGGAAAAGAATCTGAAACAGAGTAGATACGTGTATATGGATAACTGAATCACTTTGCTGTACACCTGCAGCTAACCCAACATTGTTCATCACCTATACTCCAGTTTAAAATAACAATTTTTTAACAAGAAGCATTCTTAGCAGTTTTCTCACGGAAAACCTAACAGAGCAGTTAGGTCCTAATTTAGTTCCTATTTACGAGGTTAAAAGAAAGGAGAAAATAAAGGAAATGGGGCCAGGAACAGAGCTTGGGATGGATGTCCCACGGCTGCCCATCTTAATCCTAATTTTAAAGTCGGATATTACAGCCCCTTTCCCACACTTAGCTGCTGACTCTCGGCCTGTAGATCTATGATTTCAAGATGCAGAATCACAGATGGGAGAATTCTTGTAGATCATCTCATGCGGGACTCGCTGTGGAGGGCAAGAGCCTGACGCTCTTAGAGAGAGACAGGGACTTGGGCCAAGTGAGGGAGGGGTGGGTGTCGCTCTCCCGGCCCCATACACATAGACATGATGTTTTTCTGGTATCCCACCTTGCTCTTCTGACAGCCCCATCTGCTTCAGAGTCATCCATGGCATTTTCTTTCTGGCCGTGCCACGCGGCAAGAGGGATCCTAGTTCCCTAACCAGGGATCGAACCCAAGCCCCCTGCAGTGGAAGCGCAGAGACCTAACCACTGGACCTCCGGGGAAGTCGGTCCATAGCATTTTTATCTCTTCCCTTTCAATCTGTTCGCCTTTTGTTCATCCCTCTAATCATTTAACATTGGCTAGGATTTCCCGTACGATGTGGGGAAAGTGGGCACCTTTCTCCCCAAGATGAAGCAACTCCCTTCTAATCCTCGGTGGTGGAGGGTCATGGATGGACCTTGAATTTTGTCGAAGGCTTTTTGTGCATTTATCAAGATGAGCGAATGGGTTTTTCTTCTCTCGCCTGTTCAGATGGAGAAGTACATTGATTGATGTCCAAATAATGAAGGATCTGGAAATGCCCACTATAAACCCCACTTGGTCAGGATCTGTCATCCTTCTAAAATACTTCTAGATTTGGATTTGCTTCTATTTTGTTAAGGATTTTTGTAGCTATGTCCACAAAGCATACCATCTGTAGTTCACTGTCCTTGTAAGGTCTTGGTGGGGTTTTTTTGTATCCAAGTAATCCTGGCATCTAAATGAACCATAGAGTGTTTCATACCCTTCCATGTAGGGAAGATGTTTTGTAGAATTGATGCTGTTTCTCCCTTAAATGTCTGAGAGAATTCACCATTAAAGCCATCCACGCCTTCAGTTTTCTTGTTTGGATGTTTTTAACAATGAATTCAATTTGTTAAATAAAGAAAGAATTAAAAAAATAAATATAGAGCAATTCAAGTTCTATTTCTTCTTGGGTGAGTTCTGGTAATATGTGAAGAAATGCTCCATTTCATGGAAACTGTTGAATATACGGGTCAAGTTTTTTGTTATTTCCTTATTATCATTTCAATGTCTCTCAGGTCTGTAATGATGTCCTGTATTTTATTCCCGAGGTTTTTATTGTATTATTTCTGTCTCTCTGTCTCTCTGTGTCTCTCTCTCTTTTATCTATCAATCATCTATCTATATTATATAGAGAGAGGATATATCTATATCTGTATCTATATCCTTATCTTGTTTTCCTTGGTCAGCCTGGGTAAAAGTTTCTCAGTTGTATTGATGTTTGCAAAGAACTAGCTTTTGCCTTTATTTATTTTCTCTGTTGTCTTTCCTATTTTTTCTTTTAATGGAGGAAGGACAGGTTTTTAGTTTTTTGTTTTGTTTTTATAATTATTTATTTATTTTTGGCTGCATTGGGTCTTCGTTGCCGTGTGCAAGCTTTCTCTAGTTGCGGCGAGCGGGGGCTACTCTTCGTTGCGGTGCGCGGGCTTCTCATGGCAGTGGCTTCTCTTGTCGTGGAGCACAGGCTCTAGGCGCACGGGCTTCAGTAGTTGTGGCATGTGGGCTCAGTAGCTGTGGCTCACAGGCTCTAGAGCACAGGCTCAGTAGTTGTGGCACATGGGCTTAGTTGCTCTGTGGCATGTGGGATCTTCCCGGACCAGGGCTCGAACCCGTGTCCCCTGCATTGGCAGGTGGATTCTTAACCACTGTGCCACCAGGGAAGTCCCCCTCTGTTGTCCTTCCCTTTTCGATTTTAATGACTTCTTCTCTCACCTCATTATTTCCTTCTTTCTGATTGTTTTGGGTTTCATTTGATTGCCTCTTTCTAATTTCTTAAGGGAGAACCTTAGATGAACGATTTGAGAAGTTTCTTTTTTCTTCTACTGCAAGCATTTAATGCCCCAAATTTCAAAGTACTGCTTTAGCTGCATTCCAGAAATGTTTATTATTTTTTCCCTTGAGTTCAAAACATTTTCTAGTTTCCCTTGAGAATTTATCTTTGAGCCACAGTTATTTAGCAGTGTATTATTTAATTCCCAAATATTCGGTCATTCCCTAGCTGTCTTTCAGTGACCTATTTCAAGGTCAACTCCACTTTGGTTAGACAACATACCCTGTGAGATTTAAATTCTATAACATTATTTAAGGTATGGCTTATGGTCCAGCAGAGGGTCTGTATTCCCCGTGACGCTGAAAACATATGTCCTGTGCCGTTATTCTGTGAAGTGCTCTGTAAATGTCAACTGGGTCCTGTCTATTCTCTCCAATTTCCGGTTTACTTATTCTATTGAGTATTGAGAAAGGAGTGTGGAAGTCTCCAGTGATTACTGCAGATTTGTTTGCGTTTCCTTTTTGTCCTATCACTGCTCGCCTTGTGTACTTTGAATCCCTACTTTCAGGCGCAGACACAAACAGCATTTTTATGACTCTCGGCAAATTGTTCATCGTTGTGTAATTTTCCTCTATCACGGGTATGCCTCCTTTTTTCAAAGACTCCTCTGTCTGATTATTAACCCACTCCAGCTTTCTTTTGATTACTGCTTGCGTGGTTCATCTTCTTCCATCCTGATACATTATATCTGTTTGTATCTTTCTATTTAAAGTGGGTTTGGGGGACCTTCCCTGCTGGTGCAGTGGTTAAGAATCCGTGTGCCAATGCAGGACACGGGTTCAAGCCCTGGTCTGGGAAGATCCCACATTCCGCAGAGCAACTAAGCCCGTGCACCACAACTACTGAGCCTGTGCTCTAGAGCCTGCGAGCCACAGCTACTGAGCCTGCAAGCCACAACTACTGAAGTCTGTGCACCTAGAGCCCGTGCTCCACAACAAGAGAAGCCACCGCAATGAGAAGCCCGTGCACCGCAACAAAGAGTAGCCCCCGCTCGCCGCAACTAGAGAAAGCCCACGCGCAGCAACGAAGACCCAAGACAGCCAAAAGTAAATAAATAAAAATAAATTTCAAAGAAAAATAATGAAGTGGGTTCGGGACTTCCCTGGCAGTCCAGTGGTTAAGACTCCACACTGCCACTTCAGGGGACGCAGGTCTGATCCCTGATCGGGAAACCAAGATTCCACATGCCTCACAGTGTGGCCAAAAATAAAATAAAATAAAATTAAAATAAAAAATAAAGTGGGTTCCTTTTAGGTGATGGGTCACTGGGTCTTGATTTTTACCCAATGGACAATCTTTGTCCTTTC
This sequence comes from Stenella coeruleoalba, assembly GCF_951394435.1. Classification (NCBI taxonomy): domain Eukaryota; kingdom Metazoa; phylum Chordata; class Mammalia; order Artiodactyla; family Delphinidae; genus Stenella; species Stenella coeruleoalba. The sequence goes on from NC_137152.1 coordinate 1,358,208, forward strand.
CTTGGTATGTTGACGCCATTCACATCGAATAGCAGCATGAGGTGGCTTCAGAAAGAGAAGAGGAAAAATACCGGGGCCCCTATATTTTTCACTCCATGAAAAAGCCCCTTTTTCTGGCTTTTGTACTCAGAGCTGGGGATCCACTTGGGGTTTCGGGTGCCCTCGACACTGTCACCTTGGTCGTGTAATTTCACAACCGGAGCCGGGCTTGGGGCTGAGCCAGAAGAGGAAAAACGGATTAAAAACCAGAATCTTCGCGTCTGTTCTGACTCAGACTCCCTTCCCACAGCTATCTGTTCAGCTGGGTGGGCTTATCTCTTGGAGTTTTTGCTGCCCATGCCTGCTGCCCACTTTCCACCTATTCACGGGTGAAACCCAGAATAGAAAGGACACTAGAAACTCCAAGAAATTCAACCCCACATCACTGACCATTGTATTAGCTTGCTAGGGTGGCCATACAAATGCCCACCAACTGTGCAGCTGAACTGATGGAAACCGATTCTCTCTCCGTCTGGAGACCAGAAGTCTGACATCAAGGTGTCTACAGGGGTGTTTCCTCCTGCGGGCTCCAGGGGGGGTCTGAGCCTAGCCCCTCTCCCACTTTGCCGTGTTTGCTCGGGACCCTTGGTGTCCCCCGGCTGGTGGATGTACCGCTCCAACCTCTGTCATCCCATGACTCTCGCCTCGTCTGTTTCCGTGTCCAGATTTTCCCTTTCTTAAAAAGCTGAAGCGCCAACCCTACTTCAGTAGGACCTGTTCTTCACTAATGACGTCTACAAAGACCCTATTTCCAAAGAAGGTGAGATTCCAGATGGACACGGGTATTAGGGAGGAACACTCCTCAACCCGGCGGTGTCATTCCTTAAGTGCTGACTTTCCACCCAATCCAGGGTCCTCAGGCCATTGCATTCTGTGTCTTATCCAACGTTTGTTGGTGTAATCCCTTGAAGAAACAGGGTACTGTGGGCTCTCTCCACTGAGGCCAGTGCTAGGAGTCTCTTCATTCTGCTTTAAAATGGTTTTGAGATTTTAGAATAACTTTAAATGGAGTATAATCTATACAAATATTGAATCACTATGTTGTACAACCTGAAAATGATATCATATTGTAAATCACATATGACCCAGCAATTCCACTCCTGGGCATATATCCAGACAAAACTCTAATTCAAAATGATGTACGCACCGCTATGTTCATTGCAGCACTATTAACAATAGCCAAGACATGGAATCAACCTAAGGGTCCATCAAGAGAGGAATGGATAAAGAAGGTGTGGTACATATATACAATGGAATATTACTCAGCCATAAAAAAGAACAAAATAATGCCATTTGCAGCAACATGAATGGACCTAGAGGTTATCATACTATGTGAAGTAAGTCAGAGAAAGATAAATATCATACGATATCACTTATATGTGGAACCTATTAAAAAATGATACAAATATTTGCAAACCAGAAGCAGATTCATAGACACAGAAAACAAACTTATGGTTCCTAAAGGGGAAAGCGGGGGAGGAATAAATTAGGAGGTTGGGATTAACATATACACACTAGTATGTATAAAACAGATCATCACACTGCCCAGCCCACAACTCCACAGTTACAGCTTTCCTTCCTGTCACCACAGGCTTCGAACAACTGGATTCTCTGCTCCTGGGGAGGCTTCTCATGAACGATACTACCCACTAGTTATGCTCATACACATTATTGATATAATAAGATTTTACTTCTCAATATTATTTTTTAAATAAATTTATTTATTTATTTATTGGGCTGTGTTGGGTCTTCGTTGCTGCACGCGGGCTTTCTCTAGTTGTGGCGAGCGGGGGCTACTCTTCCTTGTGGTGCGCGGGCTTCTCATTGCAGTGGTTTCTCTTGTTGTGGAGCACGGGCTCTAGGTGCACGGGCTTCCGTAGTTGTGGCACACGGGCTTAGTTGCTCCATGGCCTGTGGGATCTTCCCGGACCAGGACTCAAACCCCTGTTCCCTGTATTGGCAGATGGATTCTTAACCACTGCACCACCAGAGAAGTCCCATCGATTAATATTATTTGTAACAGAAATAAATCATTTATGTTTATTATGTGAATAATAAATAATATGTAATATGATAATATAAAATTATATGTAAAAGTTAAATAATAGATAGGACCATTCTGGTAGCAGTGTTGTTATTTTTTAAATTTTTATTATAACTGTCACGGTAGCAGTATATTATTATTATCCTCATCATCATGGTTGCCTTATTATTATTGCCATTATTATCGTGGTAGCAGTATTATTACCCCTCCTCCTCTCATGGTGGCAGCATTACTATTATAATATCATGGTAGCACAAGTTCCATTATACTATCATGGTGTTAGGATTACGATTATACTCTTGTGGTGGTCATACTTTTATTATTACTATCACGGTAGCTGTGTTACTATTATACTATCATGGTGGCCATATCATTATTATGACTGTCATGGCAGCTGGGTTAATATTATAATATCATGGTGTTAGGATTACTATTATACTATTGTGGTGGTCATACTTTTATTATTACCATCACGGTAGCTGTATTACTTTCCTCCCATGGTAGCAGGATCACTCCCCCTCCTCCCACGCTCAGCCTCACGGTAGCGGAATGGCAATGACTCTCACCGCAGCACCAGCTAATGTTGCCCGAGCTCTTGCCACAGCCTAGACACCACTGTTCATGTTGTACCTGTAATAACTCACTTCACGCTCAGATTCCCAGAGAGGAATTTCTTATCCTCATCCTCCTTTACATATTGAGACGCCGGGGCACAGAGAGGTTAAGGAACTTCCCCAAGGTCCCCCAGAGAGGAGGCGGTGTAGCCGGATCACACCCTGGCATGTTCTTCTCAGAGCTGGCACTAAGCCCCCCACCCCGCAGCTTGGATGAACCCAGATGGAGAACCCCGTCCCCAAAACAACCTGGCACCTGCTTTCTTTGCCATCCATCTCCCTCTCTTCCTTTTCTTCCACCTGTCCTCTCAGCCTTGCCTCCCACTTACTCCTTAATTTATTCCTTTTCTGAAGGGGTAGGTAGATCTTCGTTTTCCCAGAACTTCACCCCCTGGAGTCACACCTGTGAATGTAAGTTACTTACCTCTGCAAAGGAGCCTTTGCAGATGTAATGAAGGTCACTACTCTGCTAGCCTCAGGGAGATTGTCCTGGATGACCCAGGTCACCCCCACACGATCACGTGAGCTCTTGGGATCAGAGCTTTCTACTCACTGAGGGCAGAAGAGGAGTTCAACTGTTCAAAGCATGAGAAGGTCTTGACTGCTGTTGCTGGCTTTGAGGATGGAGGGGGCCACACGGAAAACCTGGGAAGGAACTGAATTCTTCCAACAACCAGTGAAATTAGAGGAGGGTCCTGAAACCCTCATGAAATTACAGTCCCAACCTGTGACTTGATTTCAATCCCGGGAGGCTCTGACCAGAGAACACACATCTTTCCAGACTCCCGATCTACGGAAAGTATGAGATAATGAATGTTTTTTTTAAAGCCGATAAACTTGTACTCGTTTGTTACACAGCACAGCAAACTGATACAGCCTCTCTGTCCATGGAGCCTGCTCTCGCTTTGCCTCTGACGAACTTAGGCTGCCTTTCCTTCCCTCCTCCGACGTGAATCTCAGCAGAATCGGGGACTACCTTCTTCTGAGCTGATCCCTGTCCTAATTTCCCATCTCTCTCTTCCACAACTCCTTATTCATCCTTCTGGAAGACCCAGTTTCCTCTCTCTGACTTTTAATATTCTTCATTATTTTTTTAAGATTTATTAATTAATTATTTATTTTCTGCTGCATGGGGTCTTAGTTACGGCACGCGGGATCTTTCATTGCAGCACGCAGGCTTCTCTCTAGTTGTGGCGTGCGGGTTTTCTCTTCTCTAGTTGTGGCGCGTGGGTACCAGAGCAGGTGGGCTCTGTAGTGTGCGGCACACAGCCTCTAGTTGAGGTACACGAGCTCAATAGTTGTGGTGCGGGGGCTTAGTTGCCCCGTGACGTGTGGGATCTTAGTTCCCCGACCAGGGATCAAACCCACGTCCCCTGCACTGCAAGGCGGATTCTTTACCACTGGGCCACCAGGGAAGTCCCCATTTTCTTCATTACTTCAGAATGAAGTTCTTACATTTTCCATTCTCCAGCCCTACATCCTCCTCCCTGTCTCTTTACTAGACAATCTCATCTTTGCTCACTAACCACTCTCCAATGGGCATCTCTGTTCAGATGTCTCTCATCTCTACCTCCATATAAACCCAGCATCTTCTCAACAGCTCAGGAAGATGGGTTGAGTCTCCTCAATGGGTCTCTAAACAACCCCCTGAACCTGACCTGTCCTGTAATACCTCTTTCAGGAAGTCCCACTGGGTAAACCAGAACCTAGGAGGCAAGACTTCTAGATGCCATCACATTGAGAGGAAAAAGAAGACGATCTTGCTTTCTGGTCTTCTCTTAGGAGGGAGGACACATACCCCAGAAGCCAAAGTCACGGGAGAAATCTCCCATAGGATTGCACAGATGGGTTGCATTCTCCTTCTTCAAACAATCCCTATCAAGGGACCAGTCTTGGAGGGCAGGTGGAGGAGGTTGTCCTGGGGTATGGGCTCAGGGGAGGGGAGCAGAGGAAGGGTGAACAAATCAGACATCTCTGAAGAAGGAGTTGGGGCGGGGATTGGGGGGGATTCTAAAGGCAACCAGCAACCTTCTGCCCAGACATACAGTTTCATCCGCTACAGAGGGATACTGCTGAAATTAAGTTTCTTTTCTCTAGCAGATGTATCACCGAAACAGAGATTTCTGCATTTACAAAATGAATGTTTCCAAATGCATAACTAATTGGATCCTTTTAAGGCATTTAAGGTTTAACTCTGATTTCCACAAGTCTTTCTTCAGACCTTAATTATAAATGTATGCACTAGGATTTATTTTCAAAACGTCTCATTTTTTTTCTTCATCCAAATATCCAGAAAGTCAAAAACAAACAAACAGAGCTGTGTGCACAGCTTGGATGGTGTCAGCCTTTAAATCAAGTCACTTGTTTGGTTTTAATTAGTGGAAGTCTGGCTTTAGCAGGAAAAACATCATTTTGGCAAACAACTTCGTTCTGGAGTTGGAAAATTGTCATCTGTTAAGGAGACATAAACGCCTCAAATTTCCCGCATGGAAACACACGTTGTGGTAAATTTAGTCTATTTTTCTTTTAGCCGATAAAAATGCTATTTATCAAATAGGCATTTGGAAAGCGTGGGAATCATAGCGACAGTTTCAGGAAAGGCAAAAATATTTTGAATTATTATTTGTGACATCTAGTCAGTATATAAAAGAACAGATTGCCATATTCGTGGGTTCTTTGTGCAATAAATTTCATTATATTTGTAGAGATATGTACATATATAAAGAGAAAGCCAATGTGAAGGATGAATTCTAACTTCACAGTAGTAATGACCCCTAAAGAGAAGAGGGGCAAAGAAGGATTGGGGTCTTTAAATATCTTACACACACACACATTCCCATCCCATCCATCTAACTATTCCTGGCAACAGAATATTAACATTTAACCATCCACTAGGCACCAAAATGGATTTGAAACTTCAAGGGGAGATACACATTGTCCTATGCTTGATTACAAAGAAAAGTATAGGAACGACTTCCCTAACTCTTGATCCCATCTCCCTTTGAAAATATGAAAGGATCTAGACAACCTGCTGGAGATTTTCTTAAAATAGAGGTGGTGCTGAAAAACTTTCCCCACCCTAGAAGATGCTTGTTTTCTTTATCAGTCAGCTCTGACTTAAACTATGCTGCATAACAAACAGTCCTAGATCACAAAGCCCTACCACAATAGAGTTCCTTTTCAGACCTATGAGTCTGTGAGTCAGTGACTGTTGGGTTGACCTAGACTGGGCTCCCACACACACACACCATGCTGAGCAGAACCCAATGTAACAACTTAGATTCATGTCTGCTCTACATGGTTTCATTATTCTGGAACTAGTGGTTATCCTGGGCATATTTTTGTAATGTTGGAATGTAGGTGGGCAACATCGTACAGAGGGCAACTCGAACCATTGGGGTTTGCAGCATTTTCTGCTGACATCCCACAAGATAAAGCAAAATGGATGGAAACTCCAAAGTCCATGGAGAAGGGAGGTGTGGTCCTCCCATGAAAGATGAGCCAGGGCAAAGGCAGGAAGGAAGAAAGAACTTGTGAGCAACTGATGCCGTCAACCACACCTTCTAACCTGAAGCCTGGTAAGAGGGGACTTGTTTCCCATTTCCCTCTTCGGATCTAAACTCCATCCTTTCCTTCCCAACTCTGCACCCTGAGACGCCGATGGACATGGTGTGCATTGCCCAGGGTCTCTGGTCTGGATTCCAGGTGAGTTCAGACAGTGGGAGGCACTGGCAGGAGATGGGAGGGAGGGACACAAGAGTCTAGGATCGTTTGCCTTGGAAACTTCCCTGTTCGGTTGCTGCCCGTGTAGCTGTGTTCTCCATCAGCTCCAGCTGTTGTAGGGCAGCCTCTCTGCCACAGCTCTTGAGCTGAACTCCAGGAGCATCTTGACTTATTCTCTCTTGACCCACAGGCTCAGAGGGGTAACGGTTTCTCTTCTATGTTGATAGGGTCTGGGAGCCTCTGCACCCTTTAGGACTTTCCTTAACCCTTCCCATTCATCTCTGCAGACTCTTAAAAACCCTAAGTGGACGCACTTTCCATATTCTGCTAGAACCCTGATTGAGGCAATGCACACGCCCTCCACTTGGAAGACACTATAGATTTGCACTTGCTAACAAGATGTTGACAGTGAGAAGCCAGGCAAGGATCAAACTTGGTGGTGGAGCCAGGACAGAAAACAGAGTTTCTGAAAATCAGTCCATTCTATTTAATATTTGGACCCTTACACCCTCCTACCCTATTCTGGAGGGATTGCCGTCCAGACTTTTTTTCTGGGAGTTTCCGTCACCGTCATCTTCGGAATCCCTGTGTGTGTCCCTCAGAGCTGACTGTAGGCAGCAGCAAAGCCTTCCCTAGAAGGTTTCCCGGGGCAGCTGTCCCCACCCCCTGCACCAGACTTGGTGCCGGGCCAGCGCAGTCCCGGGGGCGGGGGACGTTGCAGTCGAGGACTCGGTCCCGCAAGCTGGCCACACTTTTACGTGTCTCTGCATTTCCGGCCCAGGCACCTCTTCCAGACATCTCTCTGCTGGGGGCCCTTAGACCAAGCATGTCCTGGCATCTCTGTCGAGACCACCTTCTCGGGGGTGAGAGGGGAGACCCTGAACAAAGTTTTCTCCCCTCTGACTCAATACTCAGCACTTTTCCATCTGGCCTGAGGTATAATATTATAACTATTATAGATAATAACATATACAGTAGAATAGAAGCATAACTATATGGAAAGTGGGAAAGCCTATATGACCGAATTGCACTGTTATATATTGTCATATAATACAATATATACCATACATTACTTACCTAATATAATTTATTATGTATAATATTACATACATTATTATAACAATATTATAGCTGTTGTATACAATTTAATAATATAGCATAGACTATATTGTATCTATATTACAAGGCGGGGAAAATCCTATGTTTCACACAAATTGCACTATGATATTTGCAAGCACATATCATATCATACACTATATATAACATGTGGCATATATAATGCTATATATGCCACATGTTTTAGATAATATATAATACAACACATGCACCTCTATAAGCAAGGTAAGACAATAGCTCTACTGTCTACACCGTATATAACATGTATTATACAATATATACCATATGATATACAGTATTCTGATATACGTATATTACAGAACAGTAGACTGTGGAATGCTCTCGCTGGACTGACCTTAAGAAATCATCCTGCGGGCTTCTCTGGTGGCACAGTGGTCGAGAGTCCGCCTGCCGACGCAGGGGACGTGGGTTCGTGCCCCGGTCTGGGAAGATCCCACATGCCGCAGAGTGGCTGGGCCCGTGAGCCATGGCCACTGAGCCTGCGCATCCGGAGCCTGTGCTCCGCAACGGGAGGGGCCACAACAGTGAGAGGCCCGCGTACCGCAAAAAAAAAAAAGAAGAAGAAAAAAAGAAGAAGAAGAAAAAAGAAATTTCTCTAATGAGAAATCTCTCATTAGATTTACCCCTGGCGTTAGGCAGTACCCAGCCACAGGCACCTCCCACCTCCCTTCCCTAACCAGCCAACGGCAACACCACTGTAACCTCCAGATGCAGCCAGCCTGTCCCGGTGAATAAACATGCGTCTGCTGGATGTGAAGGCAGCTTAGCATCTAATCATCAGATCCCCCAGCGCCAGGGCCAGTGCCTTGCGTCCTGTTACGGATAGCTTCATCCAGGGTTGAAATACGTTACAGGCAGAGAGGATGATGCCGGAGCAGCCTCAGGGCCTGCTGAGTCAGGGAGTGGAGACTTCTTTGCAACTTTTATTTTATATTGGAACAGAGCGGATGTACGATGTTGTGTTAGTTTCAGGTGTACAGCAAAGCGATTCAGTTATGCAGATATATGTATCTCTTCGTTTTCAAGTTCTTTTCCCGTTTAGGTTGTTGTATGATACTGAGCAGAGTTCCCTGTGCTCTACAGTAAGTCCTTGTTGGCTATCCATTTTAAATACGGCAGTGTGTACATGTCCATTTTAAATACGGCAGTGTGCACATGTCACTCCCAGTTTTATTAGGGAGTGGGGACTTTATAAAAAGCTCAAAGCACGTGGCTGGGGGGTGTGATGCTCCCAGAAAGAATGGAACCCGAACGGGAGGAGAGAGAGGATGCCCCACGGCAAGGGCTCCCTGGACAGAGGTGAGGCACGGCTGCAACAGAGCACCACACACGGGGTGGCTTAAACCACAGACACTTACTGTCTCTAGTCCTGGAGGCTGGAGTCTGAGATCCAGGCGTGGGCAGGGCTGGGCCCTCCTGAGGCCTCTCCCCTGGGCGTGTAGATGGCCATCTCTTCCCTGTGTCCTCACGGGGTCATCCCTCTATGTCTGTGTCCTGATCTCCTCCTCTCATAAGGACACCAGTGCTATGGGATCAGGACCCACCCTAGTGACCTCATTGTACCTTCGTCCCCTCTTTAAAGACTCCATCTCCAAATACAGTCACATCCAGAGGTCCTGGGGCTCAGGGCGTCAACATATACGTTTGGGGGACACACAAGTCAGTCCATAACAGGAGGTAACCAGAGAATCAGTTTATACAAACAGCAACCCACGGCTGCGAAAACCAAGCCACGTCAATGGCCCCTGAGCAGTTCTCCCTGCTGAGTCGTCAGAATTCCCACCCCCTCATCTCCCTCCCCAGGACGGGACACAGGTCCATTCCTCAACCAAGTACCAGCAGCAATGGAATCACCATTATCACAGGACAAAACAAAGTCCACCACTTCCCAGGGGCTGGGGAGGCGGCCAGCCTCCCCACTAGAACTACCGGGGGTCCAGGGGCAAAGAGAAAGACGGGTAGGTTATTGGCTGGACCCTACCTGTGCCAGCCCCAGAGTAATTTTTACTAAAAGGAGATGAAATGAGGGCCCTTCCCATCTATCCCAGAGAATGCAAGAAAAAAAAAAAAAAAGAGCCATCCCCCTCGTAGACATTTTAGAGGCTGACAGTCATTTCAAGTTTCTAAACCTCAATTTCAGAGCAGAACTAGAGTGTGGAAGCATCAGCCTGTCACCGATGTCCTTACTGCTCTACGCTAATCTTTCTTCAGTCCCCAGGGACCCCTTTACAGATCCCACAGGGGCCTCTCAAGCCGTCCACACCTTCACCCCAGCACCCCCGAGACCTCTCCACTGTCCCTTCTCGGAGAACAGGTGTTGGTCCAAACAAAACACACATTTCAATCAAGCACTTAGTAGGTGGCGTGTCTTTTCCAGAGAGGCACACCGCCTGCATCCACGTGGCTTCTGTTCCAGCTGAAGGATCAACAAGGAATCATACTCACCACAAAGCATAATCATTTATTTATTATTTTTTATTGACGCGTAGTTGATTTACACTCTGTTACTTTCAGGCGTACAACATAGTGATTCAATCTTTTCACAGATTACACTCTGTTTAAAGTTATTACCCCTGTGCTGTGCAATATATCTTTGTAGCTTATTTATTTTATACCTAGTAGTTTGTAGCTTACTCCCCTCCCCCTATCTTGCCCCTGCCCCTTCCCTCTGCCCACTGAGAACGACTAGTTTGTTCTCTGTATCTGTGGGTCTGCTTCTTTTTTGTTATATTCACTAGTCTGTTTTATTTTTTAGATTCCTTTTTTTAAACTAATTTTTATTGGAGTATAGTTGCTTTACAATGTTGTGTTAGTTTCTACCGTACAGCAAAGTGAACCAGCTACATGTATACATATATCCCCTCTTTTTTGGATTTCCTTTCCATTTAGGTCACCACAGAGCAGTGAATAGAGTTCCCTGTGCTCTACAGTAGGTTCTCATTAGCGATCTATTTTATATACAGTAGTGTACATATGTCAATCCCAGTCGCCCAGTTCATCCCACCCCCCACCCTTGGTATCCATACGTCCGTTCTCTGCGTATGCGTCTCTATTTCTGCTCTGCAAAGAAGTTCATGTGTATCATTTTTTTAGATTCCACATGTAAGTGATACCATATGGTATTTGTCTTTCTCTGACTTACTTCACTTAGTATGATAATCTCTAGGTCCATCCATGTTGCTGCAAATGGCATTATTTCCTTCTTTTTACGGCTGAGGAGTATTCCGTTGCATACATGTTCCACATCTTCTTTATCCTTTCCTCTCCTGATGGACACTTAGGTTGCTTCCATATCTTGGCTATTGTAAACAGTGCTGCTATGAACGTTGGGGTGCGTGTATCTTTTCAGATTAGGGTTTTCACTTTCTTTGAACAGATACCCACGAGTGGACCTGCTGGATCATGTGGCAGTTCTACTGCAAATCATAGTAATAAATAGTTAGCACTGAATGAGATCTACCAAGTATCTCACAAGGATTTACTCATTTCATCCTCTTGACAACGTTACATGGTAGGTGTGGTGAACACTCCCACTTTCTATGGGGAAACTGAGGCACAGAGAGGTTAAGTGACTTTCCCAAGGTCACTCAGCTCAGAGTGACCCAACTTTCCCCAGCACCTGAGGTTCAAAATTTTGGAAGCATGACTGATTGCTCTTTCTACAGTTCTTCCTACATCCCCAGAGTTGAGATGGATGGACTGAAGACCGTCCGATCTCCTCGTCCTAAAATTATCCAAACTACCCATCAGTACAGAGGGAAAAAGAAACATGTCTCCAGGAAAACAAAAGGGCGTGTGTCCTAGCTGTGCCCCGATCCCCACGGTACCCACAGTCCTCCTGAGATGGGAGGCCACATCTCATTCAGTTGTCTGCATCTCCCACTGCAGGTGGGCACCGAGCTGAAGGACGGCAACCACATCTCACCAGTGGCCCCCGGCATCTCCCCACGTGGCACGCAGAGCAGGACGGATTCTCTCCCTTGCAAATGCTGGACTGTCTTAGTCTGCGTGAGCTGCTGTAACAAAACACTGTAAACTAGGGGCTTATCAACAACACATGTATTTCCCGCAGTTCTGGAGGCTGGAGATCCCAGCGAAGGCTGATTGAGCATTTGGTGAGGCTGCTTCCTGGTTCCTAGATGGACGTCTTCTCGCTGTGTCCTCACATGGAGCGAGGGGTTAGGGAGCTCTCTGGGGTCTCTATTCTAGGGACACTAATCCCATCATGGGGGATCCACCCTCGTGACCTCATCACCTCCCAAAGACCCCACCTCCTAACACCATCGCCTTGGGGAGTTAGGGCTTCAACATCTGAATTTGGGGGGATACGCACATGCAGTCCACAGCAAGAACTCTTGAGAGAATCAGAGCATTCAGCGAGGCCAGACGCTCAAAGATCATGAGGTAGAGAAACGCACTTGAGGGAATGATGGCCACATACAAGACCGCCCTGCTACCGTGCTCCAGACCCCGCTCCCCCTGAAGCCCGTCACCCACCTCTGCTTCTGCCCTGCACACGTGAACACAACCCATAAACCCACAAATCCAGGTGCCTCAGGGACCCTCTGTTTCTCCTTTGCAAACGCGCCTGATTAAAACTATGTGGAATGACCAGTTGCCCCTGCAAGATGTCCCAAAATAGCACAGATCTGAGGCTGCTACCCATCCCCCTGCCCCGGGGTGAGGCTATTTTGAGAGTTTTGTTTTGTTTTGTTTTTCCTAGCCAGTGCATTTAATAAGGACGCATTAGCACATCCACTCAACAAGGAGCAGTTTCATTGCAGGGGTGGATAGTGGAGGTTTGCTATTATCTTAAGGGCTCTGCATAAGACCCTAAGAGTCTCAGTTTTCAAACATATTTTTGGTGGCTTACTAAAGGGTCAACATCAAAGTATCTGTGAAGGAGGCAGAAGAATAGATGCCGATGACGAAGGTGGGGGAGGGGGAGAGGGAGGGAGGGGAAGGAAAGAGAGAGAAAGACATGCATGTGTGTGTGTTTGTGTGTCTGTGTGTGTGTATCTCTAAGTTACTATCTGGGAGGACAGAAGATGAAAAATCTGAGAACTCAACAGATGTTAACAGAAAGTCATTTAAATTTCACTAATATGAGTTATAGATCTCTCTATATATAGATATATATTTATAAAACTGAATCACTGTGCTGTACACCTGAAATTAACACAACATTGTAAATCAACTATACTCCAATATAAAATAAAAAGTAAAAAATAAATAAAGAATATCAATGGCATCAAAAAAAATAAATTTCACTAATATGGAAGCTAAGAAGACAACAGTATTTAGATTGTATTTTGTGCCACAGAGGGTGTTATAAGGCTGCTGACTGGCCCCCAGGTTTGGTCTAAAATATACTATTTCAATCCAGCTAGAGAAATCTTTCAGGATCACCAAAACCTAATCGTGTATTTTAACGGCAATTCTTTTCACCATAAACATTCCTTTTTTTTTTTTTAAAGGTTTTCTACTATTTTCTTTTCTTTTTTTTTTTCTTTTTGGCCACAATGCATTGCTTGAGGAATCTTAGTTCCCCAACCAGGGAGTGAACCCGGCCCCTCGGCGATGAAAACGCAGAGTCCTAACCACTGGACCACCAGGGAATTCCCACAAACCTTCCTTTTCAAAAAAAATTCTCTGTATATTAATTGTTGAGTAACTTATCTTTACAGAATACAGAACAATGAAAGCTGACCAAGTACAACAAACAAGCCTGACGATTATACACAGAGCTTTAACGCTAACCATATAATGCAGCCAGCTGTCAACATTCCACAAACAAAGCACCCACACTTCCAAGAGTTCTCGAATATCTACCGCCTTCTGCTTACTGTAAATTCAGATGATTCAAGGTTACCATCACTAATGATGCTCTAGAAAAGGAGGACAACTACAGCAATGATTGCCCCTATTATAAATAGTTCCTGGATGGCAGACACATCTCACTTTCACACGTTTCATGGGTGTAAAAATGCTGGGGGAAGGCAGGGCCATTTTCCCTTCGTCCCGACAAAAGGGAGGATGGTCCAGCCCCACCCATTCCTGGTTGGATGGAGTCGTAGCACGAGTTTTGAAGAGCAAGTTGTGAGTGGACTTCACGTGTTTCCCGTTTGAGCTAAACCATTTAAACGCTAAAGCAAGACCCTCCTGGACACTCGTTTTTCCTTCCTCTCATTCAGACTCACAGCTGCCTCGCCAGCCTGTGTGTTGGACGGTCGCAATGACATGGAGCAGAGCCCCCAGCTGACACCCCGTCAGTGGACGTGCAGTGTGAACAGGAAATAAACCCCCATTTGGGACTTCCCTGGCGGTCCAATGGTTAGGACTCCGTGCTTCCACTGCAGGGGGTACGGGTTCGATCCTGGGTCAGGGAACTAAGATCCCACATGCCACGCAGTGCGGCCGACAAAACATAATAATAATAATAAGCCGTTGCTTTAGACCACGCCGACACTGGTGCTACTTCTTACTGCGGCAAGCGTCTTCCACCCTGACTGATACAGAGCACATGCATAGGAGCAGGGAGACCCCCTGGAGGGAGACTGCTACCTGAATGCATGCAGCGCAGAGACAAGAAACACCGTGACAAGTGTTCAGAGTGCGTGTAACATGTAGGCGAATGACTGGCTGACCAGTGGGTTTGGGGACGTCTGGCCAGAGCAGGTAGCAGCACAGATGTGGCATTCTCCACTGCGCCCCCGAGGGGGATTTCCTGAACCCCAACCCTTCATCCTTTGCCCGCACCTAAGTTTCCCCACAAACTTCATACATGGCCCACCTGGAACCCTCCTACGCTCTCAGAATGTGCATCACCAAAAAGTCTACAAACAACAAATGCTGGAGAGGGTGTGGAGAAAAGAGAACCCTCCTGCACTGCTGGTTGGAATGCAACTTGGTGCAGCCACTGTGGAGAACAGCATGGAGGTTCCTTAAAAAACTAAAAAGAGAGCTACCATGTGATCCAGCAATCCCACTCCTGGGCATACATCTGGAGAAAACCATAATTAGAAAAGACACATGCACCCCGATGTTCATGGCAACACTGTTTACAATAGCCAAGACATGGAAGCAACCTAAGTGTCTATCAACAGAGCAGTGGATAAAGAAGATGTGGCACAAATATACAATGGAATGTTACTCAGCCATAAAAAAGAATGAAATAATGCCATTTGCAGCAACGTGGATGGACCCAGAGATTATCATACTAAGTGAAGTCAGAGAAAGACAAATATCATATGATATCACCACATGTGGCACCTAAAAAAATGATACAAATGAAGTTATTTATGAAACAGAAACAGACTCACAGACAAAGAAAACAAACTTAGGGCTACCAAAGGGGAAAGGGAGGGATGAATTAGGAGTTTGGGATTAACATATACACACGACTATATATAAAATAGATAAATAGGGCTTCCCTGGTGGCGCAGTGGTTGAGAGTCCGCCTGCCGATGCAGGGGACGCGGGTTCGTACCCCAGTCCGGGAAGATCCCACGTGCCGCAGAGCGGCTGGGCCCGTGAGCCATGGCCGCTGAGCCTGCGCGTCCGGAGCCTGTGCTCCGCAATGGGAGAGGCCACGACAGTGAGAGGCCCGCGTACCGCAAAAAAAAAAAAAAAAAAAAAAAAAAAAAAGATAAACAAGGACCTACTGTATAGCACAGGGAACTCTACTCAATATTCTGTAATAACCTATATGGGAAAAGAATCTGAAAAAGAGTGTGTGTGTGTATGTGTGTGTGTGTATATATATATATATATATATATATATATATATATATATATATGGCTGAATCACTTTGCAGTACACCTGAAACTAACACAACATTGTAAGTCAACTCTACTTCAGTATAAATAAAATTTAAAAAAAAACATGCCCCGTCTGTTTTCATCATTACACACCCCTCTTAGCTGACTGGAGTGAACCCATTCCCCACAAAGCCCATTTCTCTTCTCTCTGTTCCCCAAGAGCATCCAGCTATTGGTGTCGTGCCCATATCCTTCTGCCCACCTCTCTCTGCTGCCCCTCGTCCCAGGGCTTTCCCTGACCACAGTGTCCGCCCAGTACCACCCCATCCTGCCACCAGCACAGGGAACTGGGCAAGCATCCATTCACCTCATTTCCAGAGGCAAGCTCTGGAGGGAATGGTGTTAGAGCATCACATTTAATTTCTTGGTTTTCCAATTCAATCCATCAATTAAGAACCTGTGCATTATATATGGAATCTAAAAAATATGGTTCTGAAGAACCTAGGGGCAGGGCAGGAATAAAGACGCAGACGTAGAGAATGGACTTGAGGACACGGGGAGGGGTAGGGTAAGCTGGGACGAAGTGGGAGAGTGGCATGGACATATATACACTACCAAACGTAAAATAGATAGCTAGTGGGAAGCAGCCGCATAGCACAGGGAGATCAGCTCGGTGCTTTGTGACCACCTAGAGGGGTGGGATAGGGAGGGTAGGAGGGAGCTGCAAGAGGGAGGGGATATGGGCATATATGTATACGTATAGCTGATTCACTTTGTTATACAGCAGACACTAGCACACCATTGTAAAGCAATTATACTCCAATAAAGATATTTTTTAAAAAAGAAAAGAACCTGTGCATATCCCAGCTCAGCTGCCTACCAGCTGTGTGACCTGGGGTTGGGTACCGTCACCTCTCTTGCTTCGGTCCCTTCATCTGCAAGTGGGAATCACCACGGTGGCTTCCACAAGGCAAGGAAGAAAGGAGTAACAAAAGGGTTCGTAGCTAGGATGTGCCTTAGATTCACATCTGGAACTCATAACAGCTTAAGAAAGGTGGGTACCACTTTTGATGCCATCCCCAGCTGTTCTTTTTTGACTTTCCCCCCTCTTTCCGTCCTCTTTATCACAGCATTTTTGTTTTGTTTTGTTTTGTTTCGTTTTTTGCGGTACGCGGGCCTCTCACTGTTGTGGCCTCTCCCGCTGTGGAGCACAGGCTCCGGACGCACAGGCTCAGCGGCCATGGCTCACGGGCGCAGCTGCTCCGCGGCATGTGGGATCTTCCCAAACGGGGGCACGAATCCGTGTCCCCTGCATCGGCAGGCGGACTCTCAACCACTGCGCCACCAGGGAAGCCCTATCACAGCATTTTTGAGAGAACAGTATGGAGGTTCCTCAAAAATCTAAAAATAGAGCTACCATATGATCCAGCAATTGCACTCCTGGGCATATACCCAGAGAAAACTCTAATTCAAAAAGATCCATGCCCCCCAGTATTCACAGCAGCAGTATTGACAGTAGCCAAGACATGGAAGCCACCTAAATGTCCATCGATGGAGAAATGCATAAGGAAGATGTGGTACATATATACAATGGAATACTACTCAGCCATAAAAAAGAATGAAATAATGTTATTTGCAGCAACATGGATGGACCTAGAGATGATCATACTAAGTGAAGTAAGTCAGACAAAGACAAATATCATATGATACTATTTATATGTGGAATCTAAAATATGACACAAATGAAGTTATTTACGAAACAGAAACAGACTCACAGACACAGAGAATAGACTGATGGTTGCCAAGGGGGAGGGGGTGGGGGAGGGATGGAGTGGGAGTTTGGGGTTAGCAGATACAAACTATTATATATACGATGGATAAACAACAAGGTCCTACTGTAGAGCCCAGGGAACTCTAGTCAATATCCTGTGATAAACCATAATGGAAACGAATATAAAAAAGACTGTCTGTATATGTATAACTGGGCCACTTTGCTGTACAGCAGAGATTGGCACAATATTGTAAATCAATTCTGCTTCGATAAAAAAAAATGGGCAAAGAACTTGCATAGACATTTCTCCAAATAAGATACACAAATGGCCCACAAGCACAGGAGAGGATGCTAAAAAAAAAAGTCACCTTCTGATGATGGAGCCGGGGTTGCACCTTTAGTTCTGTCCATGTGTCACCACCCCCAGCATTTGATGATTCTGACCCCCACCCATCTCCTAAAACTGTTTCCTCTTTTTACTTCCATGAAGCTCTGCGTCCTGAACGGCCTTCTGATATTCTCACTACTTCTGTTTCTCTTGTTGCTCCCTCTTCCTTTACCCTCCCATTAATTTTAGTTTTCATCTGATGGATTGCATGTTTTTGTGAACATGTGTCTCGATCTATGTGCTGCTGTTGGGAGACTCTCATTTGAGGTCTTATGCAATCCTCAATGTACCAACTGCGTTTAAATGCAATCTTCCGAGGGAGGGAGACCCAAGAGGGAAGAGATGTGGGGATATGTGTATACATATGACTGATTCACTTTGTTATAAAGCAGAAACTAACACACCACTGTAAAGCAATTATACTCCAATAAAGATGTTAGAAAAAAAAAATCCAATCTTCCCAGGGGCTGCCCAGCAGAACTCTCTGTCTGGATGTTCTTAAACATCTTAAATCCAACCAATTTAAAGCCGAAACCGCCCCTGCACGCTTCCCAACCCGTGATCTTTCCCGCATTCTCTCTGTCACCATAAATGTTGTCAGGCATCCCATCTCCCAAGCTCTGAGCTTTCCGAGTGAGCACAATAAACTCTTCCCGCATGTTTAGGAGAAGGGGAAATCCTCTGTCGCCGTGGCAACAAGTCCCCACCAGAACCAGGTTTCGACGCTGCGCCGTTCATCCGTGTACGTGCTCCGGCAGCTCCCTGACCAGATGTGACCCTCGCATCGGAACGCCAGCCCATGAAGAACACACAATGTAATATGCCCACCTCCACGGGCCGACCCACGAGCCACAGCCTCACCAAACGACCGGCGTCTACAGATGCCGTCCACGCCGCCTCCACTCTGAGAATCCACGCTGTTAAAAGATCCCTGCTCTGCGTCGGGCGCTGGTAGCCGCCACGCCCAACTCCCGGCTCCTGCAGCAGGCGATGCACCTTTGCACCTCAGACGGTGCGTGCGGGACCCATCCCGGTGGACACACACCTTCCGCCCCCTCTGGCAGCCACGGCTCACCAAGGCCGGTGTGTCTCCTGTTCCATCCATCCCTGAAGTAGCACCCGCCCCCCCAGTGCACACCACTGTGTGCCTGCCCACACCCTGCCCACCCGAGCCGGACACAGAGGGAAGACTGGGGCGCGAGACACAAAGTGACGGCCCCCTGTGATGTGCTTCCTTGAGAGGTGCTCAAATCGGGAGGTCTCTGTGGCCCCAAACCGCAAGTTCTCCCTACGCTGCCCCTGAAGTTAAGGTCCCCAAGCCAAATAGCCCTCCTGATGCCAGACACCAGGCACAGGTGCTTAGTGCCACCAGGCAAACAGGCCAATCACATCCCCCCAGGGGAACATTCATACTGTTGTGCACCCACCCCCAGGTCTCACTGTCCCCAACTGAGACTGTCCCCATTAAACACTCTCCCCATCCGCCTCCCCCAGCCCCTGGCCCCCACCACCTCACTCTTAGTCTCTATGAATCTGATAACTCCAGGGACCTCCGATAAATGGAATCACACAGCATTTGTCTTTTTGTGACTTTCTTTTATCACTGAGCATCACGACCTCAAGGTCCACCCACACCGTAGCCTGTGTCAGAATGTCCTTCCCTCTCGTGGCTGTCATAGTCCACGGAGTGGATGGACCATATTCTGTTGATCCAGCCAGCCAGCCAGCCACCCATGGACGCTTGGGCTGCTGCTACGTCTTGGCTGTTGTGAGTAGCTCTGCGGTGAACGTGCGTGTGCAAATATCTCTTGGAGACGCTGCTCCTAACTCTTTCCACCTCACTCTTCTGACCTGTTTTCATCGACATAGGACTATCCACTCAGGGCTGTTTAATAATCCAAGGTCACGGCAAACTCTCCTAAATTTAATTTTCCCGCAATGCCACTGACGATGCAGACAGAGTATTTCAACCAAGCAAGTGACGGACAAGTGACATGGTGCTTCCCTGCCACCAGAGCTCGATGAGAAATGTATTAACTACACAGTTCATCTGAACATTAGGATCCCTGCCGGGTCCGCCTCTGCCTGTGTCTAGGTTTGTTAATTACTGAAATCCCTCCGGTTCCCCTGATGGGTTTCCCCGTAACCGAAAAAATACAGATGATCCTGACCACCAGTACCAGGTCCAGGAATTCACCCATTTTTCTCAGAAAGGGGGCTTTCATGTCTCTGTAGCCAAGAGGAGCTCCCCGGGCAGCGCTGGGCTGATGCCCCAGTCACCATCCCGCTGCCACACCCTCGGCTGGATGGAAATGGGAAGCTGTCCGGAGGTGGCGGGAGCCGGCCGGCAGGACACAGGGGCCGTGGCCAGCCTGGCTCACAAGTTCTTTTAGCCTGAGTGGTGGTGATGGAAGCCACACGGGTACAGTACTGAGCGTTACTTGTGGAGAAGCATGGGTGCACTGACGTTCCTGGGGTCCTGGGGTGTGGGGTGCAGGTTCCTTTGCTGTAGAGCTGAATGTGAAAGGATGGATTTCAAAAGCCCAAGAGCAAGGGGGTGGGGTCTGAGGGCCGTCCCGTTGCAGCTGGCGAGGCTGTGCCACCCCTGAAACGTGCCTCTGACTATCTGAAGATGGTGAGTGTGCAGCCTCATAGTCAGACATCAGACTCGGAAAGCGGGGGAGCTGAAATGTTTCCTGGGTCTCCGCCTGGACATGCCCAGCCTCCCTGTAGGTCATTCCAGGAAAACACCCCCCATCAGTCTAATGCTCCTCCTCCCCCAGATGCCAGAGTCACTCACACTTTGCATGTTTGGTATGTTTTGTTCCAGACCAGTAATCTTAAATGAGTTCCCACTCACTGGCCAGCACAGTCCACGGGTGAAGGCTCCACACAGTGGACAGGAATCTGGAGTGACCCCTGGGCTGGGTGGGAAGGGAGTTCTGCAATGGATTAGTAATGTCTGCACAGGATGGGGAAAGGGGTGGGCAGCCTACGTGCTGAATGCTGGTTTGGCTGGACGCTGGCACTCACGTTTCCTCTATTAGATTGGCATTTTCTCCACCCTGTACCACCAAGTAGAGAAGAGTCTGGAGTGACCCCTGGGCTGGGTGGGAAGGGAGCTCTGCAATGGGTTAGTAATGTCTGCACAGGATGGGGAAAGGGGTGGGCAGCCTGCGTGCTGAATGCTGGTTTGGCTGGACGCTGGCACTCACGTTTCCTCTATTAGATTAGCATTTTCTCTGCTCTGTTTTATCTACCTAGTGGCAAACCACAGATATCAGTGCAATAGGAGAGCTGGGACTCAGGGCTCCTCCCATGAAAAGACCCCAAACTGCAAACTCAAAGGGATTTCTTGGCCAAAAGGTTCACCCTTTGGACGTGGTCATCCCTTACCACAAAAACATGGGTCTTAAACCTGGCAGACCTTGAAGTGAAAATTCCTCCAGCACGAATACCAGGACCAAGCCCCTAAGATCTGCCATGTACTGGGTCCTCAGACAGGAACTGGGTCCTCAGACAGGAACAATTCTAGCCTCAGGTAAACACACCCAAAGATGCACAGAGGCACCAGATAAAGTAAGCCTTTGAATTCATCCAAGGCCCTAAATCAGATCTGCTGGGGTGGGGGTGGCAGTTCCTAATGTAGGACAGAAAACACGTGACATCTGTCCACGGGCCAACTTGTGCAAACCAACCAGGGTGTCCTGATCCTGCGGTTCCCAAACACTGTGCCAAGGCACCCCCAGCTACCACAGGGAACTCACAGGGGCGCCGGGCTTGTTTTAAATTTTCAAGGGAAACCCAGCAGAATCTGTCCAAGCATTATTATGCCATTTGGGGCCCAGAAACTTGGTCGATAGAAATACTGGGTATTTCTCTTGGCCCCATGGGAGCCGTGAAAGAAAGGCCAAGGCACCAAGGGTACCATGAGCAGAGGAAGGGTGGGAATCTCTGTGTTACTCTGCACCTACGACGCCCTGGGTTAGACAACTGATGACCTCTGCATCAGGCTACCTCCAGAGCAGTGCTTTTCAAGGTGCTTCTGGGAGACACCGGCGCCCCCGAAAGGTGCCTTGGACTCATGGCAGGAAGGGGAGAAAAGAAGGCACCATGCTTGTCTTCCGACACCAGCAGACCCATGCCACGCGAATGTGATGCCCCGGGGGAGTCCATGGTCGTGAGCACCCACTGGCAGCCCCCTGAGGACAGATTCCTGTCCTTACAGATGGGAAAACACACGAGGTGTTGGGAAAAAACCACCTACTGATCCAATAATTAGACCAGAAGTGGATGCCAACCCGTGGTCCCAAATGTTAGGACACCATCATAGCCCAGCGCAGACACTTCTGCAAAAGGAAAGAGAAATGCCCCATAGCCCAGCGCAGACACTTCTGCAAAAGGAAAAAGAAATGCCCCACAGCCCAGCGCAGACACTTCTGCAAAAGGAAAAAGAAATGCCCCACAGCCCAGCGCAGACACTTCTGCAAAAGGAAAAAGAAATGCCCCATAGCCCAGCGCAGACACTTCTGCAAAAGGAAAAAGAAATGTCCCATAGCCCAGCGCAGACACTTCTGCAAAAGGAAAAGGAAATGCCCGTCCGAGAGCTGATCGCACATTCTGGTCACGCAGGCGGCGCCGGGGACGGTGTGTTTAGTCTGGGAACATCTTGATATTGAAACTTCTCAACTGTGAAAGAATTAAGGCCCTGAAACGATTGGTTCCGGTGAAGGAAATGTCACCTACACGAAGGGTTATTTTAATGGCCTGGCTCTGCCCTGGAGCTTTGCCCAATTCCTCAATTAAAAAGGGTTTTTGGAGGGCTTCCCTGGTGGCGCAGTGGTTGAGAGTCCGCCTGCCGATGCAGGGGACGCGGGTTCGTGCCCCAGTCCGGGAAGATCCCACATGCCGCGGAGCGGCTGGGCCCGTGAGCCATGGCCGCTGAGCCTGCACGTCCGGAGCCTGTGCTCCGCAACGGGAGAGGCCACAACAGTGAGAGGCCCGCAAACCGCAAAAAAAAAAAAAGGGTTTTTGCATTTTTCCCTGAGCCATTCCCTCTGTTTTGTCCAGAAAATATTGCACCATGCCCCCTGGTGGGAGCAAAGTGTCTGGTCTTTGCTATCGACTGGCAGTTCTCAAATGGGATGATTTTATTCCCCAAGGGACATTTGGCAATGCCTGGAGACATTTATTACAACTCAGGGGTGGGGAGAGACGCTCCTGGCACCTGGTGGGTGGAGACCAGGGATGCTGGTCCACAGCCTGCAGTGCCCAGGACACCCGTCATCAGAGAGTCCTCCAGCCCCAGATGCCAGTCGTGCTGAGGCTGAGAAACGCTGACCGAGCGTGGAGACTTAATATAAACCATCCATCTCTCTATCCGTCCATCCGTCCATCCATCCATCCATCCATCCATCTATTTATCTACCTATGGCTGTGGCTTGCAACCTGGGATGACCTGGCCCCCCAGGGGACATATGACAATGTCCGGGGACACTTTTTGTTGTCACACTGGGGGGAGGGGAGCTCCTGGCACCTGGTGGGTGGAGACCAGAGAAGCTGCTCCACAGCCCGCAGGGCCCAGCACGCCCCGCATCTGAGAGCCCTCCAGCCCCAGATGTCAGTCGTGCTGAGGTGGAGAAAACCTCCTACGTAAAATGTTAACCTGTGAAACGGTGAACAGCAAGCCCCGGAGGACAGCGCCCAGAGCCTGACCCTTCTCTGACCCAAACCCCAAAATTAGATTTGAAATTCTCGTCTTTAGATTCTGAGCAGACCCTGGAACGATCCGTCCCAGATCTCCACTCTCCAGGTCAACAAACCATCCATCAAGGTCCTGACACCACCAGGCGCGACTGGAAAGTCAAAACTGTGGTCAAAGTGCAAGTGGGGGACTTCCCTGGCGGTCCAGTGGTTAAGACTCCACCCTCCCACTGCAGGGGGCGCGGGTTCCATCCCTGCTTGGGGAAGTTCTGCATGCCGGGAGGTACAGCCAAAAAAAGTGCAAGTGGGTGACTGGAAATGACAGAGTCATAAACCCGTGGAAAAGACCACAGAGAGAGTGTGGCCTGAGGGACAAGAAACTCTTCCTCAAGGTTCAGAAACAGAAAGTCCAATGGAACTATTTATCCTCCCCTGTGGCGATTTGGATGAGGGAAGGTGACGGCCTGGGGAGATGATGCTTGGCTGGGGGCAGGGGACCACGGGGACAGGTCCTACCCTGAAATCCACCCTCACTGCCAGTCGGAGGACGAGTAGGGACTTGTGTGAGTTTCCTGGAGCCGCCACAGCCATAACCCCAAACCGGACGGCTTACAGCAGCAGGCATCCATCCTCCTCCGGGCCTGGGGACCAGACGTCTGAGGGCAAGGTGTCCCAGGGCTGTGCTCCCTCCAGAGGCTCCAGGGGAGGGTCCTTCCTGCCTCTTCCAGCTTCTGGGGGCTCCAGGCGTCCCTGGGCTTGTGGCTGCATCCCTCCTGTCTCTGCTCCCCTAAAGCCGCCGACACTTGGCAATCAGACTTCTGGTCTGCAGAGCTGAGAGCATACATCTCTGTTGCTTTAAGGTCCCCGGTTTGTGGACATTCGTTATGTCAGGACATGAAAACACTGGGAGAAGGTTTGTGATGCTGCCTGATGCTCACTGTTCTGAGCCTGGAAACAAAACGCATCCTCAGCCTGCCTTCTTCCGTCTCTTCCGGGCTCTGCATCCCCGCGTGAGTTACTCCCAGGGTCTCTAGCAGCCGGGACGCCGTGCCTCACAGCCTGCCCTGCACCCTTGGTGACCACCCCCGAGGCCCACTGCCCGCCTGACTCTGGGCTTGAAGACGCAGGGGCAAGAACCCAACGGAAGAAGTTCCAGCAAAGACAGTGGTGTGTTGGCATCTCCCGCAAAGAGGGGAGGACACATAGTGAAGTACCGCTGGCGCGACTGCCCGCCAGGGTCTCTCCCCTTCCCTGTCGCTGCTTCTTCCTGTAAGCGGGCTCCATTCTCCACACTAACTGCACCCCGTCCGTCAGGGGACACAGAGGCCCTCTACCCACCACCAGGGAGAAAGGACGGCTGGTCCTTCTGCGTCCACTTCTCTGGACTCTAGTCCCCAGTCGTTTAATCAAACATGAGCCTAGATGTCACTGTTGGACGTACTGTGTAGATGTGACCGATATCTACGGGCAGCCGGTTGGACGTACTGTGTAGACGTGACCGGTATCTACGGGCAGCCGGTTGGACGTACTGTGTAGACGTGACTGATATCTACGAGCAGCTGGCTTTATGTAACGGATGGCATCCTTTCTGGGGTGGCTGGCCCTCGTCCAACCAGTCGAAGGCATTCAGAGCAAAGAGGGAGGTTCCCCAGAGGAAAGAGGAATTCTATCCCAAGACCACAGCCTCTACCTGAGTGTCCAGCCTGCCCACCTGCCCTGCAGGTTTTCAGACCCGCCAGCCCCCATCACGAAGTTAGCCAATTCCTTGAGATAAATATCTTAATAAACCTCTTATTGCAGCCAGGAGGCGGATCAGTCGTGGAGATCTAACGCACAGTGTAGTGAAGGCAGACAGCAGTGTTGTATTCGAAACACCACCCTTGCTAAGGGACCCGACCTTAATTATTCCCACCACAGAAAGGAAATGGTAATTACGGGATGTGGTAGAGGAATTAACTGTTGCTACAATGACAGTTATATTACGATAAATAAATGGATCCAATCAACATGTGTGCCTTAAATTTACACAATGTTACATGTCCACGTAGGTAAATTCAAAAATAAATAAATCTCTATATAGTGCTATGTAAAATATATTAATATATTGTGTATTACATATTATATATGTGTGTGTATATATATATGTATTATAGGTTGTAAATATAGATACTATAGTCATTTGATATACAGTATATATCTGTATATACTATGTATATCACCAGTATATTTATATGTACGTGTGTACGTATATATATAATGAGGCCGGGGTTCTGTTTCGCGGGCAGAATGCTGACTGATACACACCTCACTCAGGAAAATTGCCAAAAGATCTCTGGTCCAGCCTGAGTAATCAGCCCATTGTCTCTCCCAGCGTTTCTCAACCTCAGCAAAACTGACATCTGGGGCTGGGTGACTCTCTGACATGAGGCGTCCTGTGCCCTGTGGGGTGTGAAGCAGCTTCCCTGGTCTCCACCCACCAGGTGCCGGGAGCTCCCCTCCCCCATAGCTGTCACAGCCAAAATGTCTCCAGACATAGTTATTTGTCCCCTGGGGGCAAAGTCATCTCTGGTTTGGAACCCCTGCCAAAGACAGACAGAGAAGTGACAGCCTGATAAATGGATAGATGCATGATCGATAGAGATGATCGTTGAATCATGGCTAGATGATGGCTAGATAGATACACAGATAGACAGATGACAGATAAAGTCTCTGATGCTAAGTCAGGGTTCTAAGGCTCAGCCCTACTGACATCTGAGCCTGGGTGACTCTGATGTGGGGCGTCTTGCGCCCTGTGGGCTGTGGAGCAGCTTCCCTGGTCTCCACCCACCAGGTGCCAGGAGCACCCTCCCCCCGAGTTGTGACAAACAGGCCCCCAGGCATCACCAAGGGTCCCCTGGGGGGCAGAATCACCCCAGATTGGGAACGAGCGGTTTAAACTCATCTGTTTGTGCAGGGATTTTGTTGGTCCTGCTGGGAGAATCTCCTCCTCCTTTTAGGGAGAAGCCGGGATGGGAAGAGGCTGGAAGGAAACACACATACCTAGCTAATCCATGGCTTCTGTGGCAAGCCCATCACCCGGTGCGACCTAACTGGTGTTTATTTATAACACTTGGCACCAACAAGGGCAGAACAATTTTCAAGGGCCCACAAAACATTCACAAAATCAACCGATTCTGAGCCACAAAGCAAAAGCCAACATATTTGAAAGAACTGAAACTCTGCAGTATGTGTTCTCTGACCACAATGGAACTAAACTGGTAATCAGTAACAGAAAGTTATGTAACATCTGCCAATATGGCTAAGTTAAACAGCACATTTCAAAATAACCCACAGACCAAAGGTGAGTGGGAGGGGAAACTGGAAAATATTTTGAACTGGATAAAAATGCAAACACAGCACAAGAAAATTTGTGGGGTGCAGCTTAGACAGTGTTTAAAGGGGTGTTTGCAGTCCTCAATGCTTGTAGGAGGAAAGAAGAAGGGTTTTGAATCAATATTTTATGCTCTTACCTTAAGAAATTAAAGAAAACTATAGTAAACACAAAGCAAGTATCAACAGAAGCAAGGAAACAGTAAAGAGTGTAAATCAATGAAATTGAAAGCAGAAAATCAATAATCAACTGAATCATACACTGGTGCTCTGAGTAGTCAGTAAAATTGACAAACCTCTAGCTAAGGAGATCCAAGAAATAAAAGAGAGAAAAATAACATACCAGGTATGAAGGATGGACATCCCTCAGACCTGATGGATTACGTTAAAAGATTAATAAGAAAACATTATAAACAAATTCATGCTCACCAACTTCACTACTTAGATACATATATCCAAATTCCTCAAAATACACAGATGGCCAAAGTTCACTCAAGAAGAAACGAATAATTGTCATATATCTACTAAAGGAATTAGATGTATGGTTAACTTCTTCAGACAAAAAACTCTCCAAACACAGATGGCTTCACAGGCAAATTCTACCAAATATTTAAGGAGGTTAAAAAAAAAAAAAAAAAAAACTCTATTCGGTACAAACATTCCCAGAAAACAGAAGTACAGGAAATACTTCTCAATTCATTATGTTAAGAATTTTGGCACATTTGCCGTTGACGAACTTTTGCCAAGAGTTTTAATTGCTCGTAATGTCTTAGTCTGTTTTTCAAATTTTTAATCAGAGTAATGCTGGCCTCATCAGATGTTTAAAAAGCAAAATCATCAGTATGAAGAGAATAATTTCCATGAGCAAGGGTAGAAGGAAGCAGGACTCTCTCCCAGAAATGGGATGTTGGTTCAACATTTGAGATAAAGCAAGGTAATTCACCATGACAACAGAAGAAAAAAATAAAAGTCTATGCTCTCAGTAGATGCAAAAAAAGACACTTGGCAAATGTCAACATTCACTTCCGTTTAAAAAAAAAAAAAAAACTCTTCTCGAATTAGGAATAGAGAAAACATCTGAAACCTATAAAGAGCATCTACCAAAGCTGACAGCTATAATCCTTCAGGGTGCAAGACTGCTTCCCTCACCCAACTGAACATCCTACAGCGAAACTAGGGAAGACAAAGAAGAGAATGCAGACTGCAAGGAAGAAAGCAAACTTTATTTTAAAAAATGACTGTCGGGCTTCCCTGGTGGCGCAGCGGTTGAGAGTCCGCCTGCCGATGCAGGGGATGCGGGTTCGTGCCCCGGTCCGGGAGGATCCCACATGCCGCGGAGCGGCTGGGCCCGTGAGCCATGGCCGCTGAGCCTGCGCATCCGGAGCCTGTGCTCCGCAACGGGAGAGGCCACAGCAGTGAGAGGCCCGCGTACCGCAAAAAAAAAAAACTGTCTACATGGAAAACGTCAAAGTGCCTAGAAAAAGGCTACTGAAAGATGTAATGTGAGCTTGGCATCCGGAGCCTGTGCTCCGCAACGGGAGAGGCCACAGCAGTGAGAGGCCCGCGTACCGCAAAAAAAAAAAGACTGTCTACATGGAAAACGTCAAAGTGCCTAGAAAAAGGCTACTGAAAGATGTAATGTGAGCTTGGCAAGAACGCATCACAAAACAAGATCAATTTACAAAAGTCAACGGTATTTTTTATAGACTATCAGTGAACGATTAAAGTTTTTAAAAATACTATTTAGGATAAAAAAGATGTGAGATATATATACATGTAGGTATCATATATATACATTTACACACACACAGAGTGGAATACTACTCAGCCATAAAAAGAATGAAATAATGCCATTTGCAACAACATGGATGGACCTAGAGATGATCATACTAAGTGAAGTAAGTCAGAGAAAGACAAATACCATATGACATCAGGTATAGGTGGAATCTAAAATATGATACAGGGCTTCCCTGGTGGCGCAGTGGTTGGGAGTCCGCCTGCCGATGCAGGGGACACAGGTTCGTGTCCCGGTACAGGAGGATCCCGCATGCCGTGGAGCGGCTGGGCCCGTGAGCCATGGCCGCTGAGCCTGCGCGTCCGGAGCCTGTGCTCCACGGCGGGAGAGGCCACAGCAGTGAGAGGCCCGTGTACCGCAAAAAATCAATCAATCAATCAATCAATTAAAAAAATATGATACAAATGAACTGATTTACAAAACAGAAATAGTCACAGACAAAGAAAATAAACTTATGGTTACCAAAGGGGAAGCAGGGGAGAGATAAATTAGGAGTTTGGGATCGACAGATACACACTACTCTATATAAAACAAACAACCAGGACCTACTGTAGAGCACAGGGAAGTAATCTATAAGCAATCTGTAAATTCAATTCAAACTCAATCAAAGTCCTAGCAGGTATTTTTGTAGAAATAGATACATTGACCTGCCTGTAAAATTAATATGGAAACTCAAAGGATTCAGAATAGCCCAAACAATCATATAAAAGAAGCAGCAAGTTGGAGGAATTACACTTCCTGATGTGAAGACGGACTATAAAGCTACAGGAGTCAAAACAGTGTGGGACTAACATCAGGGTAGACAGGAATTAACAGAAGAGAAGAGACCGTCTGAAAACACAGCCATGCTTGTAGGGTAAATTGCAGGGCAAAGACGCCAAGGTAATTCAAAGGAGGAAGGATCACCTTTTTAACAAATGGTGCTGGAACCCTGGGACCATCCATATGCAGAAACAGGAACATGCATGTATACCTCACCTCATCAGAAGATTAACTCAAAACGGCTTATAGACCCATGGGCAAATCCTGAATGTGTAAAACCTGTACAGGAAAGACAGGGAAAGATCTTTGTGACACTGGGTTAGGCCAAGACTTACTAGGCAGGACACCAAAAGACATGGTCCATAAAAGAAAACACTGGTGATAATTGGGACTTCTTCAAAATTAAAATCTTCTAGGCTTTGAGAAGCAGACTCACAGATACAGATACCAGACTAGTGGCTACCGGTCGGGCGAGGGGCAAGACAGGGAAGGGGATTAAGAGGTACAAACTACTATGTATAAAATAAAAAAGCTAAGAGGCTATATTGTATAACCCAAGGAATAGAGCCAATAGTTTTACAATAACTATAAATGGAATATAACCTTTAAAAATGGTGACTGATTATACCGTACACCTGTAACTTATAATTGTATAGCAAGTACACTGCAATTAAAAAATGAAAAGAAAAAAGTTAAAATCTTCTATGCTTTGAAAAACACTATTAAGAAAATGAAAAGACATGCCCTAGACTGAAAAATAAAAATTTAAACACACAGCTGATTTTATGCATATATGAATCCATCTTACAATCTATACAAAGAGAAATATATATATATATATACATCTTGTCATCTATGCATCTGAATCATATATATATATATACATCTTGTCATCTACTCATCTGAATATAGGTTTACATAGGATAAGACACAATATAAAAGTCTATAAATGACAGCACACTAGGATATACACCAACTCTCCCCAGTTCAGTGATAAGAAAACAAAACATTGCTTTCAAAGATTTCCCCGTCTACATCACCACTGCATCAGAGAAGAGACACACCAAGATGACAAATGAGCTCATGAAAAGATGCCTGAAGACGGCAGGGTAGGAAAAATAATTTTCCCTCTACCCTTCTAGGTTCTTGGTTGAGACCCTCCAGCCCCATAATAAAAAAGACAGATTAACAGGAGAAAAGTGAATGTAATTACATATGGGAGCCCCACAAACCCATGACCCCGGCACTAGAGGAGGGAACTTTTATATTTTTATATAGTTTTCAGAAGCGATACATTTGTGAAGAATTAAGACCAAAAGGCTGAGTGTATTACGGGGCCCAAGTAACGAACTTTGTGCCCACAGCACTGTCGGCCCTAAATTCCCTGCGTCTGGCGATGAAAATTGGTGGGACTGATCGACCACGAGGACAGGAGAGCATCTGGGGGTGACGGATGGATTCTGTACGTTGGTCATGGTGGGTGTTACACCACTGTAGACATGCGTGGTCGAAACGCACAGAACTAGGTATCTAAGAATTGGAGAATTTTACCATCTTTCAATAAACCCGACTTAAGAAAAAGTAAAAGCTCAACAGATCTCACTGAAAATTTCAGACAAGCAAACATTCTTTGGATTTTAGGCCCTCGTGGCTGAAGGGATGAGGTGCGTCGAAGACAAGCAATGCTCCTGAATTCTGAATTTGGAGCGATGGCTTCACAGTGTGGGATTCCAGTAGAGAGCAATTCCCTTATACAGACAAGCACCTCCAGACATGTTTAAAAATACATGAACAGGTGACGGGATGGTTCCCAGCAAAACTATGATGAAAAAGATTAAAATGTATCTATCACTCTTGCAAACACCTTTGAAAGTATGAAGAAGGAAGGAACTGAGTGTCTATGTATGAATTATCAGGGGATGAACAGATTTTGGAAACCAGGTTTGCACGATAATAGGAAAGAAATGCAGGTCCAAGCAAGGACCTTCATCAATGAAAAATACTTTGAATTATGCTCCCGTAGGAATAAAAAACATGTGTCAGAGCTTGAAAAGGTTTACAGGAAACAGTTATTTACGTTTTCACATCCAAGCAGACATGAAAACTGTACCATTTGGAGCACTGTTGTTGGGTGTGTGTGTGTGTGTGTGTGTGTGTGTGTGTGAGACCCCAAAGCAGCGCTCCGCACTCCGCGTGTGCAGTACCCTCACGCTCCCCTCACCCCAGAAGGAAGAAGCAAGGCTGACATCCAGGCTGACTCAGGCTCGGCTGGGGACCAGAGGCTCGGAAAGGGAGCTGAGGGTCTCAGGGGACCCCAGCCAGGTCCCCAGGATGGAGGATCCCTCACGGGAGGCACAACCCCAGGTGATACGTGACTTGATACGAGTGCCCCCGTCATCCCGTTCCTTTAATTCCCACATCTTGGGCAGCTGAGTGCTCTGGGAGGACCTCTGTGTGCACACAGAGATCTCTTATAACGGATGTGTGT
Source organism: Stenella coeruleoalba (assembly GCF_951394435.1). Lineage (NCBI taxonomy): Eukaryota > Metazoa > Chordata > Mammalia > Artiodactyla > Delphinidae > Stenella > Stenella coeruleoalba. Next base: position 1,389,802 of record NC_137152.1, read on the forward strand.
TTGTACATCCGCGTCACGCACCCACATGTGAAGAGCTGTGCTCTATGGAAATGACAGCTGTGTCAACACCGCCGGCTTAGGATCAGGTCCCAGCCTCTGCGCTGTGAAATACCAAACTTCTCCACGTTCCCGACTGGCTTGTTTATTTTATAACTGGACGGGGATCTCCTATACAGCTTTAGGAATGTGGTCAATAAGATTGTAATCATTTTGTACGGGAACCGATGGTGACTAGACCCATCGTGGGGAACATTTCGTAACATAGGCAAATGTCCAGTCACTGTGCAGTATGTCTGAAGCTAACATAACACGATACGTCAACTCTATTCAAATTTTAAAACGTCTTCATCACACTTGATTTGCTTTGATACATTTTAACTGTCAAACATCCCACCCCACAATGTTGCAGACGCTGAAAGACCCTGAGGCTGGGGAATGCAAGGGTGAATGTCACGGGTGCAAAGCCCGCCCACCAAGGAACAGATGCCCACAGCTGTGTGGCTGGAAAAACCAATAATGTGATAAGACATAATATTGTATTTCTTCTGCAGGAACACAAGCTTTCCAAACCATCCTTCTCTGTCCATGCTGTATCGCTTAACTTCTTCAGAATAAGTTTACACACACTCTAACTGGAAGAGTTATAAGCAGAAAGTCAGACACTGAGAAGAAACCTTTTTTTTTTCCCCTCAAACTACACGTTTAGACCTATGTCTTCTATAACTAAGGGAACACCGGTAAGGGGCAAATGGTGCCCCACTGGGACCCTCTCACTCTTTTTTCAAACTGTATTTTTTTGAGTAGAGTTGATTTATAATGTTGTGTTAATTTCTGCTATTCAGCAAAGTGATTCAATTATACATATATATATAAACACATATATACATATACATTCTTTTTCATATTCTTTTCCATTATGGTTTATCACAGGACATTCAGTATAGTTCCCTGTGCTGTACAGTAGGACCTTGTTGTTGATCCATCCTATCTATAATAGTTTGCATCTGCTGACCCCAAACTCCCAATCTTTCCCTCCCCCACCCCCTCCCCCTTGGCAACCACAAGTCTGTTCTCTTGGTCTATGAGTCTGTTTCTGTTTTGCATAAGTTCATTTGTGTCGTATTTCACATTCCACATATGAACGATACCATATGATATTTGTGTTTCTCTGCCTGACTTACGTCACTTAGTATGATAACCTCTAGGTCCATCCATGTTGCTGCAAATGGCATTACTTCATTCCTTTTTTACGGCTGACTAGTATCCCATTGTGTGTATGCACCACATCTCCTTTATCCATTCCTCTGTTTATGGACCCCGAAGTTGCTTCCAAGTCTTGGCTACTGTGAACAGCGCTGCTGTAAATATCGGGGTGCATGGATCCCTCTCACTGTTTAGATGACTAGAATCACCTCTCAAGTTTGGGGGCTACAGTTCAGAAAAACTTTCTTGCCCCAAATGGGTTTCAACCATCATCTTCCAGAACCTGCTTCTGCAAATATATTGTGCGTATGTGTGTTTGGTTTAATGGACATCACTGGCAATTAACTCTCAAAGGTGGAAAGACCCCAAAATGGATATATCTGGAAACACTTAATGTACTTAAATGTGCTGTAAGAATTGGAAATATTCCATTTTATATGCTGTCTGCCACTTGGTTCTAAATTCCCACGCATTTCTGACACGAGTAGCATAACCTCTTTTGATTCCTTGGGGTAACAGGTTTATCTGAGTGCATCTTCTCTCAGCTCTGTGCCTTTCAGCAAAAGCTTTCCGAACCTGAAAGGTGTACTTGTGTTTTAAAATAACATTTTTAAAAGACTCGGTCATTAAAGGAAAGAGCCTTTCCACCTGACAACCCAGAGATGTGTGGCAATCGTTCTAACGGCCAATTTGGGGAAGAGTTTCTACGCCTGTGCCACCAGGTGATGTTATCAGTTGGGTTCAGAGGCTTCTGTTACATCCACTGTAACCAGCTAATGCCCCCAACTGGGCAGTTTCGTGTCTATCCCCAAAGAAGGCGATGCTGTGTCTGACTGTCTCCCTTATGTTTTCTTTGGAAACAAGCTGATTTTGAAATCCAACAATTAACCGTCACTTACAAAGGATAACGAGGAAAGGGGTGTGTTTGCAAGGGTCCTTACAGAAGTGCATCCCTTGGCTAAGTAGATGGTTCAGAGGGGGAGGAGGCCAGTGGGGGTTCCATTTAACACCGTTCTCAGGAACCCCCATTCCATGGGGGCCTCTGCAGAGCTTCTCCACCCTGGCTATAGAAGAGACATCTCCCAGGAAGTTATTAACAGTCCCAGGGGTACCATCCTCAGAGATCTGGATTGAACTGGTCCCACCAGGTGGTTCCCAAGTGAATCACATGTGTCTACTGGATGGCCATGGGAGTCTCAGACAGCTGGTGAAATGTGATGCTGGGTGTGTCTGGGAGGGTGTTTCTGGATGAGAGGAGCGTCTGAATTGGTGGACTGAACAAAGCAGATGGCTCTCCCCAGCGTGGGTGGGCCTCGTCTGATCAGGTGAAGGTCTGTCTAGCCCGGAAACACAGACCTTCCTCAAGCGAGAGAGAACTCCTCCTGCCTGACTGCTCAGCTGGGACAGCGGTCTCCTCCTGCCTGCGGACCTGACCGGGAACATCAGCTCTTCCTGGGTCTCTAGCTTGCTGCCTCACCTGCAGATCTTGGGATTTTTCAGCCTCCAAGGCCCCATGAGCCAATTTCTTGTAATAAATATCTATCTATCTATCTACCTACCTCTCCACCTACCTGTCTAAACCTTATCAATCTAGGTATCTACCTATTTACCTGTCTACCTATTTATCTACCTGTTTGTCTATCCATCCACCCATCTAACTATCTTATCTATCTATCAATCTAGGTATCTACCCATCTACCTATCTTATCTATCATCTATCTGTCCATCTATTATCTATCATCTATCATCCATCCATCATTCTATCTATTATCTATCATCTATTTATCTATCCATTCTTCTATTTATCTACCTATCCATCTATTATCTATCCATCAATAGTCTCTCTCTATATCTTTTATCTATCCATCCATCCATTCATCCATCTATCAATCATCTATCTACCTACCTACCAATCTTTTGTCTATCAGCTATCTACATATCTAATCTATGTATCTATCTATAGCATCTATGTATCTAATCTATGTATCACTTATCATTATCTGTCATCATGTATCCTCAATCTATCTAATCTAATTTCTATATATCTATGCATCTACTTTCTCTCTCTGTATATATACACACGCACACACACACACACACACACACTCACAAACGCACACACCATCCCTCAACAAATTCTCACGTTAATTTTAGAACACACGTGAGAAGAAAATCCCTATTTGCTCCTGAAACCAGAAGTCCCTGTGCGACGGTGTTTCACAAATACAAACTTCAGATCCGGATCACATCACACCAGCAGCATCCCCCGGGGCAGCGTGAACTCCGGAAGGGAGAGTCTCAGCCTCTGGCCGGGTCTTGGAGGTACAATCCACCCCAAAGAGCGTCGGCCAGGGGGGCGGGCTCCGCACTTGTGCCCACCACTACAATTACGCAGCCAGGGCTGCCCGGGTGAGCAAGAAGATCACTGCCTGGGCCTGGGCCTGGGGGTGGGGGAGCCATCAGGACCACCGTTTGATTGGATTCATGGCCCTGGGGTGTCTGTGCACGGGCTTGTAATTCAAGTGTATTTAGCTACCAAAGAGCTCTGCAAATGCCGAATGCAGGGAAGCCCCAGCCCGAGCACCCCCTGAACGGGGGGGGGGGGGACGTTTCCGGTTCGTGCAGAAATACTCCAATCCCCCAGCGGGCCGGGTGCATTGAGGGCTCTGTGCTCCCCTCCCACGCTCAGCCGTGAACCAGCGGTCCTTCCCCCACCCCTACACTGGGCTCAGCCTTATTCATCTCTGTGGGGCACCCAGAGTCCCAGCTGCGCTCAAGCAGACAGAATCCAAGCGTCCGTCCAGACACTGAATCCCCTTCAGGGCATCCCGGCCAGGACCGCGGATCTGCCCTCACACGTAGGTGAACGCAGGGGACGCCTCTCTGATGAGACCTTGGGAGCCCCCCCTAAACCGTCTGGACCAGGCAGTTTTCCCCCCACAATTTGACCACGACAGAGTGAATGTTTCAGCAAGGCACCACGGTCTCACAGAATCGGGTTCTTAAATACACGTCCTCCTGGGAGGGGTCACCCCTGACGCTGTCATAAGGGTTTGAGACTTTTAACAAAAGCGGGTGTCATCAAAGCAGTGTCTCCTGCCGGGGGACCAGAAACCAGAACGTGTGATGGACCATCCCCGTGAGGGATACGTGTGTCCTGTGTGGAGAACGCCATCGTGAATTCAAAAGCTGATGAGGGTCCCAGATACATGGGAAGGAGAGGGGTGTGTGGCGCCACCTCCAGGGACTGCCCAGCTGTGCCCAGAATCTGACCAATGAGGAGAACCCCCATCCCCCCACATCCCGAAAGATGGGTTAGAAACTCATGAAACTGGTCCACAATGGCCCCGCCACGTCAGATCGCTAATCCCCTCACCCACTAGGATGGGTAATCCAAAACATGGAAGCCAGCAAGTTGACCAGGATCTGGAGAGATGGGGACTCTTGTACAACCCCTGGTGTGAATGTAAAGGGTGGCGCCGATGTGGAAACAGTTTGGCACCTCGACTCGATATTGAAACCCGGCAATTCTGCTCCCGGATATAGACCCAAAAGAAAGGAAAATTAGGGTTCAAACAAGAATACATGCCCGAATGCTCACGGCAGCACTAGTCGCAATCGCCAAAAGGTGGAAGCAGCCCAGGTGCCCACCAGGGGATGATGGATACACAGCATGGGTCCCTCCACACGGTGGAATATCACACAGCCACGAAAAGGAGTGAAGCTGTGACACAGGCTACAGCGTGGATGGACCCTGAACACAGGATGCTCAGGGAGAGAAGCCAGACACAGAAGGACACACAGTGTGTGACTCCATTAACAGGAAACGTCCAGAACAGGCAAATCCCCAGAGACAGAAAGTGGGTTCATTGCGGCCAAGGTGGGGGGGGAGTGGTGGTGGAGGGAATTGCAGATGATAGTTAAATGGGCACATGGTTTCCATCTGGGGGGATGAAAATATTCTGGAACTCAAGGATGGGGATGGTGGGACCACACTGTGAATGTTCTCAGTATCACTAATGGTAAATGCTATGTGATGTGTATTTTACCATAATTATTTAAAACTAAATTTAAAAATAAATAAAACCCTAACCCCCAGGCTCAATGTCGCTAAGGCTAGGTAAGCAGGAGGGCAGGGTCATCATAACCAGTGCATTTCTATGTGTTGTTTTAAACACAATTTTAGCATCAAACACTGCGCATCCCATTTAATGATAATGCTCGAGGATTTCTAGCAGTTTCCATGAAGTTTCCATTTAGAAAATCGTGGTCAATTCTTGGCCCTACACCTGTCCTTCTCTGCAGGTCAACCCAAAAGGAATCCAGGCACATGGCACCTCCTGGTGGCGGGAGAGCGTAACTGCAGGCGCATTTCCATGTTCAGGTCGATAGCTCACCCAAGACTCTCCTACAATGAGGTCTCGAACCCTTGCAACAGGGGTGCAATAGGAAGGGGATTTTTAAAAGCAGGGCACTTTTGGGGCACCCTGAAAGCAAAGCTTAAAAACAGGATTGCTGGGTGCACCCAGCAACAGACATACCTCGTTTTATTGTGCTTCACAGATATTGCTTTTTTTTTTTTTTACAGACTGAAGGTTTGTAGCAACCCTGCATCCAGCAAGTCTATCGGCGCCATTTTTCAACAGCATTTGCTTACTTCGTGTCTCTGTGTCACGTTCTCGTAACTCTCGCAGTATTTCAAACTTTTTCATCACGATTATATTTGTTATGGTATCTGTTTATCAGTGATCTTTGATTTTACACCTATGACGTGCTGAAGGCTCAAAGAATGGTGAGCATTTTTTAGCAATGAAGTATTTTTAAGTTAAGGCACGTACATATCTTGTTTATAGAGACAATGCTATTGCACACTTAATAGCATGCAGTCTAGTGTAAACATAACTTTTATATGCAGTGGGAAAACAAAAACTTCATGTGATACTGTGATATGCTGCTGTGGTCTGGAACCGAACCTGCAATAATCGCAGAGGTGTAACCGTATGTGAAGCATCCAGGCAGACCTTGATTATCGAAGAGCTAAGGTTTGCTTCTACCGCAAGTGAAATAAAATAATGATATCAAGTCAGACTGACTTTCCTCCACGCCAACTAATAACATGCCCTCATTATGCATACAGGCTGTGGATCTAGGCTCTTAATCCTGGCCTATACTTTGGGGAAAAGAATGAGATAAACTTACTCTTTTTTTTTTTTTTTCAAACCAAATACCAGGAAAGAATGAAGATGTCAGGAATTTCAATGAGAATGAGCTGCCTCACTCTCTGTTTTCATTCATACGACGATAATGAAGATGATGATGAGTATGCTTCCAGCGCAAGAACAGAGTTCTCATCTCATGAAAACAGGTGTTCTCAGGATTTTCTGTTTTGCTTTCTTTTTATAACACCCCCCCCTCACTTTTCTTCTTTCACTGTCCGTCAACAAAGCACAGAAAACAGCAACACCTTCGTTAACAAAGTCTGTGCAATGAGATGGGACATTTCTGAAAATCCACCTTTCAGGTCCCCTATTGCAAAGAAGTAATTGCGACTCATTTTGACAAAGTGCATAGTTCCTTTTCAATCCTGCCTATGACGTGGCGTGCGTGAAGGAAAAGTTCATACATCTGAACTTCTCACGGAGGTGTGTCTTAGGTCAAAGGCACTTGAACCCTTTTGGAAGCGCCGACTCAGGTAATGAGTCCTACGATGGCATAACTCACGTGGGTAAAGCGTGTTCAAGTTGACAAAGCACTGGTGTGAGCTTTGCCTCGTTGGAATTATTCAACGGGGATCATCATGCAATCCTTGTACAGGTGAGAAACCAAAGCTCGGAGAGGTCCAAGGCTTCCCGCACCCCACCCCGACCCAAGGTCCCACAGCTTGTTCAACCCAGATGCTGTTCAGGAAAATCACACAGCTTTACAGTTTTTTATTTTTATTTTTATTTTATATTGGAGTACAGTTGATTAACAATGTTCTGTTAGTTTCAGGTGTACGGCAAAGTGAATCAGTTATACATACACATGTATTCACTCTTTTTCAGATTCTTTTTCCTTATAGGTTATTAGAGCATTGGGTGCAGTTCCTTGTGCTGTACAGTAGGTCCTTATTAGTTATCTATTTTATATATAGTAGTGTGTATGTTAATCTCAATCTCCCAATTTATCTCTCCCCCTTTCCCCTTTGGTAAGCATAATTTGTTTTTGAAATCTGTGAGTCTGTTCCCATTTCGTATACAGATTCATCTGTATCATGTTTTTAGACTCTACATAAAAGTGACATCATATGATATCTGCCTCTCTCTGTCTGGCTTACTTCACTTAGTATGATCGTCTCCAGGTCCATCCACGTTGCTGCAAATAGACGGCCCTGCAGTTGAAAGAATTATTGGTGCTGACACACTTCCTGTGTTCACTGAGCCCTTAAGGCAGCAGCGCCTCCTGAAATCAGCCCGGCTACGAGTCATCCGAGGGCCACGCCGCCACAGGGAGCGTGGCCCCGCCGTCCACTCGGAACTCCCCATCGACGCCAGCCCGGGGACCACCGCTGGTCAACATTCACAGAGAAAACTCTCTGCTCGAAGGCTCATTCTGCCTCTGGCGGGAGGCTGACTTCAGGGTGCCGACGCAGTGACCTTTCTGACTGTTTAGTGTTTTACTTAATGGTTGGACTCGCCAGAGGTGGCGTTTTGAATGCCGGGCCTCAGGACGGGATGCTTACGTGTCCCTTACACTCAACGCATCAGCACTTTGCGATACACAAACGCCCCCACCTGGAAGAACTCCAGAGCCCAGTTCAAGTTCCCGGCGCCTCTTTCTTTCCTCCTGACAGAGCCGGAAATGGTGTCTCTGGGTGGTCACAGAGAACACTCTATCCGGGGACAGTTCCATCACTTGTGTCTGTAGGGACTCACTGGTTAAGGGAGAGCTTCGGTATAAATGTACATCAATATAGATGCCTACGGGGTCTTCCCCTGAACCTGCTGAGACCCGTGTGAGGTTCTGACTCTGTCATATTTGATGGATAGGATGGAAGGTCCCTCAGGGAAGGGGCACCCTAGTCTCCAGCATTTGTTCCATCATGGCTGCACGTATAGGACGGCTCACTGCCAGCAGGGTCAGGGCGTCAGGAGCCCAGGATTTCTCGGTCTCACAGAACAGCAGTGGAGGACCGTGGCTCATGCTGTGTGGGCAAATGTCTGAAATCTGCCCAGTGTGGGCACCTCTGGTCCCCCCGCTTTCCATGGTGGCTATACAGGTCCATGTCAACAAACCACCTTGCATGAGCATCCTAGGGTGGGTGTAGCAAAGCTCTACAAACTGGGTGGCTTAGAACAACAGGACATTTATTGTCTCTCAGTCCTGCAGCACTCAAGTCTGTAACGTGTCCTCAGGGTCTGGGGGAAGGTCCTTTCTTCTCTTCCAGCTTCTGGTGGCCCCAGGCAATCCTTGGATTTCCTTAACTTGTAGATACATCCCTCCCCTCTCTACCTCCCTTGTGACATGGCCACCTTCCCCCTGTCTGTGTCCAGATTTCCCCCTTTTATATGGACAAGGGTCCTAACTTGATTAGGGGCCAACCCCACTCTAGCAGGACCTCCTCTTAACAAACGGCATCTGCAATGACTCTATTTCCAAATTTGGAGACACTGGGGGCTAGGACTTCAACGTATCTTTTTGGGGGGACAATTCAACCCAGAACACACTGCAAACCATGCATCATCTTGTAGTGGGGGTCTGCCATGGTCACTCCCTCTCTCACATCAGGAGATGCCGGCTTGAAGGATGTCATTTTGAGCGTTCTCTCCAGAATGGAGTATATTCTGCAGAATTAGGCTTAGAAGAGCTTCTGAAAGAGGGGAATGCAGTAAAGACTTGACTTTGCCCCCCCAAAACGTTTACTTTCTCCCCCACCTCTTGGAAGGTCACCTCTGAGCCCTTGGGATGCCCTGCTTGACGAGAGTGTCATTGTTTACATGGGGACCTTGGGTCACTGCAGAGAGTCTAATCTACAATGGGATGTACGGTGAGGGCCCTGGGTGATGTGGTCTCAGCTTAACCTCTGGAGGGGCTGGAGGATAAGGTCAGCTATGCGGCTGGACAACCATTTCTACACAACCAACCCCCAATAAAGAGGCTGGACCCCAAGGCTTCGGTAAGCTTCCCTGGTTGACACTACTCCATGAATGTCGGCACAATTAATCGCTCCAAGGCCACCAAAGCAGAGAAGTGGTTAGTTAGCAACGTGGAATCGTTTTGTGGCTTTGGGAGACAGGACTAATTAGCATCCTTGTAGGGCTAATGTCAGCAGGGAGATGGTATAGCACTGGGGATCAAAGCCAAGCTCCGGACCCCATGACGTAAGCTCCACCTGGAAGCAACAAGTGTTCCTCCACGTTGATGAGCCCACGTGTAGATGGGGACACGTCCTATTCACTTCTGGGCTTCAAGGTCATTTATCAAGGTTGTACACTGATTGTAAGATGGGGGGACACGGTATTATATCATTTAGAAAATATTGTCCTCATTCTGTGAAGGCAAAATAAATTGTTTCATCAAAGAGAGACAGACGAACAAAACAATGAAAGAACCCTAGCGAATCCAGCAGCCGCAGCATCTGTGTAAATACGACCTTCGTCAGGCATCTACCAGGTCGTCTGCTTTACGATCTTCTATGTTCTGGCTGAAGCCCTCCGCGGCACACTTTGGAACTGTTTCCGTAACTCACGCAGGCGCCGCTGGGGGTTAGAAACTGCCTCGTAAACTACGGCGCCCTTCATTATGCTAAGCGATGCCCCGACTTCGTAGTTTGGAAGCACTTCTGTTGATGCTCAAGGATCTCAAGCTGACACCCACCTGCAGAAAGGCTGATCAAAATGTCCTTGGGACAAAAACCTTGACGGGAGCTTTTATAACCAGTGTTAAGGGAAAGGTATTAATGTACGGCGATGGATTAATAACTTCACTGACTTTCCGGCACAGCAAACGTTTTCCACTAAGATGGCTTTTTAAATGGTTCCCCAAGTAATTAAAGACCTGGCATCAATGGTGTCATTAACAACAATTGTTTCTGAGTGAACCAGGAATCATTATGGAAAGCGGATGTGCAGGTGTATTGCGAACCCTATTCACTGAGTGGCGACCTCTTTTTTCTTTAAAACTTTTATTGACATAGGGTTGGGATAGTTGATTGACAGTGTTGTGTTAGTTTCAGGTGCAGAGCAAAGTGGTTCACTTACATGTATACATACATATTCTTTTTCACATTCTTTTGCATTATAGGTTATTACAAGATATTGAATATAGTTCCCTGTGTTATACAGTAGGTCCTTGCCGTTTATCTATTTCATACATAGTAGTCTGTAGCTGTTAATCCCTAACTCCTAATTCATCCCTCTCCCCTCCTTTTCCCTTTGGTAACCACACCTGTGTTCTCTGCCTGTGAGTCTGTTTCTGTTCTGTAGGTAAAGTTCATTTGTATCATATTTTAGATTCTATGTATAAATGATATCATTTGATATTTGTCTTTTTCTGTCTGATTTACTTCACTTAGTATGATAACCTCTAGGTCCACCCATGTTGCTGCCAATGGCATCATTTCCTTCTTCTTTATGGCTGAGTAGTATTCCATCATATATCCATGCCACATCTTCTTTATCCGTTCATCTGCTGATGGGCACTTAGGTTGCTTCCATGTCCTGGCTATTGTAACTAGTGCTGCTATGAACATAGGGGTGCATGTATCTTTTTGAATTATAGTTTTGTTCAGATACATGCCCAGGAGTGGGATTACTGGATCATAGGGTAGTTCTATCTTTAGTTTTTTAAGGAACCTCTATACTGTTCTCCATAGTGGCTGCACCAACTTACACTCCCACCGACACTGTGGGAGGTTCAAGGTCAACCTCTCTTGACAAGGCCTCTTCTGTCCAAAAGCTTTCACAGCACGTGGAGCTAGCAACGACATCCAGATGTGATCTGCTACAGCTCTCGGCCTTGGCACCTCTGAACACACTCATTAAAGGAAGCTGCTTTAGTGCAGTATTCAGAAAGATCCAACTACTACTGAAACCCCCATATGTAGCTGAACTAAGGCAAACATTCCTGTGCTATTTTGCGTTTTCTCCTGGGCTGTCCTCTGTGGACAGAACATTCTCTACACAAGGTGCGTCAAGTCCTCTTGTTCCTTTAAAACAAGCCTTGAAGACTCACCCAAGTCTCTCCACTGAACCCTACAAGCAGCCACAAATGTCCCTCCTTAACATCATGGCTTCAACAGTTCACCTTTGACTGGCACTTGTATTAGTCTCCTAGGCTGGCTGTAACCAATTATCATAAGTGAGGGGGCTCAGAATAAGACATTCAGCTTCTACCGGTTCTGGAGGCCAGAAGTCTGAAGTCGAGGGGTTGTCAGGGTTCCTTCCTCCTGGAGACTCCAGGCGAGACTGTTCCAGCCTCTCTCCCAGCTCGTGGTGTCTGCTGGAGATCCTTGGTCCTCCCTGGCTTGTAGAAGCACCATCTCCATCCTCACATGGCTTCTCCTGTGTGTCCCTCTGTGTCTCTTCTCCTCTTCCAAGGACGCCCATCACTGGATTAAAACCCACCCTACTCCATTATGGCTTCATCTTTTGTTTCTTTAGTACACGTCACCTCATGAGTTTATTCTGGTATTTCCAATTCAAACATAGTACTGTGTGACTTTACCGAACTGTTTCTAGATGACATCTTTCTGCTTTTCTACCCCGAGAATCTTGATTCCCATAAGCCCACAATAGGGCCTAACTGGAATATCCCATAATTTCTCATTTGCTGTACGCAATACTACACACATAATATAGATATAATAGTGTCATGACCTCATCTTAACTTGGCAAATGACAGCTGCAATGATCCTATTTCCAAACAAGGTCCCATTCACAGCTCACCAAGGGTTAGGACTTGAACATAACATTTTGGGAAACACGTCCTAGATTGGGGTCCCTCAAAAACAGAAATGGGAACTCACTCGGACGCCAGTAAGTTTTGGGGGATGTGATTGCAGGAAGCAGAAATGAGGGAGCAGGGAGAGCCATACAGGGGAACAAGCTCCAATGGCAGGTGTGCTAGGGGTGCTGGCGACTCTTACGAGCAATGGGTGTTCCATCTTGCTGGGGACCCACTGGGGGACCACAGCCCTTCTGAAGGATGGAGAGGCTGTGGACCTTTCTCCACCAACTCCTGTTCTCCCACTGAACTGATGGAATTAACTCCCCCGCGCTGACCTACCCCCTGTGCTTCCAAGAGAAGCCCATTGGAATGCATCTACCTTCACCCAGGACGCCCAGACACTAAAAACCATGAGGATTGGGGACCCAGCACCAGAGGTAGAGCAGGGGCCATGTATCAAGTCAACGCCCCAGGCTCAAGAAAGGTTGAGATTTTACATCCAAGACCCAGAATCCCACCACCTGGATGGGTGGGGGCATAGCTGCCCAGGAAGGCGTAACTAGGAAGGCGTAAGAATCTGGTGTCAGGCATCCACTGGACTTACAGCCCAAGCCTGCCCTGTGCTGGCTGTGTGGCCTTCCAGTACCTTTGTTTTCTTATTCATGGAACAGGCATAAACATTCCTTGGAGGAACAGTGATTTCAAACTAGCTCCCGTTCCTCAAAGCTTGAAGAGCTCCAGCCCTGGCCCTTCTGGGGACACAGAAGGTCATGCCACTGATGTCTCCTTCCATGCTCTCTAATCTGACTCAAACTCACACTTACCCTACTAGGTTGGGGGTCCTCCAGACCACCCTCAGCCTCGACGATTCCCTAGAGGGACGCGTTGGACCCAAAGGTTGTTAACCTCGTGGTTATGGTTTGTCACGGTAACAGGAAGCACAGCAAAGTCAACAAAGAGAAAGTGTGCACGGGGTGAGGTCCGGGGGGACCCAGACGCAAGCGCTGAGGGTCTTCTCCCCATGCAGTCCGGCAGAACATGCTTAATTCCCCCAGCAGCGATGTGACAACACACATGGGAGGTTACGGCAACCACAGGAAGCTCCCCTGAGCCTGGGTGCCTCGTGTGCAGTTATTTTGGGGCGGGGGTGGTCTTTCATTAGGCAAAGAGTTATTTTGGGGGGGTGGGGTCTGTCACTCAGCAAACAGTACATATGTGACTGACCTCAATTACAGACACTCAAGACCCCCAGAAGGGGACTTCCCTGGTGGCACAGGGGTTAAGAATCCACCTGCCAGTGCAGGGGACATGGGTTCGAACCCTAGTCCAGGAAGATCCCACATGCCACGAGGCAACTAAGCCTGTGCGCCACAACGACTGAGCCTGCGCTCTAGAGCCCGTGAGCCACCACAACTACTGAGCTCATGTGCCTAGAGCCTGTGAGCCACAACTACTGAGCCCACGTGCCACAACTACTGAGCCCACAAGCCACAACTACTGAAGCCCATGCGCCTCAAGCCCGTGCTCCGCAACATGAGAAGCCACCGCAATGAGAAGCCCACGCTTGCCTCTACTAGAGAAAGCCCGCGCACAGCGATGAAGACCCAACGCAGCCAAAAATAAAGAAAATTAATTCAAAAAAATGAGCTATCATTTTAAAAAAAAAGAAATGACAGACTTCTGATTTATACGTAGGGAAGCCACCTTCTTTGAACAACTTGAGATTTATTTACAGAAGAACCAAGAGTAAATTCAGTTTAGGGGGAAAAGGAGGACAAAAGAAAAGTGATAAAGATGAACCAACAAAATTGCTCTGGCACTGAGAATCAACTGTAACTAAATTGTTCCTGTCTTACCAAAAGGAGGAACTAACTCACTTCTATGAAAGATCATTTTTAAAGCAGACGTCGTTTCAGATAAAGACAAATACTGTTTGATATCACTTATATGGGGAATCTAAAAAATTAACAAACTAGTGAATATAACAAAACAGAAGCAGACTCACAGATACAGAGGACAAACTAGTGGTTCCCAGTGGGGAGAGGGAAGGGGGGAGGGGCAACCTAGGGGTAGGGGATTTTAAAAAAAGGGTTATTATGGGATTATAGGAAAGCACATGTATGAAACTTTTGAAAACTGTAAAGCACTACAGAATTTAAAGAATCTTTCACTCAATAAAAATTTTCTTAAATAAAATGCATATGAAAAATAAAGTAGTGACAACATTGTAAATTATACTTCGACTTTTAAAAGAAAAAGGACAGGAAAAAATAACGTAGACGTGACTCATAGGCCCCTGGGTTGTTTGATGAGCTGGTAAATAAAGAATGGGTCGTATAATTACATCGGGAAAAGGATTCTGTCCCTCGCTGATTTCACACACAGTACGGACATCTCTGTAAAGAAGGTGAGGTGTCTGTAAACCGCCACACAGGGCATGTGGAGAGCACACACGTTAATGAGAGGCGCCAGCTCAAAGCCGTCGGAGGAGCATTTCCGACATCTTACAGCTCTTGTAGAACAGAAAATGGGTGGAGACCTTCCCAACAGTGACAGCTGTCCTAAGACAGTGGCCACACACGGTCAATAAGGAATGATGATATTTGAAGGAACATTTCTTTTTTTTAAAATTTATTTATTAATTTATTTTTGGTTGCATTGGGTCTTCAGTGCTGTGCGCGGGCTTTCTCTAGTTGCGGCGAGCGAGGGCTACTCTTTGTTGCGGTGTGCGGTGGCTTCTCTTGTTGCAGAGCACGGGCTCTAGGCGCACGGGCTTCAGTAGTTGTGGCACACAGGCTCTAGAACACAGGCTCAGTTCTTGTGGCACGTGGGCTCAGTAGTCGTGGCTCGTGGGCTCTACAGTGTAGGCTCAGTAGTTGTGGCGCACGGGCTTAGTTGCTCCGCGGCATGTGGGATCTTCCCGGACCAGGGCTCGAACCCATGTCCCCTGCACTGGCCAGTGGATTCTTAACCACTGCGCCACCAGGGAAGCCCCTGAAGGAACATTTCTAAACTCTCACGTCATAAACAAACAATCAGCGGGGCTGGAGGAATGACTGCCTATAGATCAAATGTGTTTTCCCACGAAGAGAAGATCAAAGGGCACGCCCCCAGAAATGGTAGGGAAACAACGACGGTATCGAGTAGCGGTTGAATAAAAACAGTCCCTTTCTGGATGCTTGGGAACAGTGGTCAGCTTTTCAAAATTTGAAGTGTCTTATTTTATTCTGAAGAGAAAGTTCCCTTTCATCCCAAAATCTGTCTGTAATTTTCTGTTCTTTTGGTAACAAGCCTCCCTGAATGATATCCACGTCTTGCCTCTTACATGGAAGAACTCTGCCTGAGCGCCCGCTGCCTAGAAACACGGAAGGTTTGAACGTCCTCCACTTCTCTGTGCTCGGGAAACGGCTTTTTGCAAAGAACCCCTTTCCCCATATGATTAAGGCGCAAGAATAACCACCCCGCAGGCGGGGCCCCCAACCCTAAATTCCCCTTCTGTACCGAAACTCATGAGCTACACTCCACTTCTGGGGCTTGAAATCTAGAACCAGATCTTCCGAACCAGCCCCTGTACATGGGATTCTGACTCGTTTCCGATGATCTGTAAATAAATCCTTTTTTGCAAGATCCCTTTACACGATTGTGTGTGTGTCTGTGTGTGTGTGTGTGTGTGTGCGTCTTCCAGCTGTCGGCCAGAGTCTTAGCAATTGAACTAGGACTCAACGGATTCGTGCGTTTTTAATTTCACCGAAATTCCATCCCGAACGGAGAATACTTTTTCCTCATTCCCTCGCACCCGTGTGCATTATGACTCTTCTTCACGTGTTTGCCAAACTGCTCACAAACATAACAAGCAAGTCTATCGGCACCACTTTTCCAACAGCATTTGCTCACCGTGTCTCATTCTTATTCTCTTGAGCGTAGGCTGCGGAAGACGGGTGTAAGGGGAGAACATTTGTTTTTTAGCAATAGAAGAAAAAGGGTTATTTTTGAATGAAAAAATGCGACAGTGCTGTGTCTCTAGAAGATTCTTCTCAGATCTCAGACTGTCCCTGGAGGCCACACCTCCCACGGCTGCTGCCCCGACCCCATAAGTAGGAATCAGAAGGCAGACGCGTTCCTGGGAGAAGCAGGACCCGCTCGACCTTGGCTCTGGGGCCGCCTGGCAACCTTGCAGCTTGTCCGCAAACAGCCCTGCCGAGCCGACCTTCCTGCCCCAGCTCCAAGGCGAGAGCTTCTGAGCAATCATTTCCTCTTCCCGATGACTCTTCCCAGGTTCAGACCCACATGATGGCTCCCAGGCACCCCCCTGCAGGCCCCTCCCCGTTCTTCCACAGTTAACCCCGTCATGCTGTCTGCTTCTCGCAGGACCCGTGGAACATGCCCATCTTTTAAGATTCCACTGTGGGGACTTCCCTGGTGGCGCAGTGGTTAAGAATCCGCCTGCCAATGCAGGGGACACGGGTTCGAGCCCTGGTCCGGGAAGATCCCACATGCCGCAGAGCAACTAAGCCCATGCACCACAACTACTGAGCCTGCGCTCTAGAGCCCGTGAGCCACAACTACTGAGCCCGCGAGCCACAACTACTGAAGCCCGCGCGCCTAGAGCCCGTGCTCCTCAACAAGAGAAGCCACCGCAATGAGAAGCCCGCGCACCGCAACGAAGAGTGGCCCCCGCTCGCCAGAACTAGAGAAAGTCCGCGCGCAGCAACAATGACCCAACGCAGCCAAAAATAAATAAAATAAATAAATTTAAAAACCAAAGATTCCATTGGGCCGACTGCTCTACTCAACATGAAATCGTGCTGATGGCAGGTGGCGCCCTGAGCCATCGCTCCGTGCCCTGGTGCTGGCCATGGCACCTGTCGCCCTCCACACCGCAGCCGTGCCACCAGCCTCTCCGGCAGCAGGACTGGGCCGCGCCAGGCGACAGGATCTGGGGACTGGAGTCCAGCTCAGCACCGGCGGCCTCTGCCCGGGTCCCGATTTGCCTTGTGGGGCTCAGTTCCTATCCACCCTTCATGCCCTTCGGCTGGACTGCATCCTCCGTGGGGAAGCCCCCGGCCCTTTCAGATGACTTGATGGAATGCTACCAGTTTCAAAATGCACAAAATCGTGTCGAACGGGATCTCAATCAAACGCCAATCCTTTACGTGGGCGTCCATCTGAGCTTCTGTTAGAACAGGTGACATCGGGGACCAGGAGGGGGTCTCAGGTTCCTGTATGTGTGACTCTGGGCAAGGGGACCTCTGCTTCCTGCCCCCCTCCAGTGTGTCGTATGGGTAGTGGGGCTGGGTTTGGGGCGGGGGGCACCGAGGAACAGGATGGGAGTTTTCCCAACCAATCGTTTTCTCTTTCCCCAGCGTCCTTCTCAACATGGTCCCGCCCACCTGGACAGGAAGGTACGCCCACCCCACAACCTGGCAACCCCACCTCTGGGTGGACGCCCCACAGAAACACCAACCCAAGCACAGCCAAGGGCACGGACTAGAGCCCCGCGAGCTGCCTCAGTCACCCTTTCACCAGGTGGGAGAATTCCTCAACGCCCCTCAGCAGCAGGGGGGAGAACTCAGTCGGGAATCCCCATCACCAACGATGACCACGAAGCAGCTACGGGGACACACAGAGACTTGCAGGAATCTCGGAAAAGCAACGCTGACCAGTAGACGCCAGCTTCCACCACCCCGAGAAGAAAACAAATTATGATGTACTTATAGAGAGCACAAAAACGGCCCAAACCATCCGTGGGTAGCAGTCAGAGCAGGGTGGCGGCAGGGACCTTCCACCAGCGTGAGCAGGACCCCAGACGGAGTTGCTCAGCTCTGGTCTCCGTCCAGGAGCTGCTGCGTGTGTGGGTCGCTTCCGTCTGTGGATAGAAGACAGACCATAATATCCCATCTTGGTGGCTCTGACGCCACTTAAATGAGCCCCCCTTATATTTACGAGAACAATTTGCACAGCAGAACTCTGAAAAGGGGGTATGTTAGTCTAAGTCCTCCCAAATGCAGACACCGAGATGGAATATTATTTCCCCTATTTCCAGCTAATTTCCACCAATAACTTTATGTGCTCCTGGGACCCGAGGACGTTTTCTGCGTGTGTTGAATGCGGATATCAAGTCATGAAAGAGCTCTCCAGCCGCTCCCACCGATGGGTTATCACTGGTTTGCGAAATAAAGGAAGGACAGCTCCCGCATCCAAGGTAAGATGACCCTAGTGGGCAATTAAGTAAATGAAACCAGAGACCAGTGTGATCCTACAGGCGGGGGGCTTGGCCCCGTCCCGCCTTCTACATCCACTGCCGCAGTGACGGCTCGTCTGACTTCTACGTGGTCCCGAGGAGAAAGCCCACCGGCGCTGCGTTTCCTCCAGCGCCTGCGGTGGACTGGACTGTGCACTTGGCGCTGGGTCCACTCGGGGGGGACCAGAGTGGCTGGGCTGGCAGCAAGCAGAGCAGAGGCGGACGGAGGACCGAGGCTCACGCTGCAGTCACCACTCAACAACAGCCACCCCGCCTTGAGACCCCCTCCTGGTCCCCCGATGGCACCTGTTCTAACAGAAGCTCAGGTAAACGGCCACGGAAAGCATCGGCATTAGACTGAGATCCCTCTTGACACGATCTGTGAATTTTAAAACTCGTAAACAACCCAGCCGATGCCAATAGCATTTATCACCAGGGCAGACACCGCACGTGCACACACACACACACACACGCATCTGTTGTGGCAAATTCTATACTCTTATGTAGGACATTTTGACGCAAGGTTGGGGGTTGCCCCCACCCTACAACACTGCAGGAAAAGTCACTCTTCCATATAGATGCAGTGACTACATTTATACCTGTCACATATTTCTACCAGTTGCTTTTGCCCAAAGACATCATTAAAACTAAATTGGAGGCGCCCGTGTGCTGTGACCTTAAGGTCTGGCGATGTCCAAATTCTTCCCTGGCAGCGTGGAACTGCCACCGGTCTGAAAGCCAGGTCCCCCAGCCCTGACACGGGGGGGCATCCTGTCGGCTGGCATCACGGGGTGACCCCTGGACCGGGGCCAGGCTCACCGCGCCCTTCGGGAACAGAGAAGCGTGTCTGCACACCGGGAAGAGATGCCATCCGACAGACGCCTCAAGTGCCCCTGACGAACGCGCGGAGCCTCCACATCTGACATTTCCGGGAGGGAAACAGAGCCAGCCGCGCTGGCCGCGCTCCCCAGAGCGGCTCTGAAGGTCTTAGCTGCCTGACTGGCGGACGGTGACTCAAGGTTTCCAACAACACAATCTATTTCCAGGGCTGCAGAGACACGGGTAAAAAGCTGAGCCCTACAGCCAGTATTACAGCTGCCCCTCGGCCATATGCGTGTTTAATTGCCCCTGAAGATGCGGAATCAAGATAATCCTCTAGCCCAGGCCCTGAATTCCAGGGGAAATCGTCGTGCTTCCTTTAGACGCCCAAAGCCCCAGTGATCACAGGCTCTCAGGCAAAAAGCCTGAAGCTGGAACCTCAGCTCCGTTGTGCACTTTTCCAAGGTCACACAGCTAGTGAGGAAACTCCAAGCCTCAGTCTGCACACCTGCAACCCTGGAGGCTCACAGCGTACCCACGACGGAGGGGTGGTAAGATCAGACAAGGCAATGCACCGAAATGGAACTCCTGGGATGGGCCTTTAGGCAGTGCGACAGCTTGGTCAGCTACCGCTGTCATTCTTTCAGTTATTAACGAGAAAAGCTTGGCCACCAGCTCCCCAAGTCAGTCTGAACCGTAAAATCCAGGGGCCTCTGGCATCCAAGTTCTGTCCACAAAGAGAATCAGCATCTTGGAATGATACTGGGTAAAACTGGGGGGTCAACAAAAATTGGGACCATCCTTGCCTCCCCCTCCTCGGTACTCCATGGGCTCCCTTCGCTTTAGCTCTTAGAACGTCCGGGCCCAGCCACCGAGATGCTTGCCACGGCACGGAGGCCTGACCCCTGGTGGCCGCCCCTGGGAACTTCTTCCCTTTGATCACCTTTTCTGCTCAACCTTCCATCAGAAAGTACAGAGGTCTGGGGTTGCCGGTACAAACAGGCAGCATGAAAGCATCGTGGGATGAGCTGCTTCATCCAATCCCCTCCAAAGCAGATGTTTCCTTTGCTCGTGTGGCAAGACCCTGGGTCTCTCGGTGGGATGTTCTCCACCCGGAATTCTTGGAGGGGCCCTCAAGTCCCAGTGGTTTTCAGCTCCCATCTCTCTTGTCTCATTTGATGTCAAAGTGGTCACCCGTGCAGCACCCCCAGAGCATCACCTCATCGGGGGGGGGTGGCTTTGCTCTGTCCACTCTGCTTCTAGACCACTCTAAGCGGAATGGTTGGGAAACACAAGTAAAATGGAGCTGTTGCCACCTTACGTAAATAGCTTTGATACAAACGGCAATGGATTAGGTCAACCACTGCACGCAGAAATGCAAGTAGAAGGGCAATGGAACCCAAAGTCCATTTTGTTTGTATTCCTGCACAAAGGGGCCCTTTCATCCTGTAAGTACACAGCTGAGCAAAACAGCCCAGGGGAAAGTGAACCACTGATGGAGGTATGGGTCACGATAGGCTAGGTGATGCTGCTGTAACAAACAGCCCCGCAATCTCAGGGGCTCACATACACTCAGGCTACCTGCCCATCACTGGGGCTCCCGGTCTTCTTAGGGCCGGGACCCAGGGTGATGGAGGAGCTCAGTCCTGAAACATTGCCAGTCTCAGACGGGAGAGAGAAAGAGAGCAAGAGACGTAGGGAACCAGGAGCCAGCTCACTGAACTTCAGAAACAACACACTTCATTACTACCCAAGTTCAGGTGGTGCCTGAGGTCAACTCCGTGGAAACCTGTGATCTTCCCCCACCGGGGCAGCTATATTTGTAAGTGATCGCAGAATCTGCTGTAAGAAGAAAACAAAAGAGTAATACTCTAGTACTCACTGTATCCACCGACAGAAAGTAAAAGATGGGAGCGCCTAGGACGAATCCAGGAACATGAGCAAGACGGCATCAGAAATTAATGGGCTCTGCACCCCAGTGTTCACTGCAGCAATATCTACAACAGCCAAGACATGGAAGCAACATAAATGTCCATCGACAGATGAATGGATAAAGAAGATGTGGTGCATATATACAACGGAATATTACTCAGCCATAAAAAAGAATGAAACGCCATTTGCAGCAACATGGATGGACCTAGAGATTGTCCTACTAAGTACGTCAGACACAGAAAGACAAATATCTTATGATATCACTTATATATGGAATCTAAAATACAGCACAGGGACTTCCCTAGTGGCTCAGTGGCTAAGAATCCGCCTGCCAGTGCAGGGGACATGGGTTTGAGCCCTGGTCCGGGAGGATCCCACATGCCGTGGAACAACTAGGTCCATGCACCACAACTACTGAGCCTGCGCTCTAGAGCCCCTGAGCCACAACTACTGAGCCCACGCACCACAACTACTGAAGCCCGTGCGCCTAGAACCCGTGCTCCACAACAAGAGAAGCCACCGCAATGAGAAGCCCACGCACCACAACGAACAGTAGCCCCCGCTAGCCACAACTAGTGAAAGCCCACGGGCAGCAATGAAGACCGAATGCAGCCAAAAAATAAATTCTTAAAAAAAAAAAAAGACACAAATGAACTTAGCTACACAACAGAAACAGACTCACAGACATAGAGAACAGACTTGTGGCTTCCAAGGGGGGAGGAGAGGGGAGGGATGGATTGGGAGTTTGGGATCAGCAGATGCAAACTATTATATATAGGATGGATTGATAACAAGGTCCTGCTGTAGAGCACAGGGAACTATATTCAATATCCTGAGATAAACCATAGTGGAAAAGAATATAAAAGCGAATGTATACATACATGTATAACTGAGCCACTCTGCTGTACAGGAGAAAGTAACACAACATAAATCAACTCCAATAATAAAAAAGAAAAAGAAAGAAGTTAACGGGCTCTTGATCAAGAATTTTCAAGGGCAGCTTTGTACCAGGAGAGGCTGTGAAAATTCAATCACTGGCTTCTATGGGGTTTGGGGGCAATAAAAATATGCTAGTCCACGTGGGACATAAAATCCAAGGTAATCAATGTGTCTCCAAAGGATTCCCCACCACAGTTCCATGATAAAAAAACAAGAGTCGCATAGGGAGGGGGGGAGGGAGGGAGACGCAAGAGGGAAGAGATATGGGGACATATGTATAACTGATTCACTTTGTTATAAAGGAGGAACCGACACATCATTGTAAAGCAATTATACTCCAATAAAGATGTTAAAAAATAATTTAAAAAATTAAAACAATTCGTCGCTAAACCCAACAGAGGTCAATAGTACGTATGAAAAAACATCCCTCCTCAAAATCCCAAGTTGTTAACAATTTTAATGCCCCATATTTTAATTCTTTTCTACTAAAACGTCAGGAGGAACATGAATGTTTAATTAAACCAGCCTCATAAAAACGCCTCGAACTTTTTATATCCTTGGCCAAGAAATTCGTAGCTTAAAGACACGTGCTTGAAATTGGTGACATTCACTTAAGGGAGAGTGGGTTCCCTGCCAACGAGCACCTTTAAATAGAAATATAAAATAACTGAGGTCCCGATTGCCAACCACACCCTCAAAATCTCCAACTGGGCTTTAAAGGAGTATATGACTTCCCTGGGGGCCACCATAACAAAGTACCCCAGAGTGGGCGGGCTTAAATAATAGACATTTATGTCTCCCAGTCCTGGGGGCTGGAAATTCAAAATCAAGGTGTCTGCAGGGCTGGTTCCTCCTGAGGCCTCTCTCCCGGGCGCGTAGAAGGCTGTCTCTTCCCTGTGTCCTCACAGGGTCATCCGTCGTGTGTGTGTGTGTGTGTGTGTGTGTGTGTGTGTGTGTGTGTGTGTGTGTGTGTGTCCTAATCTCTTCTTATGGGATCAGGTCCCACCCTACTTTTAATTCAATCCCCTCTTTAAAGGCCCCCTCTGCAGGTACTGCCACATTCTGAGGTCCTGGAGGTTAGGACTCCAATGTATGGATTTGGGCGGGAACACGATTCAGCCCCAGTAGCCCCACAATGAGAGCATATGTCACCTGAGAAAACCTACAAAACACGCAGAGCTGTTTCTGCCCCTTTCCTGCTGCCCTCCATCCTGCTGTCCTCAGTGACTCTCCCGCACTGGCCCCCATCTTCTCCTGGTCTCCGGCCCCTTTAGAAGGCGTCAAGGGAGACCCTGAGTGTGAGTTTCGAAGACAAAACTGTCTGGGATATTTGCCTTGTCAGAGGTGGTTCCTGTACCCTCTTGAAAGGGAAAGACAAGCATTTTTGTAAAGGTCACACCAGGATTTACACAGGACGCCAAGCAGAGTTCCAGACGCCCGGGAAGTATGCACGAAAGGCAGCGACAACCAGGGACTCCTCAAGGGTAACACTTTATGAGCAAATATTGACTTTCTCCCCAAGCCAGTGCCCTGCATCAGCTCAGCGCACGTGATTCTCCCAAACAGTCAATCAACACAGCCCTTGGTCAGCCTCGGACGAAACATCAGCACCTGCTCTGAGCACACAGAGGAGATGGCAGCAGCTGGTGGGCAGGATGTGGTCCTGAGAATGACGAGCTGGGCAGCGGCCAGCAGGGACCTTGCTGTCCATCTCGCTGCAAGAGCAGCTCTGAGCCACTCGCGAAGGAAAGAAAGGGACGATGAACTCCGGGGAGGGATGGGGAGGTGCTGGCCGGAGGACTTGAGAGAACCGACTCTTATCTTTCCAGACAAAGGAGGTGCCCCCCAAAATATGCCCACAGCCCAACCCCCACACATGTGAATGGAACCTCATTTGGAAACAGGGTCTCTGCAGATGTGATGCAGTGAAGGGTCTGAGATGAGGTCCTCCTGGAGGAGGGTGGCCCTACATCCAATGACAGGGTCCTTCTAAGAGACAGGAGAGGGGAGACACAGACACAGAGGAGAAGCCCCGAGAAGACAGAGGCAGAGACGGGAGGGATGCGGCCACGAGCCCAGGGATGCCCGGAGCCCCCAGAAGCTGGAAGAGGCAGGAGGGACCCTCCCCTGGAGCCTCTGGAGGGAGCGCGGCCCTGGGACACCTTGACCTCAGACGTCTGGTGTCCAGGACTGGGGAGGATGGAGGCCCATAGTTTAAAGCCTTCTGGTTTAGGTTATTTGCTCTGGCCACCCCAGGACACCCCTGCACACACCGTGTTGGTGGACTTTGTCTTGTCCTGTTCTTTGTCTCGTTATTGGGAAATCACTGTGATGAGCATCAATAAAAGTGCTTTTCAGGGCATGCAGGATCTCCAGGCTGAAGAGTCAAACAAGCCATCTTAACAGTCGTTCTGGCAAACCTGTTCTCGAATTTCATCCTTTTGCACATTTACGGGTGTTCTGCGCAGGCTCCTGTGGTTTCCGTAGCTCCGTGTTAGTTTCCTGCGGCCGCTGTAAAAGTCTACCACACACTTGGCGGCTCAGAACACACGCGTGTCTTATGCTCAGTGGAAGTGAGGAGTCTGACGTGGGTCTCATGGGGCTGAAATCCAGGTGTGGGCAGGGCTGGACCTCCGGGCGGCTCCAGGGGAGATCAGGTCCTTGCTTTCTCCAGCTTCCAGAGGCGCCTGCAGCCTTGGCTGGTGGACACATCACTCTGACCTCTGCTCTCATTGTCACATCTGCTTCTCTGATGCTGACCCTCCTGTGTCCCTCCTATAAGGACCCTTGTGATGGCATTCGGGGCCACCCCGATAATCAAGGGTCATGTCCCATCTCAGGCTGCTTCTTCCCCCAAATATGCGAAGTTCCTTTTTCCTTTACAAGGTAACCTATTCTCATGTTCTGGGGATTCGGATGTGGACATCCTTCTGGTGGGGGGCGTCATTCTGCCCAGTGTAACATCTGTACATTTTTTTGCAACTGAATCATCCCAGGTCCTCATTATAGCGATAGCAAGCTAGTGGGCCACTTAGTCCATAAGGGACGGTT
Source organism: Stenella coeruleoalba (assembly GCF_951394435.1). Lineage (NCBI taxonomy): Eukaryota > Metazoa > Chordata > Mammalia > Artiodactyla > Delphinidae > Stenella > Stenella coeruleoalba. The sequence continues at coordinate 1,414,913 of NC_137152.1, forward strand.
TCCTTAAAGCATCACCGTTTCTGCAATGGAATTGATATACCATGTTTAGGAGGGAGAAGACAGAGTAAATATGAAGTCATTTTTATTCACCTGTATTTGCATTTAATACTGTGACATTTTATATACTGTCTTTATTTGTCTATATTTGCATTTAATATTGTGACATCTTACTGCCTTTGTATTTAATATTGTGACATTTTATATACTTTCTTTGTATTTGCATTTAATGTCGTGACATTTTACCTACTGTCTTTGTCTATATTTGCATTAATATTGTGACATTTTATAGATTTCCTTTATATTTGCGTTTGATGTGGTGACATTTTATATAGTCTATTTGTCTATATTTGCATTTAACATTGTAACATTTTAGATATTTTCTTTGTATTTTCATTTAATATTGTGATTTTTATATATTTTCTTTATTTGTCTATATGTTCATTTAATACTGTGACATTTTATATACTCGACTCACCCATTACTACTAAGCACATTTCATTTATTTTTATATCAAAAACACTACAAATTTGTAAATAAATGCTAAATAATGCAAAACAATATGTCTCTTTTTTAATTCTTAAAGATATGAGATATTTTCTTCCCTTTTGAGCTTTCTGGCTATATCTTGAACAAGTTCCCCAGCAAAAAAAAAAAACCCTTAAATTTCTTCTTTGAAATAAACCCACTCAGGCCTGTTCCTAGCAATCCGTAGAAAGAGCTGCTCGCGTGTGAAGAACTTCCATCTGAAAGAGAATGCACACGAGGGCGGCTTCCCCTCTTTCTCTGGGACAGACTGTGGCTGTTTAGGGGGCTTCAACTGGGTCCCCATGAATCCAGGAGGGGCGAGGCTTCTGTCTGTCCCGCCGGCTCAGTTCCGGGGCATCCCCGTGGGCCGCCACCCCTGCCTGGGTGTCTCAGGAAAAAGCATCCAGCAGGCAAGTCCGTGGAATGTTTCCCGGGAGGAAGGTGGAGTCCTGAGCTGGCAAAGCAGAGGATGGAACCCAGAGCCAGACAGGTGTCGTCTCGGGAAAAGGGTCTGTGCTCATTCTTCATGCCTTCGCCTAAGCATCTGGTGAGGGTGGAGGAGAACAGAGAACCAAAGACAGGGAGGAGAGGGATCTGTCTGTGCCCCTGTCAGCTCTGTGACATTGAGATGACCTTGAATGAGGGAAGATGCACATCCCCATGGTCCTCTGCACCTCCTGTTATTCTAGGCTCCAGAACATCAAGGCTGGAATAATAACCAAAAAGCATCCTCAGCGAGTAGATTTGCATGTTAACCGCAACGACGGAGGCCAACCTGAGAAATTATGGGAAAGCACGCGCCCAGCAACAAGGTGGCTTCGAGTGGAGGGAGCTGATACATGCACAGATGTCAACAGCTTACGTTTCCTTTTTCTCAAGAATGGAGACATTTGGTTCATAAGCGAAGGCTCTTTCACTGCCTCCATCTCTGCCTCTCTGCAGGGAAGGGTTTGTGATACGGTGAACAGAACCGGAAACGGTAACTATTTTTGCTTTTGTTGCGTCTTTGCTCGTCTGGAATGTACACTCGGTAGAAATACCCAGGGAGTCTTTTGAGCACCTTTCATAGAATAAAAGAGTCCACCTGGAAATTTAGGGACCAACTGAAGAGATCTGGAGGACACTTAATTACACAGCAGGATAACCCTTCAAGGGGCTCATTATCTGTGGTCAGAAGAGCAAACCACGTGGGTCGTTGGTATAAAATAATGATGGTTGTCTCTCGGGGTATGTTCGTGCCACCTCCACATAAGTGTTCCTGTCCCCTTCAAAGGACGGATCAAACACATGCTCTTCGGGACCAGGGTTGGCCCAGACCTCACCCTTTTCCTGATGCCTTGGGGTGAAAGAAACGTTCTGTAAAACAAGAATCGCCTTCTTTTTTCATATTCTTTTCCATGATGGCTTATCGCAGGACATGGAATAGAGTTCCCTGTGCTCTGCAGTAGGACCTTGTTGTCCATCCATCCTATATGTACAATAGTGTGCATCTACTAATCCCAAACTCCCAGACCATCCCTCCCCCACCTCCCATCCCCCTTGGCAACCACAAGTCTGTTGTCTCCGTCTGTGAGCCTGTTTCTGTTTCACAGATAAGTCCATTTATGTCATATTTTAGAATCCACATGTAAGGGACGTCACGTGGTATTTGTTTTTCTCTGTCTGCCTTACTTCACTCAGTGTGATCATCTCTAGTCGCAAAGAACCAGCTTCTGACTGAGGCAGTGCATGACTGCACGTTCATACACGGAAGACCCCATTCCGTCCACACACTAGAAGCAGCGGAAAGAACAGGCAAAGCGAGCTTGTTTGGGGGCTGGGATTCCTAGATTTCTTGCATGCTTCTTCAACAGCACGGGGTGGGGGAAGGGGGCTCCCCCACCCCAAAACGTTCCCCCAAAGCAGACCCTCCGACAAAGGGTAGGGGACAAGGAATTTACTTGAGAGGTGGTCCAAAGAAGCGTGTTTTTTGGGGGGGGACGGGGGCTTCTCTATTTATACATCACGTTACTCTCGATACCTCTGGCCACCACATCAACCAATTCTCAACCAAATTGCAAGACACCAGCTGGGCGTCCTACCATGCAATTCAGTCCAGATACTATCGTGGGGCGAGTGTCTGATGCCACAGGTTGAGGACTCGGCCCTACAAAACTGCCCCCACTTTAGACGCCCATCCAAAAGCCCCAGCACGTCCCCTGTGCTTCTCACCGACCAGGTATGCAACGGAGGTTCCCGTGATCTCATTTCTAGGTTCCGTAATCTGCTAGAGGGGCTCACAGAACTTAGAAAAACAGTGCACTTGTTGGAGTACAGGTTTGCTACGGAACGATGAAACTCGGGAACAGCCCCACGGAAGCTGTGTGTGGAAAACCGCTCACCGACCCAGAAGCTCGCTGACACCCACAGTTCAGGGATTTTTACGGAGGCTTCAAACTATTGACTGAAAAAAATGCACACCCTAAAGACTGAGAATTATGTTTTATTCGGTGACCTTACTGAGGACTTAAGCCCGAGAGGCAGCCTCTCATAGCGCTGAGGGATGGTTCCAGAGGTCAGGGAGGAGGCCGGTTATATAGGAGTTTTTGCTGGAGAAAAAAGAACTCGTCGTCGTTGAACATCAAAAGATTACTGCTAATTACAAAACAAAGACGTCTCAAGTGAATGAATTTAGTGCTTTTCTATGTATGGGAAGATGCAAGAGTCTAGGCTCACCCAAGTCATTCCTTTGATGTGCACCGTAGCTACCTAGGGCCAGCATCCTGTTTTTCTCCAACCTGAGTGCCCCCAGGGTGCACCGCTGGGGGCGCTGCAGTGGCCGAGGGCTGGACGGCCTCAACATCCTTCGTTTACTGATACGCAGGTGTGAATGGAAAATGTCACCTGCCGTATCAACAAACAAAGGATGCTGCAGACATCAAGCCCTCCCCCACTGCCTTGGCCCTGAAGGTGAGCCCTGCGGGGACTCAGGAGGGGAGCACACAGGATGCCCAGACTCTTGCCTCTTTCCATACAAAGAAAAGCGTTGAATTCATTACCGTGAGATGCCTGATTTCTTCAATCAGCAGTAATCTTTTGAGTTCAGACTACCCGGGTTTTTTGTTGCAAAACCTCTCATACACCCAGGTTCCGCCTGGACTTCTTTGGAGCCGTCCCCCCAAGCTATCCGAGAAGCTGGGCTTAAGTCCTCAGTTTTCTCCACCAAATGAAACATAATTCTCAACTTTTAGGTTCTGCTTTTTTTTTTTTTTCAGTCGACACAGGTGACCTTTTTTGTCCACAGTACGTAGGCATGACGGATTAAATCACTGTCGGGGGGCGGGCATTAAACTCAAGCCCCAGCCCCTCCCTTCTCCCCAGATGACGGTCAGGAGGCTGGCCTGAAAGTTCCAACTGTCTAGTCAGGGTTGTCTCCATGGCAACGAGCTCCACCCCGAGGCCATCCAGGAGCCACCGGTTAGCCTACAAAAGACCTTATGGCTTCGGAGATTCCGAGGGCTTTCGGAAGACAGGGGCAGAGACTGAATGCATACATTTCTTATTAGGTCACTGGAGTGGGGAGGGGCTTGCCCTTCTGGGGTGGCTTCTGGAGCACGCCCAGAATTTTCGCCCTGCAGGAGGACAAAGCAGGGTCCTTCAGTCTCACCCTCTTGCTCCTCCTGGGTGTTCACCCGATGCTATTATGTCCCAGACTCTTGCTTCACCACGCATGAGTTTAAACGGGTCAGAGGCACACAGGAACCCACAGCCCCAGTGGAAACGGTCTGCAGACGGCGTCTCAGGATACGGGCAGGGCAGTACATCCCTCCTGACAGAGTCCCAGCGCTCTGGAAGAAACCGCACTCTTACAAATGACAGCCAGGAAAAGAAGTCAGCAAAATGAAAGACAGCCATCATCGAAAAAGAGGTCAGATCTGTGGTCGCCAGAGGTGGAGGAATTGGATGATTGTTGAGATCTAGAAGATGTTCAGCTGTAAGTCCTAGGGATGTAAGGTACAACGTGATAAGTGTAATTAACACTGCTCTGTGTTATGGATGCAAGTTAAGAAAGTATATATCCTAAGGATTCTCATCACAAGGAAAAAAATTTCTAGCGCTTTCATGCTGGATCTATACGGGATGATGGATGGTCACGAAACTTATTGAGGTCATCATTTCATGACGCAGGCGCTCAAATCATGTCGAGCACCTTCAACTTACCCAGGGCTGTGTGCCAATTACAGCTCAACAAAACTGGAAGTAAAATAGCTGTTAATTAAATCTGTATTTAAAAAAGGCAATCCTATGTTTGCTAAGGTGATTCTTCCTTATGTATTCTTATGGGAAAATGACCAACTTCTAAGTTTCCATCCAATCATCAATGCAGAACGGCAAAAATGAAAGCTTCTGGCTGTTATTCTATTTTAGTACCTATCTTTGGCCAAACTACCATAATTACAAAGTGCAAAAAAAAATAGAGTGCCATCGATGTCAGGACACCAGTGACGGCGTATTTGCTGGAGAAAGATAAAATCTCACGCTAAGAGCCACGATGAACTTTGGATAAAATAGACAAATGTGTGTTGAAGGCACGGAACTGGGACCGCCAAAAGCAGAAGCTGGTGGAGGAAGGGTCCTTGGGGAAAAGGAATCACAAGGGTGAGACTGATATCCATCCACACTGCTGTCTGAGGGCAGCCCCCCTGCCATGGTCCACAGCTTCTGGGGGTCGGAGGTCAGGAAGCAAGGGACGGCCTTGCTGAGCGGCTCAGCGTGGGTGGAAACTGAGGAAGTAAAAGAAAAGAAAGGAACTGTGGAACACCAACGTTTGCAGAACAAATTTCTGCTCACACCGTGGCCGACTCCCCCGTTCCACGTTGGAGGGGGGTGGGGACACAGCTCCAAAGACCCCAGGGCGTGCGGTAGCTGGGAGTCTGAGGTCAGCAGGCGCCATTTCTGCAGCTGCTCCCTGATGGCCAAGAGTCTGCAGTTCTCATCCTGCCCGTCGGACAGGCTTGACGGACACCGGAGACCTTCCACGGAGCCCCCGGAATGACCACGTCTGAGGAGTAAGGACCACGACCCAGGTCGAGAGAATACGCCCTAGGACCAAGGGCAAAACGAAAATCAATCCACCCACAGAAACCCAAAAACAGGTGTCTTCAAGCTGAAGGTGATGCTGCACCCGCTTCTTGAAACAAAACTAAACACTCTTCAGAAGAACATGACATCATAAAAGTCCACGATATACTGTCCACAGTTTCACTTACATGCATAATCTCTGTGATCTACCTACCTACCTAACATCTATGTACCTATCACTTTTCTCTCTGTCCATCCATCTACCTGTCCATCTACCTAACCATCTACCTACCTATATGTACATCAGTATCCATCTATATCTATGTATCTACCTACCTACCTACCTATCACCTCTGCCCCCCGCCCCCCCCAAAGAGGCTTAGCTAAAAAGCTTAAAAAACAAAACAGTAACAATAACATGTCTGTTTCCCGGTGGAACCGCAGCACAGAGGCCCAGGCGCTCAAGAAGCAGATCCCTTACCAAGCACACAGCACTTCCATCATCTGGGTTCTTTACAAAGCGTACTCCCCACACTTTGAAATCAGATGCAAAGTGGCAGAGACACATGCATATGCAATTCCATGAAATCCACAACATCAGACTCTGGGTCCTGAGAGTGGAGACTGGAGAAGGTGACTGAAGTGGATACACCAGAAAGGGGGGAGGGGGAGGGGGAGGGGAAGGAAGGCAAGGGAAATACGATGACGAGGAATGCACTGAACAGGCAGAACATTTCATGAACTGGTCCCACCTGTGCCCCGCTCCCGAAAAAAGGCATTAGGAAGCAGCGCATAGAAAAAGGTGTGCTTGTTTTAGTTTTGAAGAGGCTCCACCATTAATGCAGCCAAGAAAGAGAAAGTTGACCATACGATCCAGCAATCCCACTCCTGGGCACATACCCGAACAAAACTCTAATTCAAAAAGATGCGTGCACCCCAGTGTTCATAGCAGCACTATTCACGACAGCCGAGACACGGACGCACCTAACGTCTATCGACAGGGGAATGGATACAGAAGATGTGGTACATATATACAATGGAATACTACTCAGCCATAAAAAAGAATGATGAAATAATGCCATCTGCAGCAACATGGATGGACCTAGGGATGATCATACGAAGTGAAGTAAGCCAGACAGAGAAAGACAAATACCCTATGATATCACTTATATGTGGAATCTAAACTACGACACAAATGAACTTATTTCCAAAACAGAAATAGACTCACAGGCATAAAAAGCAAACTTATGGTTACCTAAGGGGAAGTGGGGGAGGGATAAACTAGGAATTTGGGATTAACAGTACACACTACTGTATATAAACTAGATAAACAACAAGGACCTACTGTATAACAGAATTATATTCAATATCTTGTAATAACCTATAATGGAAAACAATCTGAAAAAGAATATATAAATAATATACATATTATATATGTAACACATATATAAAATCACTTTGCTGTACACCTGAAACACAACATTGTAAATCAACTACACTTCAATAAAAAAGTTAAAAAATTTTTTTAAATAATTAAATTAAATTTTAAAATAAAGAACAAAGGTCCTTAATTCACTTGGTCCCTCCCACCAGAAGTGAGAGGAACAGAGGGAGAGTTTTTCTATTTCCCTCTCCGGGAGGCTTCCGAAAACACCCCTTGGTTCACACCAAGAAAGGAGTGGAATACTCCATTAAACAGAAATGTGAAGTGAAGAGATCCGACGTAGACACATTTCCATCAGCACCTGCAACATCTGAAAATCTCACCTCTACCCCACACGTCATGATCTAAGGGAAAAGAATCTGGAAAAAATACATATATATGTATGTAAATATAACTGAATCATCTCGCTGTACACCTGAAAGCAACGCAATATTGTAAATCAACTACACTTCAATTTAAAAAAATTTTAAAAAACAATGGCAAAGGGGGCAGATCAAGTCATGAGAAGATTTTGTTTCTGCGCGTTGCATCCGAGTGACTGACTGATGGTCCCCTTCCTGTCCAGGGCTCCACAGACCCCCGCGCTCTCTTCTTTCTCTGTGCTGGTATTATTACTAGTTGCCCTAAAGGGTAACATCGATACTTGAATTTATTTTGTGGCCAGATGTTCTGCTGGGCACATAACTCACGAACGCCCCAGAAGGAGGGTATCTGCATCCTGTTTGTACAGGTAAACAGTGACAAAAGCTCGCTGCTAAGCAGGGTCAGGATTAGGGTGAGGAAAGCAAGGCACTGCCCTCAGGCGGAAAACTGAAGATGACACCAAAAACAACAACAACCACCACCACCACCAGAAAGGAAGATAAATAATGTCTAGTGGAAGATTTTTAAAAATCGAAATGAATACAAACATCGCATAACATACCAGCATTTTGGATCATGGCAGGAGCCCCTCACCCCCCGGACTCTGGTCCTGAGTGGGGGAACCAGGGTGTCCTAGCTTCTATATCTCAGGCAGCAGGGTGGAATCACCCATGGGTCTAAGGCTACAAACTGGTATTTGGGGACTACAAACGGGTAGTAGCAGCTCTTTCCCAAGTCCTCAAAGCCCCCCAGCAGAGGTCAAGTGGCAGCCTGGTGAGAACATCACATCAATGGAATGAGGACCAATGAACCAGTGAACCAGGGATGGCAGGGCTGGGTCGACCAGATGGACCCTCTGGGAAACTCTTGCCACGGCCCAGGGGCACAGTGACCACAGGGCACAAGGACCACCCACAGCAGCCGTCTGCTGGCCACCACCCTCGGGACAGTGTCTGGAACCCAGGACAGAGAGGGACACATCGGATACTCCCCCACAGGGCAGTGCACCCTGGGGACCCACCTTGGAAGCCCACTGTCCTCCACCCCATGTGGCTCCAGGGAGAGGGCTCCTGGAGCCCTGGCACCCACTACCTCGTCCTCCTTGGCGGCCCTACCAGTCTCCAAGGACCCTACGATGAAATGGTGTCCCAGTCAATCCATATTAAACAGAAAAAAGAACCCATCTCCTTGTGGTATATATACACACACACACACACACACACACACACACACACACACGGAATACTACTCAGCCATAAAAAAGAATGAAATAATGCCATCTGCAGCAACATGGATGGACCTAGAGATGATCAGACTGAGTGAAATAAGTCAGAGAAAAACCAATACTGTATGATACCACTCATATGTGGAATCTAAGATACAAGTCAAATGAACTTAGCTACCAAAAAAAAAAAAAAGACTCACAAATATAGAGAAGAGACACGTGGTTGCCAAGGGGGAGGGAGGGACGGATGCATTGGGAGTTTGGGGTTAGTAGATGCAAACTATTATATATAGGATGGATGAGCAACAAGGAGAAAGGCAAATATTATATGATATCACTTGTTTGTGAAATCTAAAATATGACACAAATGAACTTATTTACAAAACAGGAAGAGACTCACAGACATAGAACACAAACTTACGGTTACCAAAGGGGAAAGGTGGAGAGGCATAAATTAGGAGTTTGGGATCATGAGATACAAACTACTATATGTAAAGTAGATTAACAACAAGGACCTACTGTACAGCACAGGGAACAATACCCAATATTTTGTAATAACCCATAATGGAAAAAATCTAAAAAAGAATATATATATATATATATATATATATATATATACACAGATATAAATATGTACATATGTATAACTGAATCACTTCGCTGTATACCTGAAATGAACAAAACGCTGTAAAACAACTATACTTCAATTTAAAAAAAATCCTCTCTAGTCAAAAATAAGTGAACACCCTCAGAACTAGACCTTCTTTCACTGAATTCCGCGGAGCAAGAGTTCTGATGTTCTGACCCAGAGATACTTCTTTCGGTGAACTGGTTATACAGCGACCAGCTTCTAGCTGCTAGTTGACCTCGACGATCATTCAAGAACAGTCCCCCATCTACCCACAAGGAGCCAAAAGCCAGAGAATAAAATAATCATCCACCGAGTCATGATCACAAAGAATCGCTATCACAACTCTCTGACGGTTCGCCGTGAATCCCCCAGAATCAATCCATCGCAGCGATGGACGAATAAATCGTTTCATTCCTGCTTTCAGATCACGGATACTTTTATACAGACATGCAGGTTGTAGGTTTCCATAACACGTTCACAGGTTTTAGTTCAATGCCTGGTGAGACGGACGTTTCATCAATGCACATTTGTACCAAAAAATGGAATCGTGCATTTAGCGGAGAAGAAATGGAATGAGTGTGTGGTTCATGTTTTAATTCAGGACCCCAAGGCGCTGCTCAGGCCCAGGTCTATTCACCAACAGAATAAAATTCCTCTTCGCGACAGGTGCGGTCTCCAGTTTATGACACTCTGCCGGCTAATCCTCGTGCACGAGAATAAAGTCCTTGGGGACGAGAGAGTGGCCACATCGCGATAAAAACCATGCAAAGCATGGGGCCCTGGCGGCTTTAGAGCCCCGTAAACCCTGCTGCCCCCAACCCGCCGCCCGGAGACTGAGCCCTGTGTCCCCAGCAACACGATGCCCGGTGCCGGTTTATGGGCGCGCGGTCCCATGGCATGTGTTTCTGGGCCTCCTGGTCTCCTAGGAGGTGAGACCGTTTTGCTCTTGGCGTGCTACCGAGAATGGTAGCATGTTGAATCCCAGAGAATGTTGGATCTCAGCCACGTGTGTCCTCACTCCCTGAACTTCGATGACCCCGCACGGAAGGAAACAGGGCTGACAGAGCCGACGCAAGGCATAATCGCCCCCCTACATCAAGCTTTACGGTCACAGAAAGACAACCGGCCCGGGGAACACAGCCACAGGGGGTGCGGGGGGTAAGAGCCTGCAGTGAGAGCCTCGGAGGGAGCTCACAGGGACACGCACGGACACAAGAGACACAGACACACGGATGCAGGAATAAATACAGACACACAGATACATAACCAAAGACACACAAATGCAGGACAAAAAAAGATGCACACAGACGCAGGAATAAATATAGATGCACACAGGCGTACACACACAGACGCAGGAATAAACGGGCACACACAGACATACAACTGCAGAGACACAGATGCGGAACAAAGATGCACATACATGTAAACTTATACAGACACAGCTACACACACACACACGGACACACGTGCACATATGCAGACACACATAAACCTGGATACACACGTGCACACGCACACACAGCATCAGGGACCACATGGCTTTCACGACAAAGTAGGAGGACCTCATCCCTCGAAGAGGATTTGCTTAGAAGCCTGGACTCTCCCTGCCGTCTGCGGTGACACGCAGGTGACAAAGCCACTCAGCATCCCCACCCCCGACAGCCACTTCGTCACACGGGAAGAAAACGCAGCCCTGAGTTTCCTGGTGTTCCAGGAACCACGCCTGCACCCTGCACACAGTAGGTCCACCACCGTGTCCGCTGGAAGCACAGCTTGCGAGCTAACTAGAAAATACGACACAGCTCCTCTGAGGCTGAGCAAACTCCAGGCAACGCCGAGGTAAGGAAGCAAAACACTGACCGGCCACGCATCCCAAGACGCCCTCACGGCTTCCCTACTATAGGAGAAACGGAGATCCTCCCCAGAGAGGCGTATGAAAAAGGATGTAAGATGCCAAATGAGGTGCGTGAAGAATAGCACCTGGTCCTGACTTTCTCCTGGACATCCAAGAATCTCCAGGACCTGAGTCCCAGGACACCCCCTACCCCCCACTTTTTCTCGATTCCTCCAATGCACAAGGCGTTGGCTTCACCAGGAACACGCCCAGAGCCTTCTACGAACAACGTGCCTCTTTTTTCCAGGGTCCAAGTGTCCCCAACCCTGAATTATCAGCCCTTTGCATGTCACGGCCACGGTGGTTAAGGGGACCCGCATCCCGGCGAGGGTGCACGGGCTGCTTCTCAAAGGCAGACCCTTCCAGACAAGGGGAGCTTCCTCAATCCATCCCCGATGGATTTTACCCAAAACACGCCCAATCGCAGTGTTGGGTGCGAGGGGCTGGCCACTTGAGATGGGAGAGGGTCTCACCTGCACCGCAGAAAATGCGTAAATACTCTCTACTCCCTCACAGGGAGAACCAAGGCTTTAGGGACTTAAGTGTCCATGTGTTTTAACTCACTCCAAGCGTGGAAATCGTGGAAATTCACCCAAATAAAAGGTGTATCACATGTTGCTTGCTGGAGGGCGTTCTTGGTGGAATTGTGTCCCACGACCAAAGTGTTAATTTGACGTCCTAGCCTGGTACCTCAAAATGGGACCTTATTAGGAAACGGGGTCTTTGCAGATGAGATGAAGTGAAGGGTCAGAGATGAGGTCCTCCTGGAGGAGGGTGACCCTACATCCAATGACAGGGTCCTTCTAAGACACAGGAGAGACACAGACACAGAGGAGAAGCCCCGAGAAGACAGAGGCAGAGACGGGAGGGACGCGGCCACAAGCCCAGGGATGCCTGGAGCCCCCAGAAGCTGGAAGAGGCAGGAAGGACCCTCCCCTGGAGGCTCTGGAGGGAGCGCAGTCCTGGGACACCCTGACCTCAGACGTCTGGTCTCCAGGATGGGGGAGGATGGAGGTCTGTGGTTTTAACCCACCTGATTTGTGGTCATTTATGACAACGACCCCAGAAAACCAATTTACGGTGCAACGAAAGCAAAGCACCCGGGTTACAGCGCTTACGTGAGAATCAACAAATGCAAAATTAAATTTCAGAGACACACCTGTCTTGACAAACAGGCGCATGGCTCACACCACGTATTTACAGATGCTGTGACGGTCTGCCTTGCAAAACTCAATGGCTCCGCTCTTAGGTGGTAGGGCAAAACGTTTAGCCCTAAAATATTTTAATCGCTTTTCTACGTCAAACATAAGTAATAAGAAAACATTTTGAAGGTCTTGAAGCAACAGAACACAGAGTATAAACCCCGAGACGTACGCCTCAAAGCATGTTCAGTACATCTGGGACCACCCTTCACCAGCTGCCCCTCGTCGGGCAGCAGAAGAGCTGAAAGACTTTGTCCTTTATTCTAACAACCTTGGAAAGCCACGGGGGTGGGCGATGCTGCAGGTACGCACATGATCTAATTGGTATTTTAGAGAATTCTCCGACTAGACAGAGAATGGCTTACAGGAAGGGCAAGAGAGGCCAGCCAGGAGGAGGTGTTTGCTCCAAAGGCGTAAATTTGAAAACTTCAAATCTTCAAAGAAAACTGTCTACTCACAGCACTTCCGACACCCAACGTGTGGCTCTTCCACACCGAGCAGGTCTCCAGTTCTCCTGGGACACCAGCTGGGTGCCGTTCACTTCAATTCAACTCTGATAGGAGCCCGGGGGCGCGCAGACCTCACGGGGTAGACTCGGTGCCCCAGGACGGCTCCCACGTCAACCCCAAGCGCAGGGACTGGGTCCCCAGGCCGCCCACACTTGTGTCCCACAAGGCTACACACGGAGGGTCCCCGTGACGCCCTCCTCAGAGAACGCAGGCAACACGTGGCTGACTCACCCGTTTATCAGAAAGGGACGAACAGCCAGAGAGAGCGGTGGAGGGCGAGGCCCGGGGGGGCCCCGAGCGCCGGAGCTCCTGTCTCCGTGGAGCTTGGGGGGCGTCACTCTGCCAACGTGCGGACGAGTTCCCCAACCCGGAAGATCTCGGAACCCCTCCACGTAGAGAGTTTACGGGGCTGCCGCCAGGCACGACCGTCGGAAGCCGCGCGCACCTGGAGCCTCTCGAGCCCCGCCCCCTCTGCGCTCCGCGGCGCCTGGGGGCGGGGCTGGACGGGCCCACCCTCTCGTCACGTGGTTGGTTCCTCCGGGCAACCGGCCCGCACCTCGCAGGGCTACGCCTCAGCGCAGACTCGGCGCGGCGCGGCTCGTCCCGAGGGTCGCAGGATGCTCCTCTGGCCTGCGTCACTCAGGAAGCTCCTAGGTTTCGGGAGCTCTGCGCCAGGAGCCAGGAGGTCACCGTGCATTAGGATGCGCCCGAAATCCAATAATAAGCGTCCTTATACGTAGAATATTATATTGTATAGTATGGTTTATATATAATTTTGTATATGATTATAATTTTAATTATACATAAATTACAATATATGAGACACACATATACAATTATATAGAGATTGTACACATTATATACATTTATAAACTATATGATATATGTTATATATAAACAGATATAGTGTTACCTGTATGTTATAATCATATGGAATTATACTTATATCTATAATTATAGGTGATTAAAGATGACTATTATAACTTATAAAAGGTATATGATTATATGGCTATAAATAATATGGTATATTATATTTTAATATATATTAATTAATATTCATGCTATGTATTTAATTTTGTTCCTTATCTAATATAAAATGTATTAAATGTATATTATACATATAATGTATAATAATGTATATACATTATATTATATATTATAATTATATTAATAAGATATTAATATATATTATTTCCATGTATATAATTATGTTACAATATATAGTAAATTTATATGTAATTTATATATAAATTATAATTAATATACTATAAATTTATCATAATATATAATATGATTGCCATACAATATATACAGTATAATACGTATAATCATATACAGTACAATATATAAGGTAATAATATATATCATTGTATACAGTATAATATATATTATAGAGTGCAACCTATAACAGTATATACAATGAATATTATATTTTATATATCTGTATGTATATAATTTATATACAAATCATACATTACATTTATGTTTTCATGAATCTTATACAATTTGTAGTTAACATATCATGCACAATGGAGACGCAAAAATGTTATTTGAGACCCCAATGCATAATTTTCTTTAACAGACTCTACGGAGTTTCAGCCAGACGGGGGATAGGATTCAAAAACTGGGGAAGAAAGGTGGCGTCTCTCCAGGCACCTTCTGGCCCCTCACGCGATGCCTGGGACGTGAGCACGGCGGTGGTGAAGGCTGCGCGCTTGGTGCCCGGTTACAAGGAGTGTGGACTCCGGGAGCCGCAGCCCCTGGGCTCCGTGCAACAGCTCCTCCGACTAAGGACGGCCCCTCTCCTCCCCCAGGCAGCCCCTGACCTGTGACCCCAGACCCCTGCCCATTCCCTGACCCCCATCTCCCCTCCTTCCTCCTACCGACCCCATTCCTCCCAAGGCCCCACCTGCCCTTCCCTACTCATCCTAGAACCAGCTCTGCCCAGGACAGCAACCCCACCACTCACTGCACTCCTGCCGGACGGGCCCTGCGTCCTGACTCCCACCCCATCCACACACACCCTTGTCTTCTTTCCCAGGTCCCTTCCCCAGCTGTATCCGTAGGGCTCTCCAGAGAAGCAGAACCAATGGGATGTGTGGATGGAAAGAAGATAGGTAGATAACAGATGGATAGATGATAGATAGATTGATAGATAAATAGATGATAGAGATAGATGGAGATGATAGATAGATAGATGATAGATACATATAGATATAGATACATATAGATAGATAGCCATGATATATCCTCCCTCCACTTTTGTTCTATTCAGACCTTCAACTGATTAAATGAGGCCCACCCACCCTGGGGAAGGCCACCTGCTTCACTCAGTCCACTGATTCACATGCTCATCTCATCCAGAGACACCCTCCCAGACACGCCCAGAATCACATCTGACCAGCTGTCTAGGCCCCTGTGATCTATAAAGTTAAGCTGACACAGAATTAACCATCACAGCTGGGAAGCAGCATCAATACCCGTGTGGAAGGGGAGAAACAGGGTGGACCCCCCACGTCTTTCTGCAAAGCCAGCCAGGAGAGGGCTCGCGGCTCTGGGGCTCTTCTTGGGAGCATCAGCCTGCAAGGAGAGGTCAGGGCGCTCACGCCCTCCTGTCTCGACAGAGTCTGCGAGCCCCCCATACAGACATCGCCCCCAAGCTGGCAGGAAGCTGAGGAAAACTCTGTCGTTCCTCTCTCCGTGTGGCCTGTTCCGAACGCCTGACGGTAATAAATTCCCACCAGAAGGAAAGAAGCCGTTTCATCTGGGCGCTTGGATGCGAACCCGTTTTCCTCGCGGGGGCTCACCCCGACTATATCAATGGGCAGAATTCAACAGAAATCATTCTCCTTTCCCTCGGAGAGATGCAGCCGAGGGAAACAAAGACCTTCAGGGTCAGCTCCTGGGGTCCCTTCCTATTTACTGCACTCCGCAGAAATCCTTAGAATCCTTAGAATTCCTATAAACAAGGGGTCGCATTTGCAGGTGAATTGGGACGACCTTGGCTGCCTGGTGTTCACACGGGAACGGAGGATGCTCTTCCCGCTCAGTAAAGCACATCTGATGCAAACAGTCCTCTTCCTTCCGCTTTGCTCGTCCTCGGATGTTTCTGAAATCCAACCCAGGTTTGTAGGCAAGATTGAGGTGAAGACGGCAGTTACCCCCGGTGACCCCAAACCGGGTAATCCAGGAAGATGTCATCCTGAGATCCTTCAATTCATCCCATGTGCAGAGACCCTGTTTCCAAACACGGTCACGGTCACAGGTTCTGGAGATAAGGATGTGAGCACATTTGGGGGGACCCCCACGGAACCCAGGCCACACTAGTATCGCCATGTTGTAACCACATCATCAATCCATGAATGGGGGTTGTCCACAGCCACCCACACGGCCAGCACACAAGATGGACAACCCTTCCTGCAAGGACCCAGAATGGAAATTAATCTCAGAAACACAGCTGCCCCTGAACGGATACCTTCCTGGAAGTGACAAGCTCGTGACTGCATGAAACCTCCGTATAAGCAGGTGCGGCGAGACACTCATTTTCTGCTTATTTTTATAAATTCCCGAACCTAGGTCGGCGGTCATAGATTTCCTTTTCCAAAGAATATGCCTCAGCATCTCCGTATATAAATAACCTGCTTATTCAGGGGTAAGCAGACTCCAAAGGTTACAAATTGTGGGCAAAAAACCTGAAAGAGCGCATGTGCAGTCACAAAAGAAACAGTCTGCTCTGGAAATAAGCACGTGGGAGAAGAAGCAGCACTCAGCTGCACTGCGGGGGGGGGGGGGGATCATGAACCAACACAGGTGGAAGCAGGGGATGTCCCCCACCCCATCATCACCTGCCTCACCTGGGGAAGGTCATCCGGACCAACCAGTCTCCTCTGTAAACCAGGGATTGGATATGGGTTTGGACGCTGCATCAAGGTTCCCAAGACCCCCCAGGATTGACAGCTGTCTGGAAGGACTCAGGCTCGTTACAAGGTGGAACTCATGGTGGTGGTTTAGTCCCGTGAACGGATACAGAGCAAAATTAGCAAAGGGAAAGCTGTGTGGGGTGGATCCTGGGGGGAACCAGGTGCAAGCTTCCAGGGGCCTGTCCCTGTGGAGTCGCACAGGATGCACTGAAGTCCTCAAGCAACGAGCTGTGACCACATGTGTGAAATGTGGTCGCCAGGGAATTTTAACTGAATACAGTAGCGCTCAAACACTGTGACTGTGCCCCCAGGGGACGCTTGGCAATGTCTGCGGACAGTTTTGGTTTTCACCACTGGGGAGGGGATGCTCCTGGCACGTGGCGGGTGGAGACCAGGGAAGCTGCTCCACAGCCCACAGGGCCCGGGATGCCCCGCATCAGAGCGTCACCCGGCCCCGATGTCAGTAGTGCTGAGGCTGAGAAACCGTGACCTAACATGAGAGACTATCTATCTATCATCTATCTATGTATCTATCTATCATCTCATGTATCTATCTATCATCTATCTATCTATCATCTCATGTATCTATCTATCATCTATCTATCTATCTATCTGTCATCTCATGTATCTATCATCTATCTATCTATCATCTCATGTATCTATCATCTATCTATCATCTATCATCTCATGTATCTATCATCTATCCATCCACCCATCCATCCTATCTACCCATATATCCTCTCTCTATATATAATCTATGTACCCATCCATCCATGTCTATGTATCTATTCATCCATCCATCCATCCATAACCTCTCTCCACACCCATTTATCCATCTATCCATCTATTCATCCATCCATCCATCCATACCTATCTATCTACCTACCTACCTACCTACCTACCTACCAGTGGTTCATAACTGGGGATGACTTGGCCACCCAGAAGGACACTTGACAATGTCTGGGGACATTGTTGGTTGTTACAACTTTGGGGAGGATCCTACTGGCTGCTGGCGGGTGGAGACCAGGGAAGCTGCTGCACAGCCCACAGGACACAGGACGCCCCACAGCAGAGGGTCATCCAGCCCCAGATGTCAGCAGTGCTGACGCTGAGACACCCTGTCTAGCATGAGAGACTATCTATCTATCTATCTATCTATCCATCCATCCATCCATCCATTTATCTGTCTATGGCTGTGGTTCTAAAGCAGGGATGACTTTGCCCCCAGGGGACATAGGACAATGTCTGCGGACGTTTCTGGTGTCACACTGGGGGGAGGGGGTGCTCCTGGCACCTGATGGGTGGAGACCAGGGAAGCTGCCGCACAGCCCACAGGGCCCGGGATGCCCCGCCTCAGAGAGTCACCCAGCCCCACATGTCAGCCGTTAAAACTGCTCTAAGGAAGTCCTACCACCATGAATTTTCAAAACATTCTTTTCTCTCAGTCTTTCCCAGACTTGGTACCAACGACATCTGGCACCTGAAAGGCCGCACATGCCCGGCTTGTCAGGAAAAGACTTTTTAACGGGAAAACGCAGAGGTGGGTGGGAATGTGAAATTGGAAGAGGATGGCTGACTTCAGGAGGAAGACGGTTTACAACCCGGACACGGAAAGGCCAGGAGAAGAGCGAGGAACAGAACGGAAGGCTCAGGGGAGCAACCACGCCGGGAAGCGGGCGGCGTGGATTCGTGTATTAATTCAAAGCAGGAAGCGAGGATGCAGGGCGCCTCCCGGTGCAGCTGAGATGTTGGTCTGTGACGTGTCACGGGGAAGCCGGGGCTCACCTGGTCCAGCCTCACCGGCTCAGGAAACCTCGTTAAAGTTGCTGAAAACAAACACGGGGGGCGTGAGCCACAGGCAACAGAAGCCACAGCTGAGGAGGCAGGAAACACAGGCTGTGGGGAACCCAGGGCTGTCCACTGAGCCCGGGAGGGGATCAAAACCAGCCTGCGCAGTTAGACATATACGACCTTCTCCTCCCCTTTCATCTGGCCCTTCGTGGTCAGCAAACGTCACGGCCTTTGAAAAGCGCAGGACCTGCCCTCCGTGGACCCCGTGTGGCCGTCCCCCAGGGAATGACACACAAAGGGCCAAGCAAGAAGATGCCCTGAGCATCGCTCCTGAATTCCCTCCTCCACCCTGCGCGCCCCCAGCCCCAGCCCCAGGCAGCCACTGACCTGCTTCCCGTCACTCTGGCATTGATCGACCCGCTTAGAACTTTCTAAGCAGGGGATTTCCAGACATTTACATTTTCCTAGAAATGGAAGGACACCGTGTGTTCTTTGGGGTTCTAGCTGCTTTCACTCTGCATCGTTATTTGGAGGTTCCTTCACCTTTCTCCTTCTCCTTCTTACACTTTCGTGCCAGGCTTCTTTTTTTTTTTTTGCTTTTGCTTTCTTTTTTCTTGAACGGCCCATTTCAATGAATCAAAGAGGTAGATCCCTAGAATACATCCCCTCCATCAATGCCACACAGTTAATCCCACACGTTTTTAACCGTAAAAAATAAAATCCTGTCCTAAAAAAGAGATTGGAAGCTACGTGTATGCTTTTATAAAGGAATGCCTTTCTAAACACGACGGACAGAGGTGGACACGGTGAACAGAGACTGGATGATTTGTTTTCCTATCAAATTAAAAAGGGCAAATCAAAAAAACTTAAGCGGGAGGGATAAATTGGGAGATTAGGAGTGACATAGACACAGGACTATATATAACACAGATAACTAATAAGAACCTACTGTACAGCATGGAGAACTCTACTCGGTGCTCTGCAATGACCTATATGGGAAAAGAACCTAAAAAAAGAGTGAATACATGTATATGTATAACTGATTAACTTTGCTGTACACCTGAAACTAACACAACACTGTAAATCAATTCTACTCCAATAAAATTTTTTTTTAAATAAGTTAGGGACTTCCCTGGTGGCACAGTGGTTAAGAATCCGCCTGCCAATGCAGGGGACACGGGTTCGAGCCCTGGCCTGGGAAGACCCCACATGCCGTGGAGCAACTAAGCCCGTGTGCCACAGCTACTGAGCCTGCGCTCTAGAGCCCGGGAGCCACAACTACTGAGCCCACGTGCCACAACTACTGAAGCCCGGGCGCCTAGAGCCCGTGCTCTGCAACAAGAGAAGCTACCGCAATGAGAAGCCCGCGCGCCACAAGGAAGAGTAGCCCCCGCTCGCCGCAACTAGAGAAAGCCCACGTGCAGCAACGAAGACCCAACGCAGCCATTAATTAATAATTAATTAATTTTTAAAAGGTTAAAAAAACTTAAGTGGCAAATTACAAACTGATTGGAAACGGGCAAAGCAGGCAAACGGACTTTTTGCACAAAGTCATCATGCTTTGCACGCAGGCCAGGACTCATATTTTTCCAGCTGAAACCCCCCCCCCTTTCAAGTATTTATCAATAGGAAAAGTGCCTCAGAAACACACAGTAATTAGCCCTGCGAGGAGGGTAACTGACACTTTTCCGATCCTTCCTTCCTTTCTCTACATCCTGCTGTTTTCCACAGGGACTGTCTTCAATTTTGCTGTTTGAAGCCACTTGTGTTATTTCCGGGAGAGCCTCGTTTCTTGTCAACGGAGACTCTGTTCTCAGGCGGCCCTGGGGACCTGGCTGTCATGTCCAGCCACTGTCCTCCGGGCACAATTTGGACGGTTTCCGGAGTATCAAGAGCTCTGTGTGTAGCATCAGCTCGGGAGGTGGGCAGCCGGGATTGGAGTGGGATGTCTCTGCACGTGAAAACGCATCTGGGGAAAGGTGACTGCTAGCAGTGGCCGGCGGTCCAAGGCTGTGGTTTCCGCTTTCTTTTTTAATTAATTAATCTATTTATTTATTTATTTTTGGCTGCGTTGGGTCTTCACTGCTGCGCGCTGGCTTTCTCTAGTTGCGGCGAGCGGGGATTCTCTTGTTGCGGAGCACAGGCTCTAGGTGCGTGGGCTTCAGTAGTTGTGGCTCGCGGGCTCTAGAGCGCAGGCTCAGTAGTTGTGGCACACGGGCTTAGTTGCTCTGCGGCATGGGGGATCTTCCCGGACCAGGGCTCGAATCCATGTCCCCTGCACTGGCAGGTGGATTCTTAACCACTGCGCCACCAGGGAAGTCCCTGTGGTTTCCTCTTGGTGCAGCCTGGTCTCCGGTACGCGACAGGGAGAAGTCCAGCAAGGCTGCAAGCAGCCCGGGGCCTAAATGATGCAGATAAAGAGGAGGGGGCGGGGCATGGGGGTCGGGCGGGCAGCCCTACTCAGCTGGCATGGGGAGAGGACCCCCTCTCGGGAAGCAGCACTTAGCCCAAAAGCCAGCGTCGGCACCAACAAGCCACACGGGGGTGTGAAAGCATGTCACAAAAAAGGCATCGGGAGTGTGTTCTGGGCGGAAGGGATCCAACTCCTATTATTTTTACAAATCCTCCCGGTTTCCCAAAGTCCTTAGAATAAGCAGGGTCGCGTTTATCGTCATACAAATGACCTGTCCCCTTTTCCTTCAAAAAGCATAAAAAGCGATAAAAGCCGAAAGGGAGTTGATTCTTTTCACGGGACAAATTAAGCGGAAGCGGCCAACGCATCCGACGGAAGCCAAAGCAAAGCCGAGGAACTGGGGATTCATCTGAGGAAACAGATACCTGGGGTCGATAATCCTGTAAAAAGCTAAGTCTCCTAGTTACGGCAGAAACGCAAATGAGTCCACGTGTCATAAAGAGTAAGGTGCACTCTTCGGTGGAACGGTCCCTCCGACTGGACCGGCACAGTCTTTCTGGGTGGAAGTCTGTCCACATACACGAGTCTTGGGTCCTCAGATCTGAGTCGGAAATCAGTATTTTACAGTTATTTCTCGACCCCATATGGATCAAACCAGGGTCACTGTTGGTGGCTTTCTGGGACCAGCACACGCTGTGGGATTTATCGTCTGCCTGTGGGATGAAAAGTCTAATCCCTGAGTCATCCCCAGGGACCACACCTGAGGGTCCCACATCCCCTCCTGGGGCCCAGTCTGGGGTCTGGCTTGGAACCCGTTTGCTGAATGAATCAATCCGTCCATTAATGATTCAATGAGTGAGGACATCCATAGGTTATCTACAGTGAAAACAGTCAGAAATGACCTAAATGTCCTTCCAAAACAGAAGCCATTCAATGTATTCACACAGCCATCAAAAACCACATGGTTAAGGAAACTTTCAGAATGTGGAGGAAAGACCCGAATGAAATAGTAGACAGACATGATCAGTCTATTTTTGAATGTTTGGTGCCTAGCAAAGAAATACACCAATCATAACTAGCGGTTATATCACCAGGACGTGCAACTTTTAAGCATACTATCTTTTTCCTAACTCTTATTGAAAATCCTCAAGTTTTGTGTTAAATTATAAAGAAAAAAACCGCGCACGTTCAAAGCGGTTTTGTAGTTTCTTGCATTAAGTAACTGAAATTTATCTGATGCCTACGTTATACAAGAACTGGCCTTGACATCTCCGCATGTCCTGTCCCCGGGGGGCCACAGGTGGGCCAGTCAGCAGGCAGCCTGGGTGGGTGTGCCCTGCACCCCGCTCCCCCATGTCTGGCTCCATTGCTATGTCAGCTGTCCCATCTGAGGCTCTGTTTCCTGTTCTCCCCACTTACAAATTCTCTTCCCCCCTCATCCGTAACTTCAGCCACGCCAGACGACTTCCCGGCCGGAAATGTTTCTTCCTGTCTACACCAAGGCCACGTGCTCTCGAGGCCCTCCCTCCTCACGCATTCCACCTAGAAGCAGCGGGGGACTCAGCTTCCCCCCACGTAATGAGCCAGGAGGACCTGATTTTCTGAGACTGGGGGGGCGTTGAGGGTGGACCTTGTGTCCACACCTCATTTATCGTCTCTCCAGGGGAGCAGTGATGTTTATTTCCTTCCTGGAAAACCACGCTTTCAACAAAACATTTCTACTAGTGCCTTCCCATCCAAAGGGCCAAAATATTCCCCAGGATTACACAGTACCTCTCACAAGCCGTCCCTCTGATGCTGGACCAACTCCATGGAAACCGGAAGTTGAATCCCTCTGTCCACAGCCTTTTATCTCCTTTCCATACACACTTGACATTAGGTTTGGGGGCCGTAGACTTTAAATAAAAGCTGGAGTTGTCTGTCTTAGTCGCAGGACCCCGGTATCCCCGCGACAGAATTTTCATTCCCCCTTCCACCTAAGCCCAAATGGGGACACAGAGCCCAGGCTGGCTTGATTTGGAAAAACAAAGGACTGTGACATGTCCCTTAAAACAGTCCACACATCATCCCTCTTCCACGTAGCAACCGGGTGACTTCTAGTCATCCAATGACCATCAGACCCCAGCCCCAGCACCAGCACTCCCGGGCTCAAAGCTCCGTGCTGATGCCCACTTCCAGAAAGTCAGTGATGGTCCGTGCCTCCGTTTCTCCATCCATAAAGTGAGTATAAGAATGCCTGCCTTGGGGGAAGGTTGATAATGAAAATAATGAACGAAATACGGAAAGCATGCAGGATGGCGCCCCGCACAGACTGCGTGCCATATGGCTGTTAGCACTTTAAAAAATATTATGATCATTATTAATCATTATTACAATAATTCTATAAACACAAGGGAGAAAATGGCTTCCTGAGATTACATATCTCAATGTGTGTTTAGCCAGACAAAGAGAACAGACTTGTGGACAGAGAGAACAGACTTGTGGACAGAGAGAACAGACTGGTGGTTGCCAAGGCAGGTGTGGTGGGGAGGGAAGCATTGGGGGTTTGGGGTTAGCAGATGCAAACAATTATATATAGGCTGGATCAGCAACGAGGTCCTACTGTAGAGCCCATGGAACTCTACTCAATACCCTGTGATAAACCATGGAAAAGAATATAAAGAAGTATATCAGGTGTTTTGAACCCTGTGTTATTAAAAGCCAAAACAAATCAAGAAAGCAAGAAGAGAGAAATAAACAGAACAGGGAGAGAGGGGAAGGAAGGAAGGAAGGAAGAAGAAAAAGAAAGAAAGAGAGAAAGTTGAGTCAGGATTGGCAAACTCCATTGGAGAATGTAGGGGAAATTCATACCCAATACAGGAAGATTTATACTCAAAATTTTTCTTTTATTCAGACTTTAATTCAGTTGTGCGGAATACCTCTTTCCATGGCCACCTGGAATAAATGAGGTGTCTCCGTAGTTGGAAAAAAAATGCACAGAGATGCCAAGTATTTGAATAAATTGTAACGTTGTAAAAAACAAAAGTGTTTGGAACACATAAGTTGCCTATACTTATAGACAGACCGCAGAATAAGCTTTCAGATTATACAGAGACAAGCAGTGTGACCGGGGATTAAAGACACGGACATAGTCTTATCATCCCGGACACACACGGGTGTAGACACACACGCAGGGTCATAAATACAGACCCGGAGATATCTACGGACAGGCGCCATCCTTGGATTATATATTATAGAACCAGGTATAAACAGATGCTGTACAATTACAGAAGTAATACATGTAGTCATACACTGGTCCAGTCTCCACGTAAAACAGCAGGACAATTACTAGAAGTCATAAGTCAGACACGAGTAGATGGGAAGCCACTTCCGACCCAGAATCCCCGGCAAAGCGAACGCCCCGAGCGCCACCACCAGGCATCTTTCTTCGGGACAGACCACAAAGTGAATATATAACAAAGTGAATCAGTTATACATATACATATGCTCCCATATCTCTTCCCTCTTGCGTCTCCCTCCCTCCACCCTCCCTATCCCACCCCTCTAGGTGGTCACAGTGCACCGAGCTGATCTCCCTGTGCTCTGCGGCTGCTTCCCACTAGCTATCTATTTTATTTGGTAGTGTATATATGTCCATGCCTCTCTCTCACTTTGTCACAGCTTACCCTTCCCCCTCCCCATGCCCTCAAGTCCATCCTCTACGTCTGCATCTTTATTCCCGTCTCACCCCTAGGTTTTTCACGACCTTTTTTTTTTTTCTTAGATTCCATGTATCTGTGTTAGCACACAGTATTTGTTTTTCTCTTTCTGACTTACTTCACTCTGTATGACAGACTCTAGGTCCATCCACCTCACTACAAATAACTCAATTTCGTTTCTTTTTATGGCTGAGTCATATTCCATTGTATACATGTGCCACATCTGCTTTATCCATTCATCTGTTGATGGACACTTAGGTTGCTTCCATGTCCTGCCTATTGCAATCAACGTGATACACCATATTAACAAATTGAAGGAGAAAAACCATATGATCGTCTCAATAGATGCAGAGAAAGCTTTTGACAAAATTCAACACCCATTTATGATAAAAACCCTGCAGAAAGTAGGTATAGAGGGAACTTTCCTCAACATAATAAAGGCCATATATGACAAACCCACAGCCAACATCGTCCTCAATGGTGAAAAACTGAAACCATTTCCACTAAGATCAGGAACAAGACAAGGTTGCCCACTCTCACCACGCTTATTCAAAATAGTTTTGGAAGTTTTAGCCACAGCAATCAGAGAAGAAAAACAAATAAAAGGAATCCGTGTTGTGCTTTGTGGCCCAATTCTCAACGCCACCGAACGAATTATCCGGAAATTGTCACGCTCGAAAATCTCAGGTAAACAGCTCAGTGGAGAGAAGAGGAAAGACAGGGGCGGGGACACAGGGAAGCATCCTCCTGGCTAACTGGGGTTGTACCATCTCGGCACAGACGTTTTAAAGGGGACGGGGAGGCTGTCGACACGGCAGGCCTCATCAACGGAACATCTGTTTGCAAACACTCATCGAAGCCTTCCCTCCGTGATGAATTTCTAGAGACGACTGGTCGACAGAGCAGCTGGACGGGATGATGAGGCAGGAGCGCCCCCTGCTGTCCGTCGGGACACCTGCTCGCTCCCACCTGGAATGCGGCTTCCCGGATAGGACACCTGTGTCCTCCAGCTCCCTGCCACCCCTACCAGTGCAGGTTCCTCACCCTCCTGCTGCTTCTCCTGAGGCAGGTAGCAGGAATCCTAACTTCCGCTCCCGGGGTGGGGGTGGGTGGGTGTGGAACTGTCTGTCCCCTGTTCTCGATCCTCTGTCTGCACAGGTTACCCGCCTGTCCTCCAAAGCCAGCAGATTCCTTCTGCGGCCTGGGTCATCGCATCTGCGCTGAGGGGAATGTGCCTACAGTTCTTTAGAGGGGATTTGTTTTAATGATGGAAAAAAGACGCAACATCAAATTGACCATTTTTAAGTGTACAGCTCAGTGGTCTTGAGCATATTCATGTTGTACAACCATCTCCAGCATCACCTCCAGAACTCTTTCATCTGCCCAGACTGAAACTGTCCCCATTAAACACCCACTCCCCAGCCCCAGGCACCCACTCTCCTTCTCTCTGTCTCCATGGATTTGACTCCCCTAGGGACCTCATAAGTGGAAGCCTGCAGGATTTGTCCTTCTGTGACTGCCTAGTGTCACTGAGCCTCACGTCCTCAAGGTCCATCCACGTCGTGGCCTGCGTCAGAATTTCCCTCCTTTTTTAGGGCTGAGTAATATTCCACTGTGTGCATGGACCCCATTCTGTGTGTCCATCACCCATGCATGAACATTTACGTTTATGGACGTTTACAGTCCATATTTTGGCCGTTGTGAATAATGCTGCAGTGAACGTGGGTGTGCAAAGACCTCTCCGAGTTTCTGATTCTTTTGGGTAAATACTCAAAGCCTGCATCCTATGGTAGTTCGGTGGTTAACTATTAGAGAAACCTCCATTCTGTTCTCTGCGGCAGGCACACCATTTCACATTCCCACCAACACCGCACAAGCGTTCACGTTTCTCTACATCCTTGCCAACACTTGTTATTTTCTGGAGTCTCTTTTGATAGTAGCCATGCTGAGAGATGTGAACCTGTTTATGATTAATTTTAGAATCTATTTTCCCAACTGAAGTCTCCTATACTAATTGCTGGTAGCTTGATGACTTGGGTGGCGGGTCAGGTATCTGGAGGATGGCTTTACTATTAATGACAAATTTTTAAAGCAATTTCTACTTTTCCAAAGCTAACCATTTCGTAGCCATGTCCATCTATAAGCATCATGAAGATCACTTATTATTCTAAAAAGTAAAATAATGTTCATAGCTGCACTATTTACAATAGCCAGGACATGGAAGCAACCTAAATGCCCATCGATAGAGGAAGAGATAAAGAAGATGTGGTCCATGTACACAATGGAATATGACTCAGCCATAAACAAAATAAAATCATGCCGTTTGCAGCAACGTGGTTGGAGCTAGAGACCGTCATATGAGGTGAAGACAGTCAGACAAAGAAAAATATCATATGATGTCGCTTATCTGTGGAATCTAAAATATGGGACAGGGACTTCCCTGGAGGTCCAGCGGTTACGACTCTGCACTCCCAGTGCAGGCAGCCCGGGGTTCGATCCCTGGTCGGGGAACTAGATCCTGCGTGCCGCAACTAAAGATCCCGTGTGCCCCAACTAAGACCCGGCACAGCCAAATACATAAATAAATAAATATTTTTTTTAAAAAACCCTGCTATATGGATTTACATTTGTTAAAGAATCACATTAGGAAATTTAAAATAAACGGTGCCAAGGTATTGTCTAGCCGAGGGTGGCCCTTTGAAATTCTGATAACGTCCGAATAATACCTGTTTGTACAGCCTGGCACTGAAGAAGCCACTTGCTTCCTTCCTGTCTGGGTCAGCGTCTTGGAGATCATAGATGAGACACTCCTACAGCGTGGGCTCGGCCGAGGGGAATCCCCAAGGGAGGGGGATGCACCCCCCCCCAGGTCTCGAAGACCAAAGGAAAGAGCTGCTCAGCTCCCCGAAATCAGGCAGTTAGAGAGCCAGGCAGGTGTCCGTCACATGGGCACAGGGCAGCCCAGAGATAAACCACAGTCGACCTGGAGGACCCCGTAAGCCTTCTCCAGCACAGTTTCATCCCCAGCATCTCCACAGGGCAGGGGTTGGGGGTGACAGTCCCACCCTGGTGCATCGTTCCAAACAGGACAGACTCCACTCCTTAGCAAACGTCTCCCTGCATGCATTTGCACAAGCCCGGCAAGTCCATTTTTGCACACTCAGCCCCAGGGGTCCCATGAGATGCTAGGCGTGAAAGCTCTGTAAAAGAGGAGTGTTTGGGGTGTGCTTACTGCCGTCTCCCTTCAATACCATATTTCCCTTCGATGCTCTTCCCATAGACACGGTCGTTCTGCAGGAGTGATGAAAGCCAAAAATGCAAACTTTTGTTTTAATTTTTTAAAAATATTTATTTATGTGGCCGCGCTGGGTCTTAGCTTGCGGCAGGCGGGATCGTCACTGCGGCGTGTGGGATCCAGTTCCCTGACCAGAGATCGAACCCGAGCCCCCTGCATTGGAAGCCCAGGGTCTAAACCGCTGGACCGCCAGGGAAGTCCCTTTTTTAAATTTTTAAAATGACTGTTTATTGGAGTGTGGTTACTTTACGATGCTGTGTTAGTTTCTGCTGTAAGGAGCCGTTAACTTACATGGCTGGATGCATTCGGCCCTTGCACATAAAGGGGTTCCACTTTGTGCAGACTTGGGGCCCCACGTGGAGGATGCAGGAGGCATTGCAATGACCCGGGCAGCGGCAAACACGTTCTTTGGGAAATGTTCATCAGTTCAGCGTACATCGTCGTCCCCCGTGGAAGCTAATACGTCAGAGAAACAAAAGAGAGGGGTTTTCGTTTTCTGTGACAACCGTGTATAAGAACTGTGTGTGTGCGTGTGTGTGTTTTTTAATCCAAAGGGTTCATGCCGTGCTATGTGTTTCAGCAGCTTTTCTTCTAAACAAGCTGACCGGGGGCTTCCATATCACCTCTGACCACGCAAATTCTTTATTGGGGCAGAAACCCTCCAGAAAGAGGTGGTGTTTCCGGCAATGGCTCCAGGGCCCTGCTGCGAGAGATGCAGCCGGCCCTACTGTACACCAGGCCCAGGGTGTCTCTCCACGGGACAGGGTGTTGGCGGGGGGCAGTGTCCCCTCCCTTACTTAGAACCTGGAGAATGATGCCTTTTATTCTTACTTTGTAATCGCCCTTCACGGGGGAAAATGATGAAAAGGTACTTGTTTTCGTGAAACCTAACATTTTCGGGGGCAAAGGCATAAAGTGTGTGTGTCTTCTCCGTTTACGGCTACCCCAGCCTCCTCTGGTTGGTGACTGCCTGGTCCGTGGAGCCAACGTCCATTAAACCACCCAACGGCGCCATCTGCTGGCAGACAGGCATCCCGGTCCTGCCCCAAGTGATCCGGCGTCGCCGTGGCAACGGGAGGATGTCTCCCCTCCAAGGCTCCAGGCTGTCCTGAGACGTATTTGGGAAGAAGCCAGAGCAGGTGATTCCCGGCGCCCTGGAGGGTCCTTCCTGCTGAGTCCACCCGGTCCCTCCCCAGGCCACGGAGCTGGACCAACGCTGGGGAGCACAGTCTGGGACCAGCAGCTGGCTTTCCATCATCTTCTGAAGAAGGTCTTTCCAATACCTGTTTCTCTTCCTACCCCCAAGGAGACAGTGTGACCCTCCCAGAGCCCTCAGCTCAGGAGGACTCTTAAGAAATCTACGCACCCCTAACAGCCAGTCCTGTCGTTACAGCCACGACTATCGGGGAAGCTGCAGTGTGACCACATCCTAACCCAGTCTCCCTAGCCCGGCACTGTGGGCACTGGGGGCTGCTGGGCCACTCTCTGATGTGGGGTACCCTGTGCACTGTGGGGTCTCGGGCAGCATCCCTGGTACCCAGTTACCAGCTGCCAGCAGCGTCCTCCAGTCCAGCGTGACAGCCCAAGACGCCTCCAGACACTGCCAGGTGTGTCCCCAGCGGGGGCGGGGGGCAAAATCACCCCAGCTGAGAAGCATTGGTTGGACATAGTGAAAGAATCGCAGGGCATTTAAGACAAACTTTAGAGATTACCCACC
This sequence comes from Stenella coeruleoalba, assembly GCF_951394435.1. Classification (NCBI taxonomy): domain Eukaryota; kingdom Metazoa; phylum Chordata; class Mammalia; order Artiodactyla; family Delphinidae; genus Stenella; species Stenella coeruleoalba. The sequence goes on from NC_137152.1 coordinate 1,444,601, forward strand.
CCCGTCTGTTAAATTTGAAGGGTGAGGGTGCAGAGAAGGTAGGTGACGTGCCCGAGGTCAGCTTCCTGCTGGCTAGAAATTCCGGACCTGCAAAGCCGTGCTCCTCCGCTTCCGAGGGCTGCCCCTGGCTTCAGCACCATCGACGGCTTCCCTTGCAGAGTTCCGGCCACATCCAGAGAAATATGCAAACCGGCAGGCGCTGTGTTTGCATCTCAGACACAAGGGGGGTGAGCGGCAAGGTGACCGTGGGTGCTGTGGGCAGCGGCCCCGGTGCCAGGTCCCTCCCGGGCGTGGCTTCACCCAGGAAACACGGCGGCTTTATTTATGTATTTTTGTAATTTTTTTTTTTTTAAAAAAGAGCATAAATCAGCTCTCCTACAAGAGCTGGGGAGAAATATGTGTGAGGGGGTCAGATTACAAGCTGGACTTCTCTGCATGGACTTTTCATCAGCATTTGGTTTTCGAATCATGCAAATGTGTTAGTCCTCCAAGAATTAGCACATAAAAATCAGAGGCAAGGCCTAAACACTGGAAGCAAACCAAAGACCACGAGCCGATCGATCGGCGACACCACCTCCGGGCGACAACCGCAGTTTCTGTGACCGTGGACGCACCAATTCGTGGACATTCTAAACAGAAGTACTGCAGACAAGCCACAGCACGGCCTGGCAGTTCTCTTGTTTGCAGTAACCTTGGTTTTGCTCCTTTGGGATGACGTCAGGTACAGATCAGGACAGGCAAACAAGTACTATTGATGATCTTAGGAGCATGGCTCCGGGCGTAGGACACCACACAAGGACGGCGTTACAAACACTGAGTAACTGCCCGGTAACGTCCCTATGGATGGAAATGTAAATAATTCAGCGTGTTCAATCCATTTCCCAGCTCTCTCCACGGAAGGGGTCGAGAAACACTGCCCTCCCAGCAATGACAACTCCGCCTCTGAAAATGATTCTCCACCAACAGAACCACAGTTTCTGGGGAAAATGGACGATTCTGGAGAGGGAGAAGCAATGCAAAAGCCTGAGACGTGGTGACGTCCCGAAAGCAAGGAAACCTTCAGTGGTCGGCTGCGACTGTGACCTCATCACACACAGAGGCTGTGCCCACGCCCTCGTGGACCCTTAGCATCGTGACCTCACAGGATACTGTCCCCATCACACACAGCGGCTACCTTCAGCTTTCGTTGGGATACGCTGCAGAATGGTTATCAATGCCATTTTTTTTGTCGGTTTTAATTACTGCTGTGGAAGGAGAGCCATTTGGTTGGACGACCCCCCTTACCTGTGACATGAACTCAGTCCCCGGCACCCCAAGGAGAGTCTGCCAACCCTGCCCCGAGTTGACAGCACAGCGACACCCAGCCCTACCACGCATCTGTCTTGCAGGCTTGATAGGTTCTCACCAGCAGGTGTGAACACTTCTCAGCCGTCCGGTCATGCAGGGCCCTGGCCAGGATGCACAGATCCGGCTCTGGAAGGCTCTCTTTAAAGAAATCTCCTGTGACCCAGGGCGAGTGCCCTGGGGTCAGCCTGCATCTCAATCCCGTTGGACCACACCAACACCCAGCAGGGAAAGGCCACCTGTATGGACCGAGCTTTCCCAGATCTTCCCAGCTGGTGACCTTTCAACCAGCCCCTGAACAAAAAGAAATCTCAGTGAAGACAGGACCATTCCGAACGATGTTTGGGGGTCCCTTTCCCTCCATCAGATCTGGACAATGGTTTTATTTTTATTTTGTTTCCGAAGGTCCCGTGTAAACAGACAGCATCCTTTAAGCCATGGATTTCAGGAGGTCCCTGGCAATGGATCAGAAGCTCCATCCCGATGAGTCAAACTGGACCAACAAGCTCCATACGTGTTTCCCTGACTGCATAAAGATGCCCACGAGAGACTCTTACCTGTAGGTGATGGCCAACACTCAACTCTCCTACCATTTTTCCTGCAAGAAGTATCAATGTGGGAAGAGAGCTTGGATAGCCCTGAGCCGTACAGGGTTACCTCAGCTGACCTGTGTGGTCCATACTCTGCAAATTCACGGGAATTGGGGAGGATGTCTTGGATGACACAGATGCTATCCCCTGGATCTCTTTCTTGTGCTGTGTATCCCAGGAAACAGGGACCCCAGAATATTCCCCCATGAGACAGGGCACGGAGAAGGAGGTTCCTCCAAATGGGTTTTCTTCCACTCAGTGAAGAAAGACGGGTTTTTCTTAGAAAATTACGGCCCAAGGGCCAAATTTGGTCAGGCGTCTGTTTGCCTACAGCCTGGAGAGAATGCAGACCCAGGAATGAAGGTCGACATGCCTGCACCTTCTACCAGCTGCCCTTGGGGACCAATCGCAGACACCCAACCTCAACGGGGTAACAGCACATAATAAAGTAGTATTTCACTTAATTCCCCCAACCTCCAAAGTCTGCTTGTTCACCCCATTTTCCAAATGAGGCACCGAAGTAACACTGATCGTGTATCTCCAAGAAGTAGGAGGAAGACTCCCCAGGGGTGGGATTAGGGTTAAGACCAGGGTGAGGCACTGCCTCTGCGCACGAAATTTAAGGGCCCCAAAACTTGGGCATTGAGATTCAATGTATTTTAATACAATGGCTTTAGAAATCAACATTAGGGACTTCCCTGGTGGCGCAGTCGTTAAGAGTCCACCTGCCAATGCAGGGGACACGGGTTCGAGCCCTGAGCCAGGAAGATCCCACATGCCAGGGAGCAAATAAGGCCGTGCGCCATAACTACTGAGCCTGTGCTCTAGAGCCCGCGAGCCACAACGACTGAGCCTGCGAGCCACAACTACTGAAGCCCACGCGCCTAGAGCCCATGCTCCGCAACAAGAGAAGCCACCGCAATGAGAAGCCCGCACACCTCAACGAAGAGTAGCCCCCGCTCGCCACAACTAGAGAAATCCCGCACGCAGCAACGAAGACCCAGCACTGCCAAAAATAAATAAAAATTAAAAAGAATTTTTAAAAAATCAGCATTAAGCCCCCCACACCCCCCAACAAATTCCTGATGGTCAAAATTTCAGAATTTTAAATATTTATTTTTATTTATATATTCATTTAGGCTGCACCGGGTCTTAGTTGCAGCACGCAGGATCTTTAGTTGCAGCGTGCAGACTTTTTAGTTGCAGCTAGTCTAACTGCGGGGTCTAGTTCCCCGACCAGGGATCGAACCTGGGCCCCTTGCATTGGGAGTGTGGAGTCTTAGCCACTGGACCACCAGGGACGTCCCCAAATTTCAGGATTTTCAATAAAGATGGTATCCAGCCCTTCAAGGACACGATTCAGCACATTCTTGTCACCTTGAAATCAGCCTATCGGATCCAGAGCTACTCAAAAGGAGATGATCCTTCGTCTGGATCAGTCAACACTTCGGGAGTGTCTACCCCACATCTGGCCCCAGATGCAATGCTGATGGCCTGTCCCATGAGATGCCATGAACTTGGCGGTGATTTTTTTTTAAAGATCTTTTGCTGTAGATCATTTTATTGAATTTGTTACAATATTGATTCGGTTTTATGTTTTGGTGTTTTGGCCATGAGGCATGTGGGATCTTAGCTCCCCGACCAGGGATCGAACCCGCACCCTCTGCACTGGAAGATGAAATCTTAACCACTGGACCGCCAGGGAAGTCCCGTGCAGGTGATTTAAAAAAAAAAAAAACATAATAGCGAGGGACTTCCCTGGCGGTCCAGTGGTTAAGACGGGCACAGGTTCAATCCCTGGCTGGGGAGCTAAGATCCCACAGCCGTATGGTGTGGCCAAAAATAATAATCATCATCATAGTGAATTTACAGCAGATCTAAGAGTGGATGGAAATGATATCCCCACCTGGTGTTTTTCTTCTGAGCGAGCAGAAAAATAGCACCACGAAAGGCCACTTTCCTCCATAAATGGAGGTACAGGGCGTCTGCTGGTTAGACCTTAGTTCCTGGGACAGCCCATCTCTGGGAGCCGCACCCCACGTTTCCAAAGCAAGAGGAAGTCCCTTCCAGCTCTCGGCAAAGCTGCTGTGGTCTCTGAGCCTTGGAAAGCCCGAGAACCTTCTCAAGCTTCTGCGTCAGGAACTGACCCCTGACCCTACCTTCAACCCACGTCATTTACTGTCATTCATAAGTGACCTGGATTTAGATGCCTGTGTGGGTGCCCTGCGGTGGCCGTAAGAAATGGCCACAGACCAGGAAATCCACCCTCCCCCATCCTGGAGACCAGACATGTGAGGTCAAGGTGTCCCAGGGCTGCGCTCCCTCCAGAGGCCCCAGGGGAGGGTCATTCCTGCCTCCTCCAGCTTCTGGGGGCTCCAGGCGTCCCTGGGCTTGTGGCCGCGTCCCTCCCGTCTCTGCCTCCATCTTCTCGGGGCTTCTCCTCTGTGTCTGTGTCTCTCCTCTTCTCCTGCCATTGGATGTAGGGCCACCCTCCTCCAGGAGGACCTCATCTCAGACCCTTCACTTCATCACATCTGCAAGGACCCTATTTCCTAATAAGGTCCCATTCGCAAATTCTAGCTGGACATGAATTTTGACAGGACAGTGTTGAACCCAGTACAATACTCAAGAAAGAATTAATTGCAAGAAAACAATATACCCTCCCAGAGTTTTCCATCTGTCATGACTCACAGTTCTAGGTTGAGGGGAAGTATATTTGGAGGGTGAAGGAACCCACTCTGACCATCCACTGCCGCCTTCTCCCACGCCCCCCCGGGACGCATCTGTTTCCCCGTGGACATAGACAGCACTTGGAAACCCACCTTCACAGAGGCCGATCCATTCATCCTCCGGGAATGAGAAGTGCCTCTTTGCCATCTGGACCACGTCCGGGATGTCAAACACGGTGACCTGAGACCCCAGGTACAGAGACATGCACGCCTTGGCCACAGCCCCGGAACCACCTGCAAGCGGACACAGGACGTGACAGGGTGGGGACCTGGGTGGTACCCATACTCTGGTCTCCATAGTTACGGGCTCACCTACAAGCCCTGGAATCTAGGGGGTCTTCCTGGTTGGGCCAACCCGCATGCCAACCTTCCACACAGACTCTGACCTGACTGTGTCCTCTCGTGCCAGGGCATCTGTCCACCCGAAGACAACAGCCAAGCAGAGGAAGCCCTGGGCAAATGCTGGAGTGAGATGTGCCCGTGGGTCCCTGTGGGGGACATTTCCAGGGGACGCCCCAGTGAGAAACAAGGGGGACCCTCCCAGACGCCAACGGCATGCACGTCCCAGGTCCTGGAGACCCTCCTGTCTTGCATTTTCACGCCCAGCTGGCCCCAAGGCAGAGCAATTGCAAGTCTGCTCTTGCTTAGAGGAACCTGCTACCAGCGAACATGGCAAAGACACCCCTTGTGCACCAGAGATGATTTTCTGAAGCCTCACATCCCTACCCGAAGGGCGACCCGTGCTTTCCGTCCCTCCTCTATGGGAAGGCAGTGCTGGGTCAGGAGGGAGCTGCGGGGTCTCCTGAAACCAGACCGAGGGTTGGTGCTCACCGCTGCCGTTTTGCCCTCAACCAAGCCCCACCCCCTTATCCCGTAAGACAGGGAGGACGACCACCCACCCAGTCCTGTGTCTGTTCTGGGAGCTTCCCAGTGTCCAACGCACAGGCGTGGCCGGCCTTCCTTCTCATCCCCGCTAGCATCACAACGGAGGAGTGACATCTGCCCCCCAGGACCCCAGTAAACTCTCCTGATCCTTGCAGGCTCACACGGTGTTTTCCTCCACCAGGAAGGCAGCGTGAGAAGACTCTGCTCTCGGAGTTTCAGCAGACCAGCCTGCAACCCCGCCCAGAGGATTCTCACTGCTGTCTACACGGAGAACCACATCTGTGTCCCACGCCCTCGTCCTTGGAGCCGGTGCTAGTTGGCTGCAGTGAAAGGAGCTAGGACCACAACAGCCTTTGGGAAGTGACAGAAAGATGCTCCCCACTGTCCTACTGGGATATCCATCTTCTTCCTTCGCTGGGTCACCGGGAACTATTAAAACCAGGGTGTCCTTGTGCACTGATGGTGGAGATGTAAATTGACGCAGCCACTATTGAGAACAGTACACAGGTTCCTCAGAAAACTACAAAATATAGTTGCCGTATGAACTTGCAATTCCACTCTTGGGCGTGTGTCCGGAGAAAATCATAATCTGAAAAGATCCCAAGATGCACCCCAACGTTCACTGCAGCACTGTTTCCACGTAGGACATGGCAGCAACCTACATGTCCACTGACAGAGGAATGGATAAAGACGATGTGGTGCATATATACAGTGGAATATTACTCAGCCAGAAAAAGAATGAAATGATGCCATTTGCAGCCACATGCACGGACCTGGAGATTACCATACTAAGTGAAGCAAGTCAGAGAAAGACAAATACCATATGATATCACTTCTACGTGGAATCTAAAATATGACATAAATGAACTTATGTATGAAACAGAAACAGACTCACAGACACAGAGAACAGACTAGTGGTTGCCAAGGGGGAGGGGGTGGGGGAGGGAAGGAGTGGAAGGTCAGGACTAGCAGATGCAGCCTCGTATATATAGGATGGATACACAGCAAGGTCCTACTGCAGAGCACAGGGAACTACATGCAATACCCTGGGATAAACCATCATGGAAAAGAATATTAAAGATTGTATAAATATGTATAACTGAGTCGGTTTGCTGCACAGCAGATGGTAACACAACACTGTCAATCAACTACACTCCAATAAAATTTTAAAATATAAGCATAACCCTATCAGAGCAGGTGCTTGGGACCTGCCTGGCGGTCCAGTGGTTAAGACTCCTGCACTTCTACTGCAGGGCGCTCGGGTTCAACCCCTGGCTGGGGAGCTAAGAGCCCGCAGCGAGGCCAAAAAAAAAAAAAGCAGGTGCTTGGCGTTACCTGTAGATGGCAGTGAAGAGCTCCTCGGAGGGAACCCCAAAGGCCTTCAGATACTGGTTCCTCCTGTCTCTGAAAACGGGGCGGGCATCACTCGGGTTCCGAGACTTTACCGCACATTAGGCACCGCACACTGGTGCTCACAGACCCTATCCTTACATCGCAGACAGAACAAACAGGAAACAAGTAACCCAAGACACTCACGAATTCCTTTCTAGTTTGCAAAAAATAACTGCACATTCAGAGCTGCACGTTACCCGTCTAGCAGGCCTCTCTGATGTGAGGAAAGAAGAAACGAGGGACAGTCTAAAGACGGTGTAAAGATGCCGTGAAATGAGGCGATGCCTCGGTCCAGGAGGACTCAGCCCCTGGCACCTGGGGATGGGGCCATCCTTGTAGCTGGAGGGCCAGAGGGTCTACCCACAGCTTCCTGCTACTCCCCTGAGGCCGATGGGGGGGGGGATTTCTGGGTCCTCCTGGGCCCCGCTGCCTGATGTACAGGCGAGCTGGCTCCCTGCGGTGTGTCCTCCTTCCATCCTGGATCTAGTCTGGCCGCAGTCAGCCCCCTGCTCCTTTCATGGATATGAGGTGACCCAGCCTTCGGTCAGGTGAGGCATCTCTTTCCCACCTGACCTTCAGGAGACACTGATGAAAAATACACAGCAGCAGAAATGCGTGCCTCCGCGTGGGACCCAGATACACCAGCACGAGGCAGGAGGAAGAAGCCTGTTACTCTCCGTTGCTCCGAAAACAGAGGCTCCTTTTGCACGTGGGACAAAGCACTGAAGTCCCTCGGACCGACTCCAGAGGGTCCAGCAAGGGCTGCAGAGATGTGGCGGCGCCGCTGGTTACTCGCACCCTCGGGCGGACTCCACTGGGCTGTGTCCAGCTCCTCACGGCTTCCTTCTTTAACTGAATGGGCCCCAGGGTCAAAACCTCAGGGGGCGTCCCCTTAAAATCGCGACATCCTGCTTCTCGTAAAACACAAAGTTCGGAAGCTGGGGCGGCTGTCACCCCACGGTCGCGTGGACACAACTCGTGGGAGCTGACGGGGGGCTGGCCCCTTAGACGGGCGTCCACGCTCTGCCGTGCCACTGCCCCTACTGTGCCCTCTTGTCTGGTTGTGACACGAGACCACTGACGCTTTGGTCTCCCTCAGAGACTCACTGAGAGTCCCCTTGGCTCCAAGCTGTGGGCCCGACCCTGACGCACTTTACGCACCGGCCCTGGGCCACCTGGGGACGCTCAGAACAGCATCGACGCCACGTGCGCGGTGAGTCTCACGTGGGTGTGATTTTGGAAGAGAAACGTGAAATCAAACAGTGACGATAAGCGTGAATCTGATGAGCTGTATCTTTTCCAAAATCAGCGGCAGAACTGGGTCCTCGGGTTCTCACGGCTAAGCTACCGGAGGCTCGAGATGGGGTTTAAGTTAAAATAATTAAGAAAGAAAATGGAGAGCCACGGTTCTCAACAATGTCAATGTCTTCAGCTGGTTGTCACAACTGGGGGAGGGGAGCTCCTGGCACCCGGTGGATGGGGACCAGGGAAGCTGCTGCACAGCCCACAGGGCCCGGGACGCCCACATCAGAGGGTCACCCAGCCCCGATGTCAGTCGTGCTGAGAAACCCTGACCTAGCATCAGAGATTCTCTCTATCGGTCACCTATTATAATTCCACCAGCTATCACTTATTGTCTATCTATCTATCTATTCAGCCAGGGTTCCCCAACCCCTGGGCCGTGGACCAGTACCGGTCCACGGCCTGTCAGGAACCGGGCCACACAGCAGGGGGCAGACGAGCGAAGCTTCATCTGCCGCTCCCCACGGCTCGCATTACTCTGAACCATCCCACCATCGCTTGCGTTACTGCCCGAATTATCCTGCCAGCCCCTCGCCCCGTCCGTGGAGAAACTGTCTTCCATGAAACCGGGCCTGGTGTCAAAAAGGTTGGGGACTGCTGTATTCATCTATCTCTCTATCATCTATCTAGACCCACCTATCAATATTTATCATCTTCTATCAGTATTTACCAATAATGTCCATCCATCATCATCTATCTCTCAAACTATGCATATAACCTATCAATCATCTGTCAATATCTATCATCTATTGATCACTATCAGTACTCATCTATCAGCATTTATCTAACAATATTTATCTATCATTAACATCTACCTATAGATTCACTATCTATAGATCCACCTATCTACCTATCATCTATCCATACCTAACAATAGCTATCATTTTATCAATATCTATCTATATCTATCAATCACCTATCAAACTGTCAACATTGTCTATCAATCATCTATCATCTATAATGTATCATTACTTATCTATCAGTATTTATCTAATAATATTGATCTACCAATATCTATCACTTACCTATAGCTCTATCCATCTGTCTCTACCGTAGTGATTCCCAGTTACAACTGATTTTGCCCCCAGGAGACACCTGTCAATGTCTGGGGACATTGTTGGTTGTCTCACTGGGGGGAGGGGGTGCTCCTGGCACCTGGCGGGTGGAGACCAGGGAAGCTGCTCCGCCCCCCACAGGGCCCAGGACGCCCCACATCAGAGGCTCACCCAGCCCCAGATGCCAGTGGGGTGAGGCTGAGAAGCCCGGTGTGCGGCACAGCCATCGCACGCAGAGAGCAGCACGCAGGGTTTTCCACCGTATGTTCCAGATTATCTTCCTGCTTTGCCCTGGGGCGCCCCCGCTTCCCCTGGAGACTCCTGAAGCACAAGGATTCTCATCACGACATCATTAGAGTAATCCCGTCGGTCGACACCAGGTGACCTCACACATCTGCTCCGGATTCCCAAATCTAATGATGTCGCGTTTGGTTCTACAAGAAACCCGGCATTTCGATTCCTCGGATGCCCTGAAAACCAGCCCCCAGGCAGCCCTGGGACTCAGGAGCGCCCCCGACACCGCACCCACCTGACAGCCGCGCGGCCAGGTGGCCCCAGCCCAGGTAGGTGGTCCTGGCCGCGTACAGCAGCATGTCCTGCTGGGACTCGGGGCTGGCTCTGGCCAGGTAGGTGCTGGCGAGCTCTGTGTTTTCATACACAGCTGAAAACACACAGAACAGAGGGAAAAAAACCCAAAACGCATTAGACACCACGGCATCGCCGACATGCCGACACCAGCACTGGGAACACCCTGATGGAAACGCGATTCCTGCCTGGGACAACGGAAGCCCCAACAGCTGGACCCTCGTCCCGAAGGGCCGGCTGACCTGTGGGCAGCAGGCGCACCTGCTGGGTTCAGCTTCGGCAAATCCCATGGGAAGATCCGGCGGAGCGGTGAACAGCCAACGAGCCCGAGGGAAACGTATGTTACAGTCTGCGGACCTTCAAGCAACACCTGATTCTAAAATGGACATACGGGGGCAACAGCCCGACTCGTGCAGAGGAAACAAAGATCAGGGGAGAAAGGGGCGCTTTTTGGGTGAGCTCAGCTGTGCAGCAGGGACCCGAGCCTGGTGGGGCCATCATCTCCACAAGGTGCAGGACGCCCACAGCCCCCCGGGGCAGACGGCACCGTGCTCCCCAGCTGCGCCCTAAGCCACTCCAGCCCTCCAGCCCCCGACAAGGGGGGACAGCCCTAGGCATCTCGGGGCCACATGTCCAAACGGCTCATCCGGTGCCTGGGCCTGTCCTGGGGGCCCAGCTGTGGTGCCTGGGGTCCGGCATGGTCCTGTTCTTGGTCATGGCATCCCTCCCAGGACAGGAGCGGCTTGTCCCGCTCACGAGGAGGAAGGATCTAGCCTTTCATTTCTCCTGCACAATGCGTACCTGCCCAATGTTTGTGGGTCTCCACGGGGACCCCAGAGGCACAGCCGGAGTGGACGCTGCCGTCACGGGGCTTCCCAGCCTGTGCGCTTGCCCAAATCCTCACCTGCCTGGGCCGCATGTCAGCGGGAACCACAGGCTCCTCCCACCCCCAGGTGCTTCCCATAGAACATCCAGCATCCTCCACAGGTGTGTCCCGGCTGGGTCTCAGCATGGGCTGGGCATCCAGGGGCAGTGCTGCCAGTGGGGGCCGGGAGGGGGACCTGCAAAGCTTGTTCCCGTGGTGTGGCTGGTACCTGCTTGATTTCCAAGCCGGGCTATCTGAGCACCACCAACCCCTCAGATGATGTCTTCCTGTTCAAGTTAACTCGGCCGCACCCCAGAAATCCAACAGGTACACGAGTCCTTTGGCTGCAAGAAAAAAGCCCACCAGCTACCCACCCCCCCACCTCTGGTCCACCCACTCCTGTTCTATCAAGCCATAGTCCCTACACTTTGCAATTTCTCGGATTGACAAAACTCTAAAAAACCATCTGGATGACCGACATAGGGTTGACAGTTTTGAATCTTGCAAAGGAAGGACATTAAAAAAAAGAAAAAAAAAAAAAGCCTACCATCACCATCTTCCATAAGAGAAAAGCAGCTTCAACACCAAAATAATATACTCTCATCATAAACGGCAACCCCTGAACTGAATCAGTTCAGCTTGATGGAAAATTACTCCCTTGAGATTTCTTTTTTTCACATTTTTATCTTGTTCCTTGGATACTTCATCGGGGTTCCAGTGCATACACCAGCCTGAGGAAACCTCTAGATCCGGAGCTGGTAAATGACATCCTGCGTTTGCTCTCTGATTTTGGCCCTCTGCCTGTTTTTGTCAATAAAGTTTTATTGGAACCCTGGCCCACCACCTGTTTTATCAATAAACTTTTATTAGAACCCTAGCCCACCACCAATTTTGTCAATAAAGTTTTACTAGAACCCCGTTCCACCACCTCTTCTGTTAATAAAGTTTTATTGAAACCCTGGCCTACCACCTGTCTTGTCAATAAAGTTTTATTGGCACTCAGCCCCTCCCATTTGTTTGTCTCCAGCTGCTTGGGTGCGCCAAGGGCAGAGATGGGTGGCAGCTGCAGAGACCACACGGCCAGCCCACAAGGCTAAGAATACTTACTCTCTGGCCCTTTACAGAAAAAAAAAAAAAGTGCTGAGGGTGCACCTTTAAAATGCCTCCTTCAAAATAGCCAGGATGCTTACCTTTTTCTCTCCTCACTTCCACTTGAAGCAGCTTCAGGGACACACAGGCATCCAGCAGTAGCTCTGTCCCCCGGGAGCTGACGCCCAGACGTGCAGCCACTGCAGCCAAGCCCAGGGCCTCCGGGACCTCGGCCAGAAGGTCAAAGGCTCCCAGCTCACAGGCGGCGAAGAGAACCTCGGGGCAACGGCAGAAACCAGACTCAGCTTCAATTCTCTTAAGAACGAGAGACGCACACGCCATGGGGAGGGAGCGTGCATCTGCAAGTGCTCAGGGAAACAGGGCAGTTCCTCACAAAATTCAGCGTAGCATGACCACAGGATCCAGCAATTCCACTGCTGGCTGTAGACCCCAAAGAACCAAAAGTAGGGAGCCGAACAGATAGCGTGGACACCCGTGTGTTCACGTGAAGCATTCTTCAAAATGGCCGAAAGGTGGATGCCACCCAGGCGTCCACTGACGGATGGACGGATACACAAAATACCGTGTAAAACAATGGAACATGACTCAGTCTTAGAAAAGACGGAATTCTGATCCAGGTACGATGTGGATGAACCTTGAGGACACGATGCCGAGTGAGAGAAGCCAGACACAGAAGGACACGTACCGGGGTTCCCTAGAAGAGTCACATTCACAGAGAGTAGATGGTGGGTCCAGGGGCTGGGGGAGGGGGAGTCAGCGTTTAATGGGGACGAAGTTTGGGAAGATGGGAGAGTTCTGGACATGATGGTGGGGATGGTTGCCCAGCAATATAAATGGACTTGAGGCCAATGAACTGTGCCCTGAAAAATGGTAGATTTTACAGTACGTCTATTTTACCACAATAAAAAGTTTTTAAATGACGCTTCCACCTTGCACCCACGAAGAGACTGCTCCTGCTGTTCCAGCCCTAACCCTGCCCCACGGGAGTGGATGGATCGGTCCCCAGGGAGGGGGGGCGCCAGGGCCCGGGGGGGGCTGTCCCCCTAGGGGCGGGGGCCAAGGGGGTCATTCGTGGGCTGGCCAGCCGGGCAGGAGCAAAGGTGTGGGAGCCTGGTAGGTCCAGGCGTCTGCAGCAGCTGCCCCTGCCCTGTCCGTCCACAGAAGCTCTTCACGGAACCTGCCCGGAACAGCAAGAACCTGTCCTGGGAAATGCACACCCCCCGTGAGGGACTCTGAGGTCCCCAAAGGGGACGCCCGAGGGATATCGAGGCGCACATGCAACCACGGGAAGCCACGCGTGAGTTTTCAAAATCCTATAATCCTCTCTCGCTGGTCACACTGGTCACCTGGGAGCAGAAGTTCGGGGGATGGGGGACAGACAGGGCCTTCTGCGTTTTCATTCCACACCCTTCCTTCTGCATTGTTTGCATTTTCCAAACAAGGAAATATACACAGTCCTTTTTTTTCCTTAAGGTGTCAGTGGTGTTCCCTACCTGCTGGTGTCAAGAGTCTTAAGACGGTTTATTTTCTCTTTTTCTCTCTCCATCTAAAGAAGTGAATAGGGTGTCTCCAAATAATACAAAAAGGGTAAAAATAATGAATAAACCATCAATGCATTTTTCTCCCTCGCACACAAGGTTTGGGATAACATTGGCCATGAGAGGTGGATCCATTAACGCCCCACAAGGAGAGACAGTTATTTTTCTTTTTTCCAGAATTGTACCCTAGATTTCAGGTACAATTTTTATTTTTATGTTTTTGAAGTAGAGTTGATTTACAACGTCGTGTTAGTTTCAGGTGTACAGCGAAGTGACTCAGTTATATATAAAAGAATACACGTGTACATTCTTTTTCAGATTCTTCTCCCATATAGATTACAAAATATTGAGTATAGTTCCCTGCGCTACACAGTAGGTCCTTATTGTTCATCTATTCTTTTTCATTTCTAAAAATTAAAAAAAAATTTTACTGGCGTGTAGTTGGTTTACAGTGTTGTCTTAAGTTTCAGGTGTGCAGTGGAGAGATGGTTTCTTGAGACAATGTGTTTCCCACACTTACGATTAGGTTTGTTTTAACAGTATAAAAATAAGACCTGTGTCTACGTTAACTAGGGAAGTTGCTGCTTCCCGACCCACGATGACACTGGAAAGCCCTCCAAATGCATGTGGGAGAGGGGAGTGTAATACTATTGTGTTAATTCCTAATTCTGCTATTAAGGTTCTAGTAACTGTTATTCTATTAAGGCAGCGGCGCTACCGATGTTTGGGGCTGGATCAACCTCTGACGTGGGGCGTCCTGGGCACTGCGGGGTGTGCAGCAGCTTCCCTGGTCTCCACCCACCGGATGTCAGGAGCTCCCCTCCCCCCTCCCCAGCTGTGACAAGCAAACATGTCCCCAGACACTGACAAGTGTGCCCCCGGGGGCACAGTCCCCACTTGAGAACCATTATATTAAAGTTCCATCAACTCTCACTCTACTAAGATTATATTTTATATTAACTCTTGTTAAGATTGTATCCATTCCTATTCCCTTAAGATTGCATTAACTCTTATTTTATTAAGATTGAATCTACTCTTCCAAAGGTACTATTGGTTGTTATCCTATTAAGGTCGCATGAACTCTTACCGTATTAAGGTGCTAAGTTTTATCCTATTGAGATGGTATTAGCTCTTGCAGTGAGGTTGTATTAACTCTTGGTATAGTAAATGGCGATCACTCTTGTTCTACTGAGATGTTATCAACTCTCATTCCACGAAGGTTGTATTCAGATTTTTTCTATTAAGGTTTTATTAAGTCTCGTTCTATTAAGGATGTGTTAAGGTATATTCTCTAAAGATGGTACTAGTTCTTCTTCTGTTAAGGTTGTGTTGACTCTTGCTCTGTGACGTTTGCATTACCTCTTACCCTGTCATGACTGTATGAGCTCCTGTATTAAGGCTGTACTCACTCTTTGCGTATGAAGATTTTACGAACTCTTATTCTATGTGGTTGTAGTAAGTTTTATGCTCTTAACGTTGGATGAACCTCTTGTATTGAGATTCTATTAACTCTTGTCCTATTAAGGTTGTATTATCTGATTAAGACGGTGTTCGCTTTCATGTAGTGAGGTTGTATTAACTCTTACTATAGTAGAGCTGTAATCACTCTTCTATCGAGAGGTTACTGACTTATTCTTTCAAGCTTGCATTCAGCTTTCTTCTACGGAGATTTTATTAACCCTCTCGTTCTGTTCAGGCTGTATTAAGTTTTATCCTAAAACTAAACTTGCATCTGCTCTGCTTCTGTTACAGGTGACAGTACACGGCATGAAACTGCGTGTACCAAAGCGACTTTCCTCCCGAGAGTCATAAGCCACCGCACGCCCTGTGAGCACGCGGCTGGCACTGAGTAAAGAGCGGGCAGCCCCAGCCGGCTGGGGACGGGATGGGAGCACAGCCACGTCACGTTTTCAAGCCAGGGGAAGGCAGCAAGTTACTCTGTTTTCTGTAAGGTCCTCTTCCCTATATCTCAGTGGCGCTAAGATAGGCGTCGTAGCCCAGGGGCATCCCCGGGTAGCGTTCGGGGGATCCGGACCTTGGATGGGGAAGATGCTTCACTCCCCTTTTCAGTCCACCCTTCCTGAATCTAAGCACCCCCCTCGAGGACGAAGTCCGCCCAGACCATGCATGTGTGACCACGTGGCCAGGAGGTGCTACACTGTCCTCAGGGGCACGACAGCAGCCGCAGAGACCGTGGGACCCTGCCGGCGGGCAGTGCCCTCCCTGAAGCCGGGGGTCTGGATGGACCACCAGCTGCAGAGAGCGCCCCGTCTTGCTGCCACAGACCCACACACCCCTCCCCTCCCGCCAGCGTGGCCAAGCTTGGGGCATCTCTAGGCCCCAAGGACAGTCAGCTGCCACGTGGTGAGGCTGTGTGTTCTCAACGGCGGAGCCTCACTCGAGAAAGCCTGGAGGGCTCGTGCTCTTCAGAGACACAGGCCCAGCCTCGCCCTCAAGCAAGCGGAGACTGACCTGCCCCTACCTGCTTCTGAGCGACTGCGCACGGCGAGCTGCACCACCTGGACCCCAAAGCGAGGACGGACCGGATTCCCAGTGAATCCGGCCGAAGGGCTGCCCCCGCCGCTCACAACCTCATTCAACACACTTGCCACCCCTGTCTCTCTACAACACAAAATCCAGCTCCAACTTCCCTCCAGTTTTCATTGAAGCAAAAATGCAAGTAACACAAGAATCACCTTTAACCATTTTAGACTAAACAGCTCAGCGGCGTTTAGCACATCCACAACATTGTGTAACCGCCACCTCCATCTGCTTCCAGAACCTTCTCACCCCCCAGAGGACACCCCGTCCCCACGAGCCGTCACCCCCATCCCCCTCCCCAGCCCCTGGCGCCACAAGCCCACTTTCTGCCCGTCGGACTTGCCTGTCCTGGACGTTTCCCATGAACAGAGTCACACACCCTGGGACCTTCTGTGTCTCGCACTTTCACTGCACATAGTATTCGGCCACGAGAAGGGATGAAACACTTACGTCTACTACCTCCTGGGTGAACCTTTCAAAGCTGCCCCGATTTTAAACGCATCACCTTAGGGTGTAGCAGACGAGCACCCGTATTCCTCGATCACCAAGTGTTTGAAATAAGTTGACACCTGTATTCCAATAACCATCATTTCCTTTGTCATCTTATCTAGTTCAGGTTAAGCTTGCATGAACATCATTCTGAGATGGAGTCCGTGGGGGTCAACAGATCCCCAGAAGGGCCCCAGGCCCCGATGGCCAAGCTTCTGCACACAGTCTTGTCCAGAGTTCCCGGACATTCTCATCCCCCCGGAGGAGAGCAGACAGTGCAGGTGACAGCCTCAGGCTGTCT
This sequence comes from Stenella coeruleoalba, assembly GCF_951394435.1. Taxonomy (NCBI): domain Eukaryota; kingdom Metazoa; phylum Chordata; class Mammalia; order Artiodactyla; family Delphinidae; genus Stenella; species Stenella coeruleoalba. The sequence goes on from NC_137152.1 coordinate 1,461,327, forward strand.
ACGCGCCCGGCCGCTAGCTCTCAGAGCCCCCCACCTGGGCGACCACGAAGGCGCTGGAATATTCCTCCAGGAGACCGCAGTTCTCCTCCCCAGGGGGAACCCGTCTTCCCTCCAGGCCAGCCTGGCTTGGAGGACCCCAACGTCCTGGCTTCGGGAATCACGGGTCTCTGAGCAAGCTGAGGGGACAGCCAGGGGCTCAGTGCTGATGCCTCAAGCTCTTTGCTGGAGGCCCGGGAGTGAGCCCAAGATGGATTATTCTAGAAAATTCCATCAGCCTGATTAAGGGGATGACAAAGCTTATGGGGACCCCCGGAGTTTCTGCTTACTCCTTCTGTCCCTGATGAGCACACAGCCCTAAAATCACCTGCACCCCCAGCCCCTGCCCGCCCTTGCACCATCAGCTGTGGAACTGGTCCCAAACCCGTACGCCCACTAATCCCTGGCGTTGATAACCCATTGGATGGATTGAACAGGCTCTGGGCCCTTCATATGGGGAGAGAGGGGGTGTATCAATTTTCTGGTGCAGCTGTAACAAATGACCACAAACTGGGGGGCTGTAAACCACAAACATTCATCCTCACCTAGTCCTGGAGACTAAACGTCTGAGTTCAAGGTGTCCCAGGGCTGCGCTCCCTCCAGAGGCTCGGGGGGAGGGTCCTTCCTGCGTCTTCCAGCTTCTGGGGGCTCCAGGCGTCCCTGGGCTCGTGGCCGCGTCCCTCCCGTCTCTGCCTCTGTCTTCCTGGGGCTTCTCCTCTGTGTCTGTGCCTCTCCTCTTCTGTCTCTTACAAGGACCCTGTCATTGGATGTAGGGCCACCCTCATCCAGGAGGACCTCATCTCAGACCCTTCACTACATCACATCTGCAAACACCCCTTTTCCAAATAAGGTCCCGTTCCTGGGTTCTGGGGGTTACAACAAGGACATATGTTTTGGGGGGGGCCATCATTTAATCCGCTACACCAGGGTGATCAATTATTTCCACTGAAGGCGTTTCAATCACCAATGAACCGTGGTGAGCCATGCTAATCCCAGAGGAAGCCCAGAACCCGCCCTAAACCGGGTCCTGCCATGGCCCAGCCCCGCTGGGGAGCTGCTCCCCCCTTTTCCAGCCATTTCTGACGCTCAAGTTTAAACCCTCAGAGCCCAGATGGGGGCTGCAGCTCCCCCCCGCACCTGCCCCCGCCGTGGTGGCCCTCCTTTTTCCACCCTGGACTCCGGCAAGCAGGACCTCAGTGTCAGCTGAGCATGCCACGGTGGACACAGCCTGAAGGCGAGAGCGACGGGGGGACCCCTGGGAGGGACCCACAGGAGGCCAGAGGGACTGGCCTTGGACACCATTTGCTTGATTAAAATGCAAGCAGCCCTTTCTCAGCCAGATCCCCCTCGGCTGCAGGATCGATCCGGCATCTTCACTTAAGGCGATTAGTTTAGTAACGAGATTGAGTGATGAGAACGAACCTATGAAATTCAAGGTGGGGGCTTGGATTTACTCTTCCAGGGGCAGAAAGTGTTACCGACCGGGGTTCCCGGCCTCCTTAATCGATAGAAATTGATCAGAGGCCAGACAAGAAACTCAGGCAAAGCTTTACTGGGGTCCCTGCTGCAGCGGGGGGGGGAGCGAGAACAAGTAACAGGTGCCCTTGCCCCCCGCCCCCGGGACGGGCAGCTGGGTCCTTCTATGGGGTGAGGGTAGGGGTGGGTCCAGGGGTCGGGCTGGAGGGGAGGCTTAGGGGGTCTGCCCACCCCTTTGGTGGTGTGAGTGCAGGGGGCGTGCGCAGTGCCCTGCTTTGGTGGTGTGAGTGCAGGGGGCGTGCGCAGTGCCCTGCTTTGGTGGTGTGAGTGCACGGGGCGTGCGCAGTGCCCTGCTTTGGTGGTGTGAGTGCACGGGGCGTGCGCAGTGCCCGCTTTTGCTCCCGGCTCTTCGGAGGCCACAGGTGGGTTTTGGTCTCTTTGTATCTTTTGTCCAGAATTTGCCCCAACTGCGCATGCACGCAGTTATTTTTAGTCCCTTCTAGTTTCTTTGTATTTTGCTGCTCCAGGAGAGGTGTGTCCAGGTGCAAGCCCTGCAGCAAAGGGTCCCAGGTCCCAGCCTGTCTCAAAAGGACTTAGAGGCCACGAGAGCCCCAAGGTGCCTGGCCGTGCTGAGCTGTTCATTGGATCAGCATCTGTCCTGCACAGCCAGGCCCTCAACGCTCCCCATTTATACCGGAAGAAGGAAGACGGCATCCTGACAGAAGGCTATTCTCATCGGCCAGAAAAGAATTTATGTGGACGAGTGTTCTTTAAAAATGAGCCTAGGGGCTTCCCTGGCAGTGCAGTGGTTAAGAAGACTCCGCGCTTCCACGGCAAGGGGCGTGGGTTCGATCCCCAGTTGGGGAACTAAGATCCCACATGCCGTGCAGCGAGGCCAAAGAAAATAAAAGAAAAAAGCACACAGATATCCGCTGGAGAGGTTGCGGGTTTGGTTCCAGGCCACCCCAATAAAACAAATACTGTGAGTCATAGTAATAACATCAAAAACCATAGACACCATAATAAATAATTTAAAGGTTTGAAATGCTGCGAGAATGACCCAAATGTGACACCGAGACACAAGGTGAGCAGATGATGCTGGAAAAATGGCGCCAATAGCGCTCGACACGGGGGGGCCCCAAACCTTCCATTTCTAAAAAATCCACCATCTGTAAAATGCAGCAAAGCAAAGCATGACGAAACAAGGTCTGCCCATCCGTGGAAACTTAGGAAGAACCAGAACACCAAAGTAGCCTCAGGTGATCGCACGTACAGGCAGGATGAAAATGCACGGCCTGTTCTGGGCTGCGTGGCTGCCCTGCCTCTGTCTCCGGGGGTCCCTGCACATCAGTGTTGAAGACACACGTGCAGGGCAGAGACGGCTATCCCCACTGCTCCTCTGCTTCTCAGTACACGAGCTTGCAAACAGCCTCTTCTGCTTTCACTGCAAACAACCATACGCGTTCTAAAGCCATCTCTAAATCATACGGTCCAGTAACACACTGACTGGTAAAGATCCATGCACCCCAACGTTCATAGCAGCACTATGCACAGTAACCAGGACACGGAAGCAACCCAAGTGCCCATCAGCAGAGGACTGGATAAAGAAGATGTGGCGCACATACACAAAGGAATATTACTCAGCTATAAAAAAGAATGAAACCATGCCATTTGCAGCAACATGGTGGACCTAGAGATGATCATACTAAGTGAAGCAAGTCATCCAGAGAAAGAGAAATACCATATGATATCACTTATACATGGAATCTAAAACATGACACAAACACCTATGAAACAGAAACAGACTCACAGACGTAGAGAACAGACTTGTGGTAGCCAAGGGGGAGGGGGTGGGGGAGGGATGGAGTGGGAGTCTGGGGTTAGTAGATGCAAACTATTACATTTAGGATGGATCAACAACAAGGTCTTACTGTAGAGCACAGGGGACTATATTCAATATCCTGGGATAAACCATCATGGAAAAGAATATGAAAAAAATACATATATACGTATAACTGAAACACTTTGCTGTGTAGCAGAAATTAACACATTGTAAATCAACTCTGCCTCAATAAAATGAATTTTTTTTTAAATCTCTAACTTAAACGTAAGCACAAATGTAAAAAGCTTCCGGCTTTTTAAACACTCCCAGGGCTGACGTGCAAGGAAGATGTTAAATCAGAGATTCAACGTGATCTAGTCATTAGGTGAGAAATGGTTGTATCAATTCCAAAATGTACATTTAAAAAACCCAAACACTTAACAGCTCTGAAATAGGGATGTTGCACTGGGTTGAAGACTGTCCCCCTAAAATTCCTGGAACCTCAGAAAAGACCTTATTTGGAAATGCAGTCTTTGCGGGTGTGATGCAGTGAAGGGTCTGAGATGAGGTGGCCTCCTGGAGGAGGGTGGCCCTACATCCAATGACAGGGTCCTTCTAAGAGACAGAAGAGGAGCGACCCAGACACAGAGGAGAAGCCCCGGGAAGACAGAGGCACAGAGGGGAGGGATGCGGCCACAAGCCCAGGGACGCCTGGAGCCCCCAGAAGCTGGAAGAGGCGGGAAGGACCCTCCCCTGGAGCCTCTGGAGGGACCTCGGCCCTGGGACACCTTGACCCTCACATGCCTGGCCTCCAGGACTGGGGAAGGATGACTGTTTGTTATTTTAAGCCCCCAGCTTGTGTCCATCTGTCACAGACGCCCCAGAAAACCCATACAGATTTCTCACCAGTAGCGGCGAGTCACGGATCAGTGTTGGACGGCAGCGTTCCTGTTTCAGAGGTGCACCCCTCACTCTGCGCCTTGCAGCGGGTGGGGTCCAAGGCCGAGGAGATACCGAGCTGGTGTAAGGACGACGCATGAGCAGGAGAGACGCCCCGGGCTGTGAGCCGCGTGGGCCTAAGCCTGGAGAGGCCGAAGCCTGGCGGGTGGGCGGCGGCCACACCATCCTCTGCTCCCCGCCGCGGCCCAGGAGGGCGGGGCTGGCCGATGTCTGGGGAGCTGTACACCCTCCAGTCCCTGAACCAAACCAGCCTTCTAAACCTTTTCAAAGATCGAGGCGCCCAGGGAACTGTAACCGAGTAGGAGCCTCTGGGGCCTTCCGGGACAGACCCCTCCCCCATGCCCTCTGCCGTAGCTCCTCCCTGAAGTACTTAGATAACAGTATCTGGTGCACGTTTCCGGAGTTGCTCTGCAGAGGCTAAAACCACCACCAAGTGGAAGAAATTAACTACCTGATGATCATGAGCACACAGCCCCCAGAGCTCCTGGCAGCTGAGGACTGATGACGTGAACCCCTGTGACCCTGTCCTGGTCCCTCACCGTCAGGCAATCCGAGAACCGTGCAGGAGCCGATCGCACATCCTGGGACACGCCTACCGTGCTTCGCCTTTAAAAACGCTTTGCCGAAGCCCTTCGGGGAGGTCGGGTTTTCGAGCACCAGCCCTGTTCTCCTTGCTGGGCCCTGCAGTGAGGCCGCACTTTCCTTCGCCACAGGGGTGAAGGAGACTGGCTTTACTGCACACAGGACCCGAGTTTGGCTCCGTTACTGAGTTAGACCAAGAAGCCGGGAAAGGAGAAATCAAAGAAAAAGCCAAAACACCAGATCCTTAGGTTTTCATTCGTGTAAAATGCACGTAACATAAGACTGACCCTTTTAACCATTTCAGGTAAACAGCTCAGAAGCGTTTAGGACCTTCACAGTGTTGTGCAAACATCACCTCTATCAAACCTTCTCATCCCCCCGAGGAGACCCCGTCCCCATGAAAAGTCACTCCCCCTCCCCCTCCCCCAGCCCCCGACAGCCATGAATCTCCTTTCTTGTCTCTGTGGATTTGCCTGTTCTGGACGTTTCCTACCAACGGAACCACACACTGTGTGTCCTTCTGTGTCTGCTTCTCTCACTGAGCATCGTGTGTTCAAGGTCCATCCACGTGGCAGCCTGTGTCAGGGCTTCGCTCCTTTTCACGGCTGAGTCATATTCCACTGTGTGCACGGGCCCCGTTCTGTGTATCCATCCATCCATGGACACTTGGGTTGTTTCCACATTTGTCGCCGTTGTAAATACTGCCGTTATGAATATCCCTGTACAAGCTTTTCTTAGATGACTGTTTTCAGTTCCTCTGGGTGTACACTTGGCAGTGGGATGACTGGGTCCCACGGTACGTCTATGTTTAACTTTTTAGGAAACTGCTATACTGCTTCCCACAGCAGCTGCCCTATTTACATTCCCACCAACTGTGCACAGGGACCCAGTTTCTCCACATCCTTGTCAGTGTTTATTTCCCTTTTATTATTACTATCAGTGGTGGTGACTAGTAGTCCTAGTAGTACTGCCGTTCTAGTGGGTTTTTTAATTGAGCAAATTGTTTGCTTTTTAGTGTGGAGCCTGGGGCCGCAGGATGATTTAACTTGCTGCCCTAAAGCAAGAGGGAACGTGATTGGAGAAGGGCGAGTTCAGACGTACTTGGAGACCACCTGGTATTCGTTACTTGCAGCTCCTGTAATACCTCAGACTGGGGGCTTATAAGCAACACACACTGATTCCTCACGGTCCTGGAGGCTGGACGTCCGAGATCCCGGCGAGGGCAGATTTAGCATCTGGTGAGGACCCTCCTCCTGGTTCCTAGATGGACGTCTTCTCACTGTGTCCTCACACGGAGGAAGCGGTGAGGGAGCTCCCTGGGGTCTCTTTTCTAAGGACACTAATCCCATCCACGGGGGCTCCACCCTCATGACCTCATCACCTCCCAGAGGCCCCACCTCCTGACACCATCGCCTTGGGGGTAAGGGGCCCCCCACAACACGTCTGAATTTGGGGGGATGCGAACGTTCCGTCTACAGCGCCTGGGTGCGAGCGTTCTGACGGGGCGGTGAGGGTGGTGGGAGTGTGAGGGCAGCGCCTGAGTTGCAGGGCAGGAGAGAAGACCCTCCTGCAGGGGTTTTATGGACGAGAGCAGAGATGGGGGGACTCAGGCTGAAGCGGGTGTGGGGAGACAGGTACACAGCTCGGGGATGGAGACGTCAGCCTGTCTGTGCGCTGATTGGAGGGGCCTGATGAGAGAGGCGGGTACGTATAGCACCCGGGAAGGGCCTGCCCGGAGGAGGGGGCTGGGCCTCGGGCACGCCATGTGCGAGTGGGCAGTGGGGCAGGTGGGAGGGGCTGGAAGGGACGCTCCACGAAGTGCACCCCGTCCTCCGACAGAGCACGAGCATCACCTGGAAAACACCTGTTACAGGAGCTCCGCCCCCCCCCACACACCTGCCGCGTGGAATCCTGCCTTTTCCTCTCACCCCGAGGTGAGCCCAGAACACCTGGAAGTCTGAAACCAGACCGCCATCCCGGGGGAGGGGTCTTTCAGGTACCCGCTACGCTTTTTTTTTTTAATATCATCTAAATGCAAAAGCAAACGGTGCAATGCTTGGCATGTAATAGACGTTTTTCCAATTTGCTGCAGTCTTTAGAGTGTCTGATAGACCCTGAACACCCTAGCGATTTAATAACTATATCCATCCACTTAAAACCCCACAAGACAGTGTGTTTAAAATAATAATGTCGTGCGGTTTCCTTTTCTAGTTCTATCCACGTTCTCAACTCACTTCTCTCCCCGCCAGGATTCTGGGCTCTATGTTTTGTACTTAGAAATGTACCTGGCCATCCCATCATACTTGTGAAGCAAGATGTCTGTACACGAGGTGGCGGAGGTTAACTAGCCTTCTCGTGGTGATCGTTTTGCAGTCTACACAAAGTTCAAACCAATATGTCAACTATATCTCAATAAAACTAGAAAAAATAGAATATATACATTGAAATTGTACGAGAATTTACGTTTTTTGGGTTTTTTACTGTTAACAGAAGGTTTTATGTGTTTTCTGTGCTCTGACTCATCGTGAGCAGGTGTATAAATGAAAACTTTGCAAATGTTAATAACTGATGTTCGACTGGAAATGCGTCCTCTAAACGAGGTGGACAGGGCTTCCTCTCATGATGGCTCAGAGTGAACTTTCTCCCGGTTTTCCTGGGGTCTGGGGGAACCTGGTTCATGTACTTGGTGGGAGCAGAAACATGGACAGAAGGGTGTCACTTCCTTTTTAACAATCTCCCAGCACACACCTCCAGGAGGCCCTTCTTCCGTTCCGCTGTCACCGTGTCGCTCCCAGACGCACCTCTCCAGGTGACACTGGGACCCTAGAAGCCGTGTCACCTTGGGGAGCAGAGCCCAAGTATGAGGAAGGAGGCGGCACGGTGCCTCCACGGGGGCCACGAGAGGGAGGAGAAGGGGGACGCTGGAGCCAGGCACATTCCCAGGACGATCAGTTACAAGAACAAGTTTAGAGCGAAGCCGAGGACTGAGAAATGGACCCGACCCCCTTCAAACCGTGGGTGCATCAAGGACCCCGTGAGCTGGCATGAAGCCCCACGTGGGAGATCACAGGGCAAAGACAGGAAGTGGGGACTCTAGCTGGCAAGACGGCAGCCTAGGTGACTCAGGTGAGTCGGCGGGGTTTCCGCCGTGTGTGTTGAGCAGGGATAGGCATGGTGAGGAAAAGCACAGGTGCCTGGAGGAGCGAGGCATGGTTACAGTGGTGACACCCTCCTCTTTGGCAGAACTTTAAAAATCCAGATAAGTAAAAGCAACTACAAAACGAAAGCAGGTCAAAAATCCCTTTGCATCGATAGTCGCCTGTCAGATGCAGGGTTTGCAGGAGTGAAGATGGCAGAGAAAGGGGTGAGTCAACTGCCCGACGCCACGTTAGCCTCGTTCTTCCCTGGAGCCCTCCCTGAGAGCTCTGCGCCTTTCCTCATGTCCCAATCTCTCCTCGAATGCAGGTCGCTAGGTTCCAGAGGACACAAGAGCCACAGTCAAGTCCCAAATCCCAGAACACCTGGTGACCCCCAGGCCCTCAGGTCTGGAGAACATCTCCGCCGGGTGAAACGGATAAATTGGGGGTGGATTTTATTTACCTACAATGAGATAATGAGCCCACTCGGCTAGAACGAGGCTCAGGACAAAATGCTGTGAGACAGACAGAAAAGGAGAAGCAAACCTCCCATTCATTCACCCCAGAAGTTGGCAGGACAACGCTTCTAGGGTGGAAACCTTCCATTTCCTCAATGAACGTGTTCCTTACTCACAGCGCCCTTGATTACAGTCTAGTCACCTCAGAACTAAGAAAAATCCTGGTTTGTGAAGATAAAATCGAATTAGTTAACAGACGTGTTTCAATTAATCTCTATTTTTTATCGCTAACAACTCCTACAGAAAACAAGAGAACTTATAGAAAATAAACGAAAGCACAATTGTCCCTCGGTATCTACGGGGATCCGTTCCAGGACTCACCGCCGGTACCAAAATTCGCCGATGCTGCAGTCCCAGAGTCCACCTCCCGGATCCATGGTTTCGCACACACGGCTTCAACCAACCGCGGGTGGTAAACATAGTATTCAAGCTGCGGTTCACTGAATCCATGGATGTGGAGCCCGTGGATAAGGGTTGGTTGCACTGTAACCTGGAAAATCCCACCCTAAGTCATAAGGACGACAAGTGCCTTAAACCCAAGATGAGTCCAAACCAGCAGGATCCCAACGGGCTGTATGGGTGCTCTTCACCTGGTCCCCACGCAAGTCACTGCCGTCAGCCTCACAGGAGAGGGGCTGTTGGGCGAAACGGTTCTAAGCCAGGCTCCCGAATCCTCATTCTTAGGCACGTTGCCTCTAAAAGGATCTGCTGTGTCACAACAAAAAACTACTGTCCTCTCCTCTGTGGAGCTTGGCTTGAAAAGAGAGAACAATCATGGCTTACGCCAAAACCTTCTTTTCCCCTGACACCCTCGGATGCTGTGTGTGTGTCTAGGAGACACATACACGTAACGGACATCTCTTTCCATCAAATTCCTTTCCTCCCCATTTACCACCAAACAGACTTCAGGACAAGGAAAATTATCAAGGTACAGAAGGGCACTGCAAATGACCAAGGAGCCAGTTCTCCAAGGAGACGTGACAATCCTTAACTTGTACGCAACTAATAACACAGTGTCAAACACAAAAGGCACAAACTGTTAGGCCTTTGAGGAGAAAAAGATGCATCTGCTGCTACGGCTGGAGATGTCAATGCCACCCCTGTCTCAGGAACTGACAGACCCAGCAGGCGGAGGACCAGTCGGTAAGGGAGGATTGGCCTGGGCAGCACTGATTACGCCTCTACCTTCTGCTGCGTAGCTCAGTGGTTTTGGAGGTGGAATACGCATGATCAGTGGAACAGGTTTAGAATTCAGATGCCTGACTCTCGTCCACAGCGATACCTCCCCTGACCTCAGAGATGTGTGCTGATCTGACTCTCCCTCACTTCAGAGAAACCTCCTCTGACCTCACGGAGATCTCCCTTGACTTCAGAGACCTCCCCTACATACACACACGATGCCACGTGGCCTGCTCCTCAGTCCTGTACTTGCTCCTTCAAGATTCCCATGTTTCAGGGGGCCTGTCTCATCCAGCAACATATCCTGGGCACCCAGAGTGACACCCAGTCCTCCGACTTTCTCAGAGCTGCTGATGGGGCAAAAAACACTTAATGCCAGGCTGCAGGAATCCTGACACAGCTGCCCGTGTGCACCTCTGAGAGGCATCTCCAATCACTGGGCATCCGAGCACGTCCTGCACGCACACCTCGACTGGTGACAGACCAGACCAATGCCAGCGCAGAGAAGGAAAGTGCAAGTCTATTGTGCCGACCTGAGAGTTTGACGATGATGTGACTAGGGTGGAAAAAGCATATAACTGCCCTCCACGTGCTGAGAACATCTGTGTTTGCCTTAAAACAAAGACAGACGGAGGGATCCCTTGCAGCTCGGGGTCCCAGCAGGGGCACTGACACCTACCTGCTACCCCAACTCAAGGTGAGGAGAGAACCACTTTCTTTAAGTCTTTTTTTTTTTTTTAATGGCACTGTAGCTTTAAAAAGACTGCTTCTGTGAACTTGCTACACTTTTATGTTCCCGGTAAGCAAACTGAAAGAGTCTCAGGACCCGTGTTCTCCTCCAGGGAGTTACTTTACAAAAGTCACAGCATGTGAAATGAATCTTTAGAAACCAGCGATTTCAGATACGCCAAATCACGCTGAGGTCAGTGAGGCAGCCCAAAGAACTTAAAAACGCGAACACACATTAAGTATGGGAAACATTAGTTCATTGGAAAAGGGTTTTATTTCACCATAAAAATGCAAACTGGAATAAACACCATCTCTCCTAAGGCGGACGATAACAGCTATTTTTAAGTATTTCTGAGCTTCACTCAGAGAAGCCAACGATTATAAAATTTAACATGTTTGCAGCATTAAATCTGAAACGCTCCAAGTAAAAATAATTTAGCAAAACGGTTTCTTAAAAAAACCACACAGGCTAACCTTGACTAGGAACCAAAACTAATTTTAATCAACCTTTTTTTTTTTACGCTGAATTACTTGAATTTGTAGAAAAGTGAGCTTCTGGGACCCTCCGTACCACTTCCGCACCTGCCCACACCTAAAAAGACGGCACGTCTGAGTTTCCGCGTTGCAGAACGTACAGCTTCCCCGCCGATGACTTAAATGCACCAGAGCCGTTTTCCTTTGGCATCCCACCCAAACTTTGTTCCCAGTCTGTTAAACTTACAAAAGAGGGAAGAAACCAAAAAACAAAAAAACACCCGCAGGGCGAGGCTTCCTCTTTTCCATGCCCCATGGGGCTGTGGCCGCCACACCGGACAGTCCATCCCCGTGACGCGACAGGCAGCTCCCGTGAAGTGACTATGAGAGGCGTCTCCGAGCAGGTGCAGGGATTCGGCGCTGCCAGCCTGTGTGCCCAGGGTGGGGTGGTCTGCAATTCTCACGGCTGGCGGCCTACGTGTTCCTCCTGATTCAGAGAGGACTGCTGACGTTAAAGCTATTGGATCAACAGTTTTAAGAGAAACGAAAGCTCGTCACCGGGGACGATGCCTCTGAACTAGACCCACGGCCACGAGGGAGAGGTGCCTTCCTCACCAGGGAGCTCCCTGGGTGTGCTGGGGGGGGTGGCGGGGTGGCGTGGGGGGCAGCGAGCAGCAGCAGGACGTGCGCCCCCCCTCCCCCCGTCCTGGTCCTCCGGGACGGCTGCTGCCTGGGCCCTCCGTGCATTACCTGTTCCAGGTGCTGCGGTGCCGGCTGGGGGAGCCCGAGCGCGACCTCTCGCTGCGTCGGTGGCGGCTGCGCTTCCTGCCCGAGCTGCCCCTGCGGTCCCGGTCCCGGCTCCTCTCCCGCCGGCCATGCCGGTCTCTGCTGTGGGACCTCCGCGACCGCTCGTGCTCGTGCTCGTGCTCGTGCTCGCGCTCGGGGCTGGCGCTGCGCCGGCGGGGGCTCCCGTCCTGGTGCGAGCGCTTCCTGTGCGACCTTCGCTCCTTGGGCAGCCTCACGTCCTCCCGGCTGCCCGCCCGCCGCGGCCGGCTGCGCTCCCGCTTGGGCCCGTCATCGCTGCCCCGGTCCCCGCTGGCCCGGCCGCGGCCCCCGCTGGGCTCACGGTTGCACTTGTCTTGCTCGGAGCGCGCGTCCTTCCTGGGCGCGCTCTGCTCGCAGGCGGCGGGCGCGGCCTTGGGCTGCTGGTTGTTGTCGGGGATGCAGGCGAGGACGGCGGGGCACCTCTTCTCGGAAGGGCCGTCGTCGGGGGCGACACGGCGAGGATCCTGCCCCTCCTTGCTCGGGGCCTCGTCCGCGGCACCACCGTTCATGTTCTGGGCGGGACCCGCGGCCGGCGGCCGGGGCGGGTCCTCGCGCTGGGCGCCGGGCGTGGGCGTGGGCGGGGCGGCGCCCGAGCAGCCGGCCGACACGGTGTGCAGGATGTCCAGCACCGGCTGCAGCAGGTGCGCGTGCGCGGCGCCCAGACCCGCGGGCGCGCGGGCACCATCCGCCTTCTTGCTGAGCAGGATGCTGAGCAGACGCTCGCGCAGCTCGCGCTCCCGGCGCTGCAGGCCCAGCGCGCGCTCCTTCTCCTCCTCCACTCGCCGCAGCTCCGCCTCCTGCAGCCGCCGGCGCTCCTCCTGCTGCTGCAGCCGCAGCGTCTCCTCCCGCTGCTCCTGCTGCCGCAGCTTCACGGCCTGCGGGACAGAGGGGGCCGCGCCTGAGCTGGGCTCTGAACCCGCACGGACGCTCCGCGGCGCGCGGCTCTGCAGACGCCGGCCTGGGGGACCCGGCGGGTGGGCGGGCGGGCGGCCGGCTGGAGCCCGGCCTGCCGCACCTGCCCGCGCCCGGGCGTCCTGCCCAGCCGGCGGAGGAAAGCCCTGGCAAAGCTCCTCGCCGCAGCCCCGGGGCGGGCCTTCTGCGCCTGCTGTCGGTGCGAAGGTCGCCGGCCACGGGGAACTGAGATTACGGCGCGGAGGCGCGGGGCCGGGCCTGCTCAGGGTCTTCAATATTCACCATGAAACAAGAACACGCTGCCACAGGTCTCAGCGCGCCCGCCACGCTCCTTCCCGCGGACTGATCACAACTGTAACCAGACAACAGGTTAGGGTCGCCCCGCGCCTGACTCCGCGGCCCGCCTGAGCACCAGGCGCGCCCAGCAAGGTCCGTCCACGCCCCCGGCCCGGCTCGCGGCAGTTACCGGCCTGGCCTCCAAGAGAAGCAGGTGCGGGAACCGGGAGGGCCGTCCGCACAGCGCAGCTGAGACCTGTCAGCTCTGCAGCTGCGGACCGAGGGGGCGCGGCCCGGCTCCAGGCGCCTGGCTTCCCGGGGCCACGGCGAGGACCGCGCATCTTCCGGCCTCCGCCCCGACCCCCGGCAGGCCCCGGCCCAGGGCGGCTGACCTGACGGGGCCTGAGCAGCGCGGCCCCAGTGAGCCCCGGGGGTGGGCGGGCGACCCTTGGCGGGCTCTGCCCACCCCCACTTCCCGCCACCTAACCCCCCCCCCCCCCCCCCCCCGTCAGGCCGGCCCTTGCGAGGCCTGGACGTGGGGAGGCCGACCCACAGCTCCGCAGGCTCCCTCAGCACAGGGCGCGGATGTGGAGCGCCGACCCGGGGACGCCAGAAGCGTCGTCCCGCGCAACGAGCCCCACCCGCGGGCCGGGCGCCGTGTCCCGCAGGCGCGGCAGGTGGTACCTTGGCGCGGCTCAGCAGCTCGGCGATGAGCCGGATGGACTGCAGGTTGCGCTGCGCCAGCAGCAGCTTGCGCTCCTCCAGCCGGATCTTCTCCTGCAGCTTCCGCTGCTCCTCCGCCTGCAGCCTCTCCAGCTTCCGCTGGCCGCGCCGCAGCTCGCGCTCCCGCTGCCTCTGCGCGCGCCTGCGCAGCTTCTCCTCCCGCCGCCTCTCGCGCTCCTGCTCCTCCAGCTCCTTCTGCTTCCTGCGCGAGCGAGACACGGGCTCCGTGAGGCCGCGGGCCGCATGCGCGAGGGAGCGCCATCCACAGGGCACCCGGGTGGCGGCCGCGGGGCTCGGCATCGCGGCGCTTCCTCCCCGGAGAAACCTCAGTCGCATCCGGGGACCCCGAGGAGCGCGGCGCTCAGGGGCTGCGACTTTCCGGCGTCATCCGCGGGAGAGTCTCGCTGAGTGCGACCCCAGCCCGGAATCGTGAAGAAAGGGATGGATGGCCAGGGAGGCCGCAGCGGCCGCTGAGTTTTGAACAAGAGGCACCCGGATGGCGGAGGGGCGACGACGGACGGACGGGGAAAGGGCTGCGACGCAGAGCGACGAGGCCCCTCCGCTGGCCGCACGCACCCTGAACTTAGAGCCAGCGTGCTGCACCGTCCCCAGCCCCAGCGGCAGCAGAGACACCCGGCCCGGGCTTTCACACCCTGGGAACCCGCGGGCCCTGAGCGGGAGGGAATCGGCAACGTACACAGCTGCAGGAAGGTTCCGGAAGCAGCGAGCTAAGGGCAAGACCAAACACGAGAGACTGTACCGCATGGCCTTTCATAGGAAGTAGTGGAAACGACAAAGGCACGGGGACGCAAACCCGACCCGGTCTGCCTTGGGGTGTACCCCGATCAAGGGGTCCCGAGAGGACGCACTGCCTGGGGAAACCCTGCGAGATCACTGCGTACACACTCCCTGGAGACAGCGACTGTTCCATAAACACCCCCGCACCACACCCGCCAGCCTAGACCCTAACAACATCCTTCCTCGTTCGGAAATGAGGACGCCACCGAAAGCAGGATGGCTCCAGACCCCCAGGGAAGGTCTGAAGACCAACGGATGTGTCCACCCGGCACACCCGCATCTCCTGCGAGCTTTTGTTCGCTGAGTTGCCGGTGGGGCCGGCACAGCAGAGAGGCGAGGTCGCTGCGGGAAGGACCAGACACAGAGGAGACCCCTGAGGCCAGAAGGCGTACTGTCTGCAGGAGAGCCGACATCACTCCCAGGGTGCCAGGCCCGGAGGAGGCGGCGGGAGGACCCAAGCTCATCCGGACGCAGAGGAGGGGGCGGGCTGGGCACCGAGGCCGAGCTAACGCGGGGAAGCAGGACAGCTCGAGGGTGCCGGCGTCCAGGAGGCCACACACACCTGAAGGCCTCCCGCAGCAGGTGTCCGTCAAGAGCTGCGGGTCCTAGCTGCCTCACGGGCCTCAAGTGCCCACAGCTCTCAACTGTGGAGCTCATGGCCCACGGCGTGCCACGACCAGGAACGCGACCACTACTGGGCAGTTGCACTCTGTTCCTATGAACACCGAAGGACCCAGAGACGCGCGCCCGTGATGCGGCACAGACGCCGAGGCTCCGCCCCACAGCCCTGGCCACCACTGCTCACCCTGGGCGCCTCCCAGGCCCACCGCTCGTGCCAGGCCAGCCCTGCCACGCTCCGTGGCCACAGCCGAGGCGCCGCCCTGGGGCTGCGAGGCCGGGTCCTCACCAGGACGTGTCCTGCTCTGTGTCCTCCAAGGCCACTCTCAGTCCCGTTTCCCCACCCGCTTTTCCTGCCATAAGGTCAAGCAAATTGCCTTTAACGAGACCTCAGAGCTGCTTTAGGAAGGCCGTGGGGAACTTCTACACCCCCCAGCTCGGGGGCTTGTGGTCACGGCCCACCTCGAAGAGGGAGGACAAGGCCCGTTTGGGACAAGGGCGGGTGGGTGGTCCGCACACCACTTGCGCTTCCCGGTTCTGCCTGAGGGGGCCGTGCTGACGCTGCGGCCCGGTTCACTGCACGATCCCAACCGTCCCCGCCAAGGGCCGCCTCCTGAGGGCAGCCACGCAGCGAGCACAGCCTACACTCCCCGGACGCCCGTTCCTCTCTCTGCACCCACGGCCTTACTCCGGGGCTCCTGGCCCCCGACCAACGGCCACACCCTTGTCTGCAGCCCAGGCATCCCCGCCTCCCCGCGGGAGCCACGTGGGGCTGAGCAGAGAACAGCGGCATGGTCTGGACGCACTACCCTGGAACTGGGTTCCGGTGCAGACAAAGGAACTGCTACCCGCCGAGATATCTCCGCATCTGTGTTAGTGCTGTCGGTGAAGAAGGGAAAACAAAACAGGAACCCGACAGCCAGGGCAAGAGGTAAGTCAATTCAGGCAACAGATAAACAGACTGGTGAACAATGAACTGCCCAGATCACGCACACCTAAGACTGAACAACACTCTGCAAAACACACGACACCTTGAGTGTAACACACACACACACACACGCTGGAAAGAAACACCAAGCGCACAGCAGCCGTGATGGACCAAGAAGAATCTTTCCTTGTTTTCTAAAATCCAGGTAGTATCGTTAGTCAGGTTGCTCTTATAACTCACAAAGCAAAAGATAAAAGGGGGAAAGGTCGTCCCCCGAGTTTGCCGTTAGACACGTGAACCTCAGTTACTTTACAGACCTAAATGAGGCGTTTTTGCAAAAACCCGCCAACGTCATCAGTTCTCTACTTCACTTAAAAGCAGCTTCAGCCTGAACGCAAAAACCTGCAAAACAGCCAAGACTCCGTGCCTGTGTCAGCAGGACCCGCGCATGGCACTCAGGGAGGCTCGGAGGGGGAAGGCCCGTCCAGGGCACTGGGCAGGGCCACGCGGGTAGGGGGCTTGGCCCCGCCGCCCGCACATGCGCACACGGGTGCGCGCACGGGGCCCAGGCGGGAGCCCCGAGCGGCCCGGGCCGCACGCACCTCTCCTCGGCCCTCTGCCTCTCCTCCGCCTCCTTCTCCCGGCGCTTCTGCTCCTCCCGCTGCTGCTCCAGCTCCTGAAGCTTCTGCCGCTCGAGCTGCCGTTTCCTGATGGAGGCGTCGCTCAAGTGTTTGGTCGAATCGAAAGAAACCTTCAGAGGGAGAACGGGGCAGGTTGCGGCGGGTCCGGCGACCGGAGAGCCTCCTTGAGGGCGACAGCCCCGCCCGCGCGAGGCCGGCTCCCCCAGACTCAGCGCAGGGAAGGGGCTCCCGGGACGCCCTCCCCT
The DNA here is from genome assembly GCF_951394435.1 of Stenella coeruleoalba. Lineage (NCBI taxonomy): Eukaryota > Metazoa > Chordata > Mammalia > Artiodactyla > Delphinidae > Stenella > Stenella coeruleoalba. Next base: position 1,478,206 of record NC_137152.1, read on the forward strand.
GCGTGGCCACGGGCCCCGAGCCTCACGGTCAGCGCTCAGGACCCCACTTCTCCCGAGAGGGGAAGGGGACCACGAACCACAGGGACAGCGCCGGGAGCACGAGCGTACCCGGAGGTCCGACGCCCTGCCCCGGTACCGGCGGGAAACGCGCCCCTCTCCCCTCCTGCCACAGGGCCCCGGGGCCCCGAGGCCGGCTGCCGCGCCTCCCCCGCCCAGGCGGCACGGGGCACAGTGCGCGGCCGTAAAAGAACCGTCGCCTCGTTTCAAGGGACGTTTGGGGGCCCGGCTGGAGCTCCTCCCAGGGCGACCGTCACCCTGGCAGCCACGGGAGGACGTTCGGCTCCCTCGCGCGCCCTGAAGACGCAGGCTCTGTGAGAGAAGCACGGGGCCGCCTGCTCCCCTGCCCGCGGCTGCCGTCCTGCAGGTCGCGGCCTGCCGCGGGGACCTTCTCCACGGGGCCCTGCCCGCGCTGCAGGGGCCCCTCCCTCACCTTGATGTTGCAGGCCACGGCCTTGCCGTCCTCGCCCTTGTACATGAGCTTCATGCCGCGCAGGGCGCTCATGGCCTGGATGAAGCCCGCGTACTCGCGGTACTGCACGTAGGCCTCGAAGTTCAGGTGGCCCCCGAAGCTGAAGGTGTGGAAGTTGCGGCCCGTCATCTCCTCGCGGTAGGGGTCCAGCATGGGGATGTCCACGTTGCGGATCTCCCCGAAGCGCTCAAACACCCGGACCAGCACCTCCTCGCTGGGCTTCTCGGAGCCCGACTCCTTCAGGGCGAACCACTTGCAGGGCAGCCCCTCCAGGTGGATGGTGTCGGGCCGCTCGCCCGGCAGCGTCTCGTTCATGTCCTTGGCGTCCCGGAAGAAGGAGTCCCAGTCGTGGCGGGTGGGGAAGTCGATCTTGAACTCGGCGGCGCGCACCTTGAGGATGTCGGAGAAGCCGCTGAGCTTGATGGTCTTGCCGTCCAGGCAGGCCAGGAAGGCCCTGACCAGGCTCTTGTTCTCCACCTCGCCCTCGAAGCGGATAAAGTCCATGGTGCTCTTGGAGATGCGCAGCGCGGAGAACTGGTGGTCGCGCACCATGCCCTTCAGGCGCTCCATCACCTCCCAGTTGGAGATGGACTTGCCCGGCTGCTTCAGCTGCGGGAGCGCCACGCTGATGGTCATTTTCGTGATGGGCTTCAGGTACAGGCCGTAGGGAGGGCACAGCTCCACCGCCTCGGACGTGTCGTGCACGATGGTAGCCGCAGCCATAGCCGGGACCTCGGGCCTGAAAAACACGCGTGCGCGACGGGTCAGGGCCGGGCACCGGGCCGAGGTGTCCCAGGCTGGCCGGTGCCGCGGGCCCGGAGCAGGGAGGCAAGTCTGCTTGCTCTCTGTACGTCAGGCACACGGGCCTCTACAGAGGGAAAGGCCCTCGCCCGAGACGTTGGTGCTTTTAATGAGATTACACTAAAGCAGGGGAGAAAACGGGCCGACAAAACGTTTAGGCACAGCTGGCAGCCCGACTCCTCCAGCAGCGCTGACCTGCCCCCAGTACCCAGAGGCAGCTCTCCCGGGGCCAGGGCAGTGGGAGCCCAGCTCGGCGGGGTCGGTCGCTGCCCTCAGCGAACACGGGGCAGGCCGGCTCCACCGGCCACCTCCACCAGAGGGTGCACACACCTCACGGGGGAGGGAAGGGACGGCCCAGGACAGGCATCTGGGAGGGTCTGTGGAGGAGGTGGCCCTGTGTTTCCACGGAAGAAACAGGAAAGAAGTTTCAGGCTGAAAAAAACAGCCAAGGGCCATCGACTTCAACTTCCCCACTGTGGGCGGAGGCACCCTCTCTGTTCCCAGATAAAGCATAAAAAGTGACCTTTCGGAAACCGGGGGAGGGGAGGGAGCCCCTCCTCCCCTCCTCCCCCAGCTCTTTCCACCTGCTGGGAGACGTGCCTGCTTCCAGAAAGCCTGACCCACGGACACCAAGCCCTACAGGTGGCGGCCTCAGCCGGTCTGCCCGCCCACCCGCTAGCTCTCGGAGCTCCCGCCCCAGATCCAGGAGGAACCCCAGGGGTGCGGGCGTCCCAGCTGGAGGAAAGCCACGTGGCAGGGTCAGGGGCACTGCAGAGGAGCTCTGGCCTGGTTTGAGACCTGTGACTCCCCGCTCCACAGGACCCCAAAGGCCGCAGGGAGGGCCCGAACCAGAGCCCCGGACACCCTACCCCCTCCCCCGCCTGCCTGCCGGGAGCCCTGGTACTCCCAGCTTCCCTGTTGCTTGGCTTCTCCTGCATCCTGGGCGCGACCCCCAGCCCCTTCGCTGCCCGGATACCCCCAGCTAACCCTACGCGGTGCCCAGTACCTCCAGCCCCTCTAACTGTCCCCCCCGCCCCTCAGTTCCCGCCTTCCCTGTCCCGGGCCGCTGCCTGTAACCCCCGCCAACCCCATTAACCTCGGAACCCCCAGCTCCCGGCCCCCCCAGCTCCCGGCCCCGCCTCCTTCCCTCTCTGTCACCGGCCCTGCCCTCACCCCCCGCACCGCCCCTCCCCGGTACCAGTGGCCTCCTGGGAACCCCCGTCTCCCCGGACGCCTTTGGCTCTTCTCCCAGCCCCCAGTGTCCTCGGCCCCAAGATCCCCGCAGACCTCGGCCCCTGCTACCTCGTCACCCCAGGTGCCCCTCCCCCGGCTCCTCACAGACCTAGGCCCTCGATTCCCAGACTGCAGGTCCCCAGGCCTACGACCCCCGCCCCCAGGCCGCCCGCAGACTCCCGACCTCTGGGTCCTCCGCCCCTGGGTCCCTGTTCCCGAGAGCCCCGCAGACCCCGGCCCTCTGATACCACGGCCACTGGGTCCCCGCTCCCAGACCCCCGCCCGGCTCGCGGGCGGAGGCGGCTGCGGGCGGCGCTCACCGGAGCGGGGTTCCGCCTGCGTCCCAGGCCGCCGCCGCCCTGGCCCCAGCTCTCCGCGGGCCCCCGACGACCCTGGCAGGCGCGGCCTCCCCGCCCGGCGTCGCGACCGTCCACCGGAGGCAACCCCAACGCGACCCGCCGCCACCGCCGCCGCCGCCGCCGCCGCCCGCCCCTGTGACGCATATCCGCTTCCGGCGCCGGGGCCCGCGGAAGCGGCCGCGCGGCGGCTCCCTGTTTCTCCTCCAGGCCCTGGTCCCGCCTTCAGAGGCGGGACTTCCGGAGACGACGGGGTGGTGCAGGCCGGGGCCTCCCCTCCCCCCCCCGGGCTTTGCACTGCTCATGCGCGAGCCCACCCCGCCCCCAGGCCGCTACCTGTGTTCAGGTCCAGGCGGAGGCCACACTTGAGGCAGGAGTGTGAGGCCACCTGCCTTAGGACCGGGACCAGGTGTTCGGGCCTAAATTTCTATTATAATTATGCATCGCACATAATATGTAATATAATTTCGTTATAAACTATTACCTAATTACATATTGATTATTTTATTTACTATAGGAATTGATTCGTTGCATAACGTTATTATATTATAAGGTAATTACATCTACATATGTAATACAATGTTAGTGTAAACATATAGTATTTTTACATTTTGAATGTTTTACATTTTAACATTTATTTTTCTATAATATTTATTTTTAATATCTGAAAATGACACAAATTACATATCGATTATTTTTACTTACTTGACATATACTTTATGTATTTTATCATTTTAAGGTGAAGCCTAATAATATCTAAAATTTAAATGTAAATAAGTAATAATATGCTTTAGGTGTTATATGCAACGTATTTCATATGTAATGAACTTTTGCATAACTACATGTTACATATATTTTATGCATAATAATATACATATAATTTTATGATATAAATTAACAAATGACAATTTGTTAAGCTCCCACTTTGTGCCAGGCGCTGCACAAGGCATGTGATTCTGATGCCCCAAATATGTCACAAGTCCCCACATTGAAAATCCAGGGTTGGGGGCTTCCCTGATGGTGCAGTGGTTAAGAATCCGCCTGTCTAATGCAAGGGAAACGGGTTCGAGTCCTGGCCTGGGAAGATCCCACATGCGGCAGAGCAACTAAGCCCTGCGCCACAGCTACTGAGCCTGCGCTCTAGAGCCCATGAGCCGCAATCACTGAGCCCGCGTGCTACAGCTACTGAAGTCCGTGCGCCTAGAGCCAGTGCACAGCAACGAAGACCCAACACAGCCAAAAATAAAAATAATAAGTTTATTAAAAAATAAACAACCCAGGGTCGGAGAACAAGAGCACAGACCCTCTGTTTTTCAACACGGAAAGTGCCAAAGCATTTGCTTCAGAAGGGGCGAGAGTGGGTAACTCCACCCTATGTCAGGTGGAGTTTTGAAAAGAGGCTCCTGGGTTTTTGCTGGGTGTCTGCTATGGGTGAGATATGTAGTCGAATTAAATGCTACCCATATAGTCAAATATAATCATGACATCCACCTGACAAGGAGGAAACGGAGGCTCCAGGGTCCCCCAGGTAGGGGGGTCCCTCTTTGAACACAGGCAGGCTTCTCATTGGGGTATGTATCTTTTCTGCTTTCTTTTGTCTTCTTCTTCTGGAGAACGTAAAGGTGTTTGGTGTTCCCTTGAAAGCCGTTCTCCCAAAGGCTGCTTGCATGTGGATGGCTTGCTTATTTCCCTGGAGAACAGTTAAATTTGGAAACTGCTTTTCCGCTGTGTTCTACCAAGCAATTTGCAAAGTGAATTAAGAAATGAGGTATTCACTTCTTCGGGAGCGGCAAGACTAAGAGATGATTGTAATAATTTGGGAAATGTTCAAGGAAAATCCTTTTACAGTTTTGAGCAAAATGTTCCTCCAGGGGATGTACCCCAGAAACAGAAAAACAAAGTTCCCAATTACCTGTAGCCCGAATCCTTTGTCCTGGCGTGATATATGCGTGGGTATATAAATCCCTCTCGTTGGGCATGACGGGGACCTGGGAATAGGATGAGATATCGCTCCCAGGATTATATGGCAACGGTGAAGGAATTCTGTGGTTGTAATTTAAGTCTATAATCCACCGATTCAAGCTAATGGAAGGAGAGATTATTCTGGATGGGCCTGACCTAATCAGGTGTCGGAGTCAGGGCTAAGACGTCGGAGAGCTTTGAAACAGCAGAGGAGCTGCCTGGTTGCCTCGAGGGAGCAAACTGCCTGGTGGAAAAATACCACTTGGCAGGGATTGGCAGGTGGCTTCTGGGAGATGACGGTCTTAATGCCCCAACACAAGAAACTGAAATTCTTCCAACAAGCACTGAGCTTTGAAGAGAGCCCAAGCCCCCAGTGAGACCCCTAGCCCCGGCTGACACCTTGATTTCAGCCCGGTGAACCCTTGAGCAGAGGACGCCATTAGCCCGGGGCCTGGACGCCTGACTTAGGGAAACTGGGAGATGGTAAACATCTGTTGTTTATAGCCTCTACGTTTGGAGCCCTTTGTTACCCAGCCATACATGACTACTACATCTGGAATCAACATATGGATCCTCAGCCCTCCTTCATCACAGAAAAACATGCCTCTTTACCCCACGCAGAAAATGACCTCCTCTCGTGCTTAAATAAGCAGTGATTTTCTTATCATCACTCGATTCAGTTTTTAGGACTGCTGTAACACATTACCCCAGACAGCACAGAAACGTACCCCCTTCAGACCAGAAGCCTGAAATCAAGGTGTGGGCTGGGTGGGTTCCTTCTGAGGGCTCCAAGGAAAGCTCTGTCCCAGGTCTGTCTCCTGGCTTTGGGTGGTTTGCTGGCGATCTCCAGTGTCCCTTGGCCTGTGGCAGCTTCCCTGCCATCTCTGCCTCTATCCTCAAAGGATCGTCCTCCCTCTGTGTGTGTGTCTCCGTCTTTTTCTCATAAGGGCCCCGTACACATTAGATTAGACCCACCCTCCTCCGCTGTGCCCTCATCTTCATGTAACTAATTACAGCTGATGCAGAGGTACTCAGGTTCATGCTGGATGTAGGCATTCGATGAGGTACTGCGAGAATTGAGAACAGTAAGCTGGACACCTGTTTCTGAACCCAGAGCTACTCCAATTCTGGCTTCCATCTAGATTCGGATACTTCCCTCCAGGTTAGACACCTTCCCCCCTCTGCATCAGCATTCCTTTCACTTTGAGCCATATCGAGGGACCCTGTTAATCCATTCCTTCGAGAAAAGTGCCTGGTGTTAGTATGGGCATCTATAAATGTGTGTATATATGTATGCATACATCTATCTATCTGTTCATCCATCCATCCACCCACCCATCCATCCATTCATCTACCCATCTATCCATCCATCCATTGACCCATCCAGCCACTCATCCAACAACCCATCCATCCATCCATCCATCCATCCACCTATCCATCTGTGTGTCCATTCACCCTCCACCCATCCACCCATACGTCTGTCCATCACCCATCCATCCATGTACCCACCCACCCATCCATCCATTCATCTACGCATCTATCCATCCATCCATTGACCTATCTGTCCTTTCATCCAACAACCCATCCATCCATCCATCCAACCAACCATTTGTCTGGCTATCCATCCATTCATCCACCTGTGTGTCCATTCATCTGTCCATTCATCCTCTACACTCCATCTGTCTGTCTCTTCATCCATCCATCCATCCATCCATCCATTCATCCGTCTATCCACTCATCCACTGGTGTACCCACCCACCCACTCATCAGCCTATCTGTCCACTCACCCATCCATTCACCCATCCTTCCATCCACCCACTCACCCACCTGTCCATCTGCCCATCGATCCACCTACCCATCCAGCCATCCCTCTCTCCATCCACCTCACAGATCCACGCCTCTCAAGACTTTATTCAAAACAACCCCTTTCCACCAGGTGGCGCACCCACCTCCTTAATGAACACTGGCAAGAACTCCACCATATTAATCCTCTGGTCTGGATGTGAAGCCAAGGTCTGAAGGGTCATCCATCCTCAGCAAAGTAGTCATTTCCCATGAACATTCCCCTATTTATGGAGTCCACCTTCTGCCACTCAGTCTCCTGTTAGATCATTTCTTATTTATTCCAGAACTTTCTACGCAATGTATCATGCCGTAAGCAGCACAATAGAAAGAAAAAGGCACCCCACCATTGAAGACTGCAGAAATGCACTCTCGCCTCTGCTGGTGCTGGCGGTACAAATTAGCCTGATGTTCAAAAGTAAATTCCACAAAATCTCTCAAGTACCATGTTTAAAGTGCTCACATTCTCTTTGAGTCTCCAGCCTCAGTGTTGGTAATTCAGACTATAGAATTATTCCCCACAGATATACAAAAGCATATGTGTAAGTTCTGCATACGTGCGCGTGTGGCCACACACACACAGGTAGTATGCGTACATAATGTACATATGTGTGTATATACATATATATGTGTGTGTGTGTGTATATATATATGTAGTCCCTGTAGGTATAAAAGGCATATGTGCAATTAATGCTTCTGGCTGCATTAGAAGACCTGACATTGGAAACAGCCCTAACGCACACACACAGGACGCTGGGTAAGCCGTGACAGCAACCTCTATGCTGAGTCAGGCACAGATATACTCACCCACTCACTCTCTGAGTGTTACATGAAGACCTCATGCTGCAGACGTGTTACACGCCCCCGCTGTTGTGATGATACGGTGGTACTCAACGGTGACGTCAGACTGTGGGATCAGTAGTTTGGGGTGGGTGACTGCATCACTGTCGAAGATGGAGAAAGGGGATTAGGTTGGGATAAAGGACTCAGGGATTGATCAAGGGTGTCTGGTTGGGTTACAAGGGTCAGGGGTGGTGGGATAAGAATGACTCTGAGGTCCCAGGCTCTGGCCACCGGGTGAGGTCAATGACATGCACTGAGGGGAAACCAACAGAAGAAGGTGCAGTTTGGAAGAGGAAGGAGGCAGGTGGGTCCAGGAGGGTTGACTTAGCTTGGAGGTGCCTGCAGCCTTAAGGGAGCTGTCCTGTAAACTCAGGAGCCCCGGGTGAGTCTAGAGCAGGAAAAACCATGATGTTGGAGGTGCATCCCCGGTACAGGAGAAGATACTGGGCACAATTCAACCATCCACCCCCCAATTCATCCATCCATCCATCCATCCATCCATCCATCATCCATCCATCCGTCATCCATCCATCAGCCATCCATCATCCATCCAGCCACCCATCCATCCATCCATCCATCCATCCGTCATCCGTCCATCACCCATCCATCACCCATCCATCATCCAGCCAGCCAGCAAGCCAGCCACCCATCCATGCATGCACGCATCAATGTGTGACCATATGCACAGAATATTGTCCACTAGGGAAACTCACCTGAACCTCAGCATCCAGTATTATTGGTACTCAACCACGTGGCTGTCCTTTAGTCTCCAGCCCCCTCCAGACGTTCAGGATACTAATGTTTGTAGTCTCCATCTTCTCCTGGAGTTTGGAACTGATATGGCATGTCCCAAAGTCCCCATCATAAATCGCATCGTTAAAGGGTCCAGCAGCCAACGTCCCCAAGCAAACAAAGACACGCCTATGAAGCGGGACACTGCAGGGGCCTGGAGGTCGCCTCTCGGGAGTAGAGGGCAAAGACAGGCCTGTCTCTGGGTCAGGTTAAGTCTTCACTACGCACAAGCAAAGCACAGGAGTGCTACAATTTATGGCAGTGCTTTGAAGGAAGATGAGAAAGGGTGACATAAAGCCTGGGGAGGGCGAGGGTGGGGTCCCCTCATGAGAACAGGGCGAGAGCTTTAAGGGCAGTACAGCAGGGCTTGTGGAAGGTAGTTGAAGGGAACGTGGCCTCCTGGTGCAAAGAGGCACCCTCTGCACAAGCCCAGACAGGAGTGGCCAAATGTCCTTATGGGACTTTCCCTGGAGGAGATCAGAGAGCCCTCCGGTGGGGTCCCCAGGACAACGAGATCCTGGCGGGTCCAGGAGAGGCTGAACCATACACCAGCCGTCAACACCCAAGTGGAGGCTGCGGTTATATCTTGCTGCGTTAAGATCGATTTCATCTCCCACTTCCCCTCGCCTGTGTGGTCCATCATACAATCGCAGAGAGACACACAGTGTTTCCTGGAGCAGAAGGTTGGTTTAGCAAGGGCCCTCCCTCCTCACTCTGTGCAAAGATGGACTGTATTTTCAGGGTGGTTGTTCCCAGTCTGTAGACATGAGTAAAGTGTCTTCATGATTTGGTGCCTTCCCCATTATTTCTCAAGAACGTTCCTTAAATCTCTACATTATTTCCTCCCCAGATCTGCATAATTAGAGCTGGAATTTTTTTTTCTTTTTTTTAGTAAACGGTACCAGCCTCACCTCTCCAAGTCTTTGGAAGGAAAGGTATTATGTGTGTGGTTCTCTCGGAGACTTTCTCCCACCGTCCCTTTCTCTTCCCCCGACTGCACTACAACACGTTAATCATCTGTGAGCTTGGGTTTGCAGATACAGAGACCTAAGGGGTGGTCGACAGGAGACAGACACCACCCCAGTCACTGGAAGTGGTCTGGAGGTGAGGTCACCAGGAGAGATGATCCGTGTCTAGCCCTGTTAATGATGAGATCACAAGAATCAAATACACTCCATGAGAAAGGACCCAGGGTACCACGACAGGTTACCTAAGGTTGCTTAGGAACAGGGGGAGTGGGGAGATTTCATTGACAACATAGACTGATGAGAAAATGCTGCTTCCTGTGTTGCAGAATCCGGGAATTCATTAGATGTTGATGTGCAAGTGATATTTTAAGGAGATATGCTATGGGGGGGGTGGGGTCTTATATGCTATGGGGGGGTCTTATTTCCTGTGTGAGGAGGAGAAAATCAGATGTTGTGAAGATCAGAGCAGAGGGCAGTCTCGGAGCAGGAGATAAAGGTACAAAACTGAGATAAAGGAGAGTCCCTCCTTTCACAGAAATGTCGTCCTCAGGTCTGTCACCAGCGTGCGGGCCTTCCCTTTTCTCTTTAGGGTAACTGGGGTGTAATTCAGAACAGAGTGGAAGGTGTTTGTCCGGGATGAACAGAACCAGGAAAAAGCATGGGCTCCAGAGCCAACTGTGTAGCGATGGTCAACTGGAAGTTTCCAGTGGCAGGTGACAGCTGGGGGTGGGGGAGGCCCAGGACTGTGGCCCACACCACGAGGCCCCCAACAAGTGAGGGCTGCCAGACAGACTCACAGACAGGGCCCAGTCCTGAGAGGTCGGCGAGAGAAGGACTCATCCTCGGGGACTGGGCTCTCGCCTCCTGGAGCTGGACCCTGAGGGCGACGGGGGGAGTGGGTAAGCGTTGTGTGGACTGAAAAAAATGCAGAACCTAAAAGTTGAGAATTATGTTTTATTTGGTGGACTTGCTGAGGACTTAAGTCCGGGAGGCAGCGTCTCAGAAGGCTCTGAGGCACTGCTTCCAAGAGGTCGGGGAGGGGCCAGGGTATCTAGGGGTTTTTGCAACAAAGACCAGGTGGTCAGAACATTAGAAGGTCACAGTTAATTAAAGAAAACCAGGCATTTCAAGTGCATGAATTTAGCGCGTTTCTATGCATGGGGAGATGCAAGAGTCTGGGCTCATCGAAATCATTCCTTTGATGTGCACCTTAGCTGTCCGGGACCAGCATCCTGTTTTTCTCCACCCTGAGTCCCCCCAGGGTGCACCGTTGGGAGTGGCTGTTGTGGCCTCATGGCCGCAACATCCTTTATTTACTGAAAGGGCAGGCAATATTTTTCATTCACGGTTGCAAGAATCCCAGCGACCAGTGAACTGAACTAGGGTCCAGTGTTAGAGCACTGGCCACCTTTGTCCTCTCCATCCACCCACCCATCCTTCCTACATTTCTACTGGCCCAACTTCGATGGATGAATGCTCATCAAAAATATTCTCAAAGTCTCCTTCTTCACCCATCTCATCTTAGGTTGAGAGAATTGCCCCACTTGACAAAATTCTCTTGACCAAGGGACCATCAACCTCTCATAATGTTTTACTTCACCTCATGGGTCCCATCCTTATTTAAAACGCTAATGTTTTGTTCCTTGTGGATTTTTGCATCAATTTTTATTGTTGTCAGTGATCACATGACATGAGCATCGTTACGCTGAAGACTGAATTTGGGGCACAGTAGTTTTCTTTTATTTTGCCCCCCCCAGGACGTGCAATCAACAAACCCAGGGAAACTCTCACCAGTAGTGCTGGGTTTTCCCCCCCACAGCTGGGTTGCCAGCCCCGTTCAGTCACCCAGGTTTGCTCAGAGGTGGGGCTCCCCAAGGTAAGAGGATAGCTCGGGCCGGCTCTTCATTTCCTGCCTTTTTTCTGTTCCATTTGCACCTCATTGCTCACTGGACATCCTGTGGACATGACTGACATGCAGAAGTCCAGGGATGTTTAGAGCTGGAGAAAGTGTTACCCGCCGCGTTCCCCTTCTCCCTCTACCCACTGTGGCCAGGACCACCACGCCTGGCTCTCTCCATAAACCAGCCAGTTCCCTAGCATTCACTGTACCACCCTCTGGTCCCAGGCAGCTGCAGAAACGCAAGCTGGCTTTGTGATTTTCTTCCTCGCGCACGGAAAGCTGTGAGGGTAAGATCAGCCTGGACGCAGGAACAATGGTATCTGCTCAGTCTTCTTGTCGGCAAACCGAAAGCTGAGCACCGCCTTCTCACTGGAAGACTTGTCCACGGAAAGTTAGCACCTTCCTGAAGCTCAGAAGAGCGAGCCTTTTCGGTAATGAACACCTCCCAGCCTGGGTATGAAACAGACAGCAGCCCCAAGCCTGCCTGCCTCTCCACAAAGGCAGCAGCAAGAACTCAGCCACCTGCCCTGGTCCAACGTCCCGTTTTAGCAAACGTCATCATCGTGTTTCCCTGACACCTTCCAGGGGTGACTGCGTCCCCGGACAAACACCGCAGGGTCCGCATCCCAGACAACAGCCTGTCTGTGGGACAGATGTCCCCCCTGTGACCAAGCCTGGACCCCACCGCAGTTTGTCACCCGAACCCGTTGCATTCCATCAGTGTCTACGCAAACCAGCCGACGCCAGTAGATAAAAACAGACAAGACTCCACCTCATAAGGCTGTGGATTCACTCATGGTGGCTGACCGAATGGCCGCCACTTCTGGGTCTGCGTTTCGGATGCGACGTGGAAACGAAGAACTCGGACTCAGGGCACAGCGCGCCACACGAGCTGGTCCCAGGACCCGCTGGATTTTTGTAAATGTTCGCAGGCTCATTCCCGGTGGTTCTATCACGTGGACCACCTGCATGGTCTTACGACGTTCACTGGCGCAGTGACCATTGGCAGAAGCGCTGGACGGCTGCCCAAGGCGTATTAGGAGTGCAGACAACGGCCCTCCTTCCCCACCCTGGTCCCTAAGAAGCTTAATTTAAAACCAGGTATTTTTCTTTACTGCGGTGACCCACAGAACATGTAACTCACCATGTAAAACGTACAGCACATTCACAATGTTGTGTAACCACCACTTCTCTCTGGTTCCAGAACCTTCTCATCCCCCTAAAGGAGACTCTGTCCCCATGAGCTGTCACTCCCCATCCCACTGCCCCAGCCCCTGGTAACCAGGAACCCACTTTCCAACTCTGTGGGTTTGCCTGTTCTAGAAACTTCTTACCAGTGGAATCCCACACTGTGTGTCCTTCTGTGTCTGCTTCTCTCACGCGGCATCCCGTGTTCGAAGTTCATCCATGTTGTAGCCTGTGTCAGGGCTTCCGTCCTTTTCATGGCTCAGTTTTCACCCCAAGGAAAGAAAGCCAGTTATTTTTACTCTAAAGAGAGCAGCAGGGCATTCTGCTGGTTTTTTAAACTGGGTTTGTTTTCAGTAGATGTTCTGGGAACAGGTCAGAGCAGAGAGCATCTGCCTACACACTTTCAACTAGCATGGGCCCGTGGACCTGTGGGGCAGGACGGTACAATCTTTCCAGGTGTAGAAACCTGCCCAGTGCGTTAACTATCACTGGGGACTACCACGGGTTTCAGAGCTATCCCTCTAACCACCCAAAAGAGAAAGGGCCCTGCTTACGGATGGGAGCTGGGGAATTTTTAGGGACCAGATAGCGTTTGTGCTTCGCTTTGCATCTCTGCATTTCTCTTGGGTCCTGCTGTGATCTGCTCCCTGCAGACAGGTTTTCTCCATTCTCCATGTGGAGCAAAGAGGCAATCCCTCCACCTCTCAGCATACAAGGTTATCTATTTGTGACGGTTACTGTTATGTACCCACGTGGCTGGGCCACAGTGCCCAGATATGGGGCCATATATTTTCCTGGATGTTTCTCCGAAGCTATTTTGTGAGTGAGATGAACATTTACATCAGTGGACTTTGAGTAAAGCAGACTGCCCTCCCCAGTGTGGGCGGGCCTCATCTAACCAGTTGAAGGCCTCAAGTGAATGAAAACCCATCTTCCCTGAGCCAAAAAGGAATTCTGCCAGCAGATGGTCTCTGGGCTTCAGCTGCAACCTCAGCTCTTCCCTGGGGTCTTCAGCCTGAATATCTGAGACTTGCACCCTGACAATTGCGTGAGCCAATTCCTTAAAATGAATCTCTCTCCACACCTATACATCTGATGGGCCCAGTTCAAATCACGTGTCTCACCTCAGCGTCTGCCCCGATGCCATCGGTAGGTCTAGCCAGAGGTCCTGCCCCCTTTCCAGGGGCAGGATCCTGGAAAGCACCGTCGGGAGATGACAGGACAGCCCTGACTGTTCCTGCTGTGGGAGGTGGGGGCCAATCCTTGGTGTCACCCCGGTGAGCAGGGCAGCATCCTCTGCTTGCCCCCCACCCCCTAATCCCACCCCCTACCTGCTTGTGAGCAGAGACCCTGCCTGAAAGATGCAGACACACAGGGAACCCAGAGAACCGGGGAAGCCCTGCAGGGCGACTGCTGATTGTTCAGAAACACGGTAGACCCCACAGCAGCTGCTCCTTCTGCAGATCCAGCACGAAGATGGGGGACAGGTGGTCAGAGATCCCCGCCTCTTATCTAAGTGCCAGGGGAAGGGTGTCCTTGGGACTGGAGTGGTCAGAAAAGTTACGAGTAGGAAGGACAGCATGGAGAATTCTTAACAGGCAAATTAAAATCAAGAGCCAGGGCAGTAAAGATGGGAGGTCACCCATCATTAAATCCATCAGGAAGGGTCAAACTCCGGCGGAATAGTGAGGTAAAAGGATTAAAAGATAATTTAATACCGAATATATTATTACATGAATGTGATATAACATATGTATGAGTTACAGGAATATATATAAAGTGTATGAATGTAGTATATATATGGTGTTTGTGTATAGACACACATACGGTGTATACACAGATTACATTATCTATGTGCATGCCATATTTATTATTTCATATCTCTACACATAGTATATTTGCAACATAAATTCCATGAAGAAAACCAATAAAGCAGAAACAATAATCAAAAAAAAAAATAAACAAAAATATCCCTGTACTGAATACAGCTGTGCAAAGCAGAGCACCCCTCCCCCAAGGGAAAAGAGACCCAGAAATTCCTCTTGGTAATTTTTCTTAAGTACTGAAGATAAAGAACATCGTCTAGAACCCAAGAAAAATAAACAGATTCTTTACAGAAACAAATCCTCAGTCATCCCCAGAACCAAATACCCAAACATCTGAAGCACCAGGCCTCTCCAGTTTTTTTTGGGGGGGGGGGTGCCGGGGGCAGGGGCTGTCTATCTAGTTTTGACAGGGAAAGGTTTTCCACCCCAAAATCCTATGCTGGAAAAGGTGTCATCTTGGAAGCACAAAATTGCAGGCATGATTCAAAACATGCTCCTCATGTTCCCTTTTTGGAAAAAAAAAAAAAATCTCATAAAACTAACTCTGGCCAAAGAAGAGAGGAAGTGAAATCTAGAATTTTAGAGTGGAAAAGCTTTGGTACACAGTAATTGGCAGTTTGCCATAAAAAATAAAGAGTTTAACAAAAAGCATTTTGAATGTGTAATATATAAAAATACACAATGCACTGGCATAATTACATTGTAATTAATAATTAATGGTAATGGAGTAATATTATACATATTAGTTGTTATGAACTAATATGAACATTATATATTTTTAACCTTTTTAAAATTGAAGTATAGCTAATTTACAATGCTGTGTTCATTTCTGGTGTACAGCAAAGTCATTCAGTTTATATATATATATATATATAAAATATAGTTCCCTGTGCTATACAGTAGGTCCTCGTCGTCTATCTTATATATAGTATATATAGTAGTGTGTATCTGTTAATCCCAAACTCCTAATTTAGAACACAATGTATTTTTAAAGTACAATATAGAAAACACTGACTTTGAAATAAAAGATGTAAAATGTTTCAAG
The DNA here is from genome assembly GCF_951394435.1 of Stenella coeruleoalba. Lineage (NCBI taxonomy): Eukaryota > Metazoa > Chordata > Mammalia > Artiodactyla > Delphinidae > Stenella > Stenella coeruleoalba. Next base: position 1,493,491 of record NC_137152.1, read on the forward strand.
AAATATAGGATCTAGCTCTGGAATACCCGACTGTATTCTCATCCCACAGACTGGGGTCCACAGTGGACTGGGGTCCGCTTTGCATGATAATAATAATTTTTTTAAAAACAGGATTCCATACAGTTACTTCTCACTGCAAATGCAACTGTCAGCAGGGAAAGGTTGATATTTGCAAAACACTGAAATAATAATTCCTGAAAATAATTCAAGCAAGTGTAGCATGAGAAATAGAGGGCATGAAACAAAGTAATAATACTTTTAACAGTAAATGCAAAGATGTTCCATTCTAGGAGCCCAGACTGTTTTTTTTTGTTTGTTTGTTTTGTTTCTTGTTTTGTTTTTTTTTTTTGCGGTACGCGGGCCTCTCACTGTTGTGGCCTCTCCCGTTGCGGAGCACAGGCTCCGGACGCGCAGGCTCAGCGGCCATGGCTCACGGGCTTAGCCGCTCCGCGGCACGTGGGATCTTCCCAGACCGGGGCACGAACCCGTGTCCCCTGCATCGGCAGGCGGACTCTCAACTACTGCGCCACCAGGGAAGTTTATCTCCATTCCTACCGCCAATTTTCTCCAGTGGGCGTTCTTTTTACAATTAGAAGAAAAGTGATTAAGAAAAACTGAAGCAGAGGCAGCAACAAGGCAATAAAGGTGAAGCCCACAGCAGGGAAAGAAAACAATTTTGGAAAGGCGCAGCTGATGTGAAAGTCTTAGAAAATGGCAACTATAACTAGAAAGAATCATTTTTTCCACTTGTTGCCCCACGTACTTGGAAAATACCACAAACTTTATACAGCTTCTTTTATGCTGTTATGTTTTTGTTTTTATTTTATATTGGAGTATAGTTGATTGACAATGTTGTGTTAGTGATACAAGTTCTATTTTATTTTTTTAAAGAATCTAAAAAGGAGTGGGTATATGTTTTTTTATAACAGATTCACTTTGCTGTACACCTGAAACTAACACAACATTGTAAATGAATTATACCCCAATAAAAATTTTTTAAAAACTAGTTATGCAACGTCTAATGTAACCCCATAGATCTTCCCTCCTGGCTTTCTTATAGTAAATTAATATAGATACCCTTGTATTTCACTTTGATGACATAAAAGGATACACAACTCCTCCTTCCTTGTATTGAAAAACAGAGAGAGTCCCAGGGAGGTTTCAGAATTCAGAAAGATTCCCTGAAGGATGAGTTTGGACCTGCTTCCCATGGATGAGTGGGGTGAAGATCGGCTGACCGCAGAGATTGCTGATGTCGTGGGTGGGGGGAGCCCCACTTCACGGGGTGTGCAGCCAACTTAGAAAGGTCCCTTTGCCACACGGTGTTGAAGGAATACATCCCATCATCCCAGCATTATTGGATTATCTCCCAATATTAAAAAAAAAAAGGATATGGTGTTTGCAGGTGGAATTCCTGACCCAAATGTCCTTCCTAATTGCCTTGCAGATCCAACCTCAGGATCAACCCCAAATGCCTCGCCCTTGACATCTCCTGCTTCCCTACCCCTCCACACTCCAGCCACACACACGCTCAGGGTCTCCTTCCCTATAAAACATCCTGAGAAATGACACCACGTTATTACAGAAACTAAACAGCACGTATCTTCCCAATAGGGTGACTGTTCCCTGATAAGGAAAAGTCACCCGCAAAACAAGGGGGAGCGTCAGTGCCCTGGTCCCAAAATCGAAGAATCCTTGGAGACCAGGTGTCTTGTCCATAAGGCACCTGGGGGCCTGGGGCTGTTTCTTACACCTTCCCTGCCAACTGGGTCTGATGTGCACCCTCCAGGGGGCTGTGAATCCCGGGAGACGACTGTCCTCTCTGGGGTCGCAGTCGCTCCCCAGACGGGGACGGCAGGAGTGTGAGTGAAGTGTGACCCTCCCCGGAGCCAGGTGGGACCAGGCCAGGGCCCCCGGGGGTGGTATGGCCCCGGTCACAGGACAGAAGGGCCGGCAGGAGCCCTCCAGTGCATCTGCCACAGCCAGGGTCTCTCTATTCGGCTGGTCTCCAAATCTCCATTCACAGCGATGGTGACCGCACGGAAGCTAAGCGACCCCAAAAGCACGCTGTGCCGGGAGATCAGTGCGGGACAGACCAGGAAGGACAGTGCGGGCCGACTCGCCCTCTTAGGGCAGACTTCTCAGCCTCAGCACTCCTGGCATCTGGGGCTGGAGGACTCTCTGATGTGGGGCGTGCTGGGCTCTGTGGGGTGTGCAGCAGCTTCCCTGGTCTCCACCCACCACGTGCCAGGAGCATCCCCTCCCCTCCGTGCTGACAACCGGGAATGTCTCCAGACGTTGTCATATGTCCCCTGGGGGCAAAGTCATCCCTGGGTGAGAACCACAGCTGTAGATAGATAGATAGATAGATAGGTAGTAGATAGATATAGAGAGACAGGCAGATAGATGAGGTTCTTTGCTCAGTTTCTGAGCTGCCGAAAGCCAGGAGTCTGACGAGGAGCCAGGGAGGGGTCCCTCGCTCTGAGCAGTTCTGTCTTCGCCTTGATGAGAGGGAATCAGACAGATGAAGAGTGGCCCAGCACTTGCCCCAGAGGAAAACCCCAAACCGCACAGGCGTGGGTGCTTTCTGTGGGTGGGTCCACAACCCCCGGATTGCCTCAGAATTAACCCATTCACAACCACAAAGCAAGCCCCGGTCCAGGAGAGACTCCGGCGTAACCCCGTGGCCCCTCCACTGCAGGTGAGCCCTGGAAGCTGAGGCTTCATGTCAACCTCCAGAACTTCTCTGTGGGATGTAATGGAAATAGTCTTTGCAGAGGTAATTCATGCAATGATCCACATGAGGTCCCCCTGGAGGAGGGTGGCCCTACCTCCAATGCCAGGGTCCTTCTAAGACACAGAAGAGGAGAGACCCAGACACAGAGGAGAAGCCCCGGGAAGACAGAGGCAGAGACAGGAGGGACGCGGCCACGAGCCCAGGGACGCCTGGAGCCCCCAGAAGCTGGAAGAGGCAAGAAGGACCCTTCCCTGGAGCCTCCGGAGGGAGCACGGCCCTGGGATACCTTGACCTCAGACGTCTGGTCTCCAGGACTGGGGGAAGATGGATTCCAATCATTTTAAGGTGTCCAGCTTATGGTCATTTGTGGCAGCTGCCCCAAGAGACTCACACACCGGTATTATTTAAAACGTGCAAGATTTCGGGTCTTTTGGACATGTAGAGAAATCTGGGGTCTGGAGACCCCAGGCCAGGAGACCCAGAGGGCACGCACGGGCCTGGCAGGTGAGGGTTTGCTCTCTCGGGGCTGTGTCCTTGGCTGGGAGCCCGCACACATCCCGATAGGCCAGCCAAGTGCAGGTGGGCCTTGGGCGTCCCACAGAGCCTGGTGTTTGCTTTTGGTTTCAAGATCAGCATTGCAATGTCCCAAACCCTCATGGGGAGCTCACGCTGATGGGGCCGTAGAAACTAAAACTGGGTGAGTCAAAAGCAGGTTATTTATTTTCCATCCATTGTCAGTTTTACTTTTTGTTTCCAGAGAGCGACCTCCAGGGTCCCATCAGCTCTGTGTGCAGCCTGGCTCTGCTCTGCAGGACCATACGAATGCCAGAGGGACCTTATTGCCGAATCAAACACTCCCCATCCCAACGGTGGGCTCTGGGCTCTCAGCTCGGGGTGGGAGGGGGCCCAGTGGGAGACCTGAAGGTCCTGGTGCAGCTGATATTCCCATGAACGGAGGCCAGTCCGTCTGATTCTTTTTATTTTTTTTAAATTACAGGGAAATCCACATAGCATACAAGTAATCCCTTTAAAACGCACAGTCCAGAGGCACTTAGCACTTTCACAGTGCTGTGCAACCACAACATTTATCTAGTTTTAGGACATTCTCATCCCCCCCAAAGAAGACTCTGTCCCCATTAAGTCATCCCCCTTCCCCTTCCACAGAAAGCGCCACGAACCCACTTTCTGTCTCTGGGGATTTGCCTGTTCTGGACGTCTCCTATCAGTGGAATCACACACTGTGTGTCCTTCTGGGTCTGGCTTCTCTCACTGAGCATCGTGTGTTCAAGGTCCATCCACGTTGTAGCCTGTGTCAGAGCTTCACTCCTTTTCATGGCTGAGTCATATTCTACTGTATGGATGGACCCTGTGCTGTTTATCCAACATCCATCCACCCACCCACCCATCCATCCACCCATCCATCCATCCATCCACCCATCCACCCATCCACCCATCCATCCATCCATCCATCCATCCATCCACCCATCCATCCAAGGATCCATCCATCCATCCATCCACCCACTCACCCATCCATCCATCCATCCACCCACCCATCCATCCATCCACCCATCCATCCACCCATCCATCCATCCATCCATCCATCCATCCATCCATCCATCCATCCAAGGATCCGTCCATCCATCCATCCATCCACCCACCCATCCATCCATGGACACTTGGGTTGTTTCCACCTTTGGGCTGTTGTGAATCATGCTGCTTGAACAACACAGAGTCATTGCCTCCTGGGTCCCAGTTAATGGGGCCGAGAGCCTTTTGTGACACCCCCTAAAGCTGGAGGATCACTCACACACCGAGACCGCCCAGCCTGGCCTCACGCCAGGGCTATGGGGAAGCGAAACGGTTTCCCTGGGCCTCCCGTACCCATGAGCTTGTTTTTTCTCTTGAGGTTTTGTCAGTACCAGCCTCTGGAGGGAAACAACCGGCCCAGAAGTTGAAGACCTGATGTTGTGGTGTGAGCTGGAGGGTGTGTCCCTTCCTTTTCCTGTGCATTCACCAGATTCTCAGCACCATTCGGTCCACCCAGGGCTGCACAGAGACCAGGAGGCCGTGGGGCAGGGACCCACCTTCCTGAGAAGCCAATCATGGTTTCTGTAGAACCGGGACCTTGCTTCATTGCCTCTTGGGGTCGGCTTTGCTCTGAAAGTGGGGGTGGGAACAAAAGTGCAGGCTTGGGGCTGTGACCCGGCATGTGGGTCTGATCTCTGTGGTTTGGATGAGGAAGTGTGGGCAACTGGATTTCCCCCAACACATGCTCAGGGCACTCGCTCAACCCAGATGGCATCAGCGTCTACCCTGGGGGGTCTGACCCTCTCCAGTGGCAGATCACCCTTCTCTTCCTGCACCCCATGTTTGTTTGCTGGAGACAGGACCGCTGTCCCAGCAAGCCAGGATGGAGCGCAGACCCTCCACCTGCTGGAAAGACCCCAAGAGGATGGGTCTTGGGGTTTGGGGGCTTGTGGGGCTCGGGTGGCTGCCACATTGCCATCCTGTCATCCTAAAGTGTTTTTCAGCAACTAAATAATCTCACACCACGTGGAGAATGGACTTCTCTCTCCCCACTCTAACAGAACAGGACCCTGTAGGGGAACAGATCCCCACCACCACCACCCTGCAATGTCCTCCGCATGCCTTCTCATTTGTAGAAAAGCTTTAGCCTCCGAGGCCTTCCGAGTTCCAAAGAATACATTTAATCAGAGAAGTGAGAAAATGCAGGAAGAAAGGAAAACAGTCAAGCAAGACAAAATTATAATAGTTGGGCCATAAAACAAAGTCAAGGACCTTTAGTTCCTCCTCAAGGGCTGTAGATCATATTCTGAGCTGAATCCTGTGAGCTGTTTTGCCGAGACTGAAACCTCCACCAGGTGGGAGAAGTTACCTTCATATGCTGCTCGCCAGCATGGAGACGCCAGACCAGCTGGGACCAGAAGGTTGATGATGTGGACTCCCGATGACCTCGCCACCAACCACTCAGAAGAATGTCCACCAGCTGATCACACAGCCCACAGCTCCACTCCCTCACTGTCTTTAAAACCCTTTCCCTGAAAGCCGTCAGGGAGTTTGGGTCTTCTGAGCACCAGCTGCCTGGACTCCTTGCTTGGCGCCTGCAATACACGCTGTGCTTTCCTTCACCACAACCCAGGGTCAGGAGATTGGCTTTGCTGCACGCAGGCGAGTGGACCCCAGTTTTGTTCGCTGGGGACAGGATGGGGCACATCTCTCAGATGAAAACCCTAGAAGATGAAGGTCAACCAGGGTGGGTCCAGCATCAGGCATGCAGTGGCTCCAGTGGGGCTGTTTGTCACCCTCCTAATGCCTTGTGGGAATTAAGGGGCACCAGGGGCCATTTGCCATGGAGCCTCTGAACTTCCCAGAGCCAGTACCTTGCCTACACTGCGGCCAGTCCTGGGGTCCGTCTGTGTCAGAGGCAAACCAAGAAGCAAGCTGAGGATGTGGAGAAATCGGAACACTCATGTACAGTGGGTGGGAAGGCGAAATGGAGCAGCCACTGGGGAAAACAGTCAGCGGATCCTCAGGAAGATGAGTCCATTTTCCCCACCAGGCACACACAGACCACGTCCCACCAACACATGGGGTTCACGAATGGCCCTATGTTAACCCCCCGCGTGTGGCCTCTGCACAGGGGACTTCGCCGTTCCACCACAGGGGCCACAGAACAGGGCTCCAAAACTCAGCCCTCAGACCTGATCTGGCCCTCAACCTGCTTTTGTAAATAAAGTTTTATTGGAACAGTGCTGGGTCCACCACACTGTCGTGGTGTCAGCACCACATTGTTCATTACAATGGCAGAGTCCAGTGATCTCAGCAGACACCACATGGGGCTCAAAGCTTACATATGTACCTGCTTCCCCGCTACAGACAAAATGTTCCAATGTGTGTTCACCACAGGTCTACACTCCAGGGCAGGGTCTCTGACGCCTTCAGCCCATTCTTCAGCCCATCAGGATTCTGAGGTATTGGCTGCATCATTTAAAAAACTTCTTTCTTGGCATGGGTCTGCCTTAGACCTGCATACTTTGGAGCTGATGGGACAGCGGATTCAGGTAAACTCCACCTGGTCTGTTTAGAGATGAGAGAATTGACCTTAGGATGGTGAAGTTAATCACTCAGCATCCTCTGTATGGCCGGGGCAGCATCCTGTAGATAACGATCCCATCCACCATCTCCTGGACCAGGTGGTTCTTTCTCCACACGACTTCATAGGACCTCTCCACCTCACGGCCACACCTGGGCACACCTGAGCCCTGCGGCCCAATCCACCTGCCCCCTTTCCCACGCACGGTGCCCATTTCCCATGAGGAACTCCATCATGGCCCCTCCAACCTGACCACCTCCGCAGGAACCTTGTAACGGTTTCCTGAAATCAGCCATGGACACCAGGGAACAGTTCCTCTCGAATCTGCCTTCCAGTGAGTCAGCCCCCTTAGAGGTTGAACTTTGTCCTCCCCAGCCCCACCTCCCAAAAGTTACTTTGGATTCCTCAGCCTTGATGAGAAAGGATGGTTTTGAAAATGGAAATCATGTGCAAACTCACCAGGTGGAAACTTTAGATATCAGGGGTGATGGGCAGAATTGTGTCCCCCTCCTCAAATTCTTTTTTTTTAATATAAATTTGTTTATTTTATTTATTTATTTTTGGCTGTGTCGGGTCTTCATTGCTGTGTGTGGGCTTTGTCTAGATGCAGCGAGTGGGGGCTTCTCTTGTTGTGGAGCACGAGCTCTAGGCATGTGGGTTTCAGTAGTTGTGGCACACAGACTCAGCAGTTGTAGCTCGCGGGCTCTAGAGCACAAGCTCAGTAGTTGTGGCGCATGGGCTTAGTTGCTCCACGGCATGTGGGATCTTCCCGGACCAGGACTCAAACCCGTGTCCCCTGCATTGGCAGGCGGATTCTTAACCACGGCGCCACCAGGGAACTCCAGACACAGGGTCTTTATGGAGGTGATCAAGTTAAGATGAGGTCATTAGGTTGGGCCTGATCCCATAGGACTGGTGTCCTTATAAGAAGAGGAGATCAGGACACAGACACACACAGAGGGACGACCACGTGAGGACACAGGGAGGAGATGGCCGTCTACACGCCCAGGAGAGAGGCCTCAGGAGGAACCAGCCCTGCCCATGCCTGGATCTCAGACTCCAGCCTCCAGGACTGGGAGACATAAATGTCTAACGTTTAAGCCTCCCCGTCTGTGGTGTTTGTTATGGCAGCTGAGCTGAGCTAACACAGACGCTTTCAAACACAAACCAGAGAATAGCGCACGGAAGCCCATATACCTTCACCCAGTTCCAATCATTACCCACAACTTACTGACCTTTTAAATTCTCCTCTGACACTTATGCCCAGCACATGTGCACCATTGTCCTTTCTTCTCTTCCGTTTTACATTTGGGCCATTTAAAAAGAAACAGGGACTTCCCTGGTGGTGCCCAGAACCGTAGCAGCCCGGGGCCAGGTCCTCTCTGAGGGGCCGACCCACCACCATTAGCTGTGAACTTGCCACATGGGAGAACCACAGTCTATAGAAGGATGATATGTATAAATCGATGGATGGACTGCTGGATGGTAGATACAGATAGATGATAGATACACAGTGAGATGCTGGATGGATAGATAGGTAGTAGATAGGTAGGTAGATAGATGGATAGTTAATAAGTGGTGATAGATACAAGGATGGATGGATAGGTAAGCAGACAGATGGATGGATAGATGGACAGATAGATAATAAGCGGTGATAGATGCAAGGGTGGATGGACGCATGCATGAATGGATGGATGGGTAGGTAGGCAGACTGATGGATGGGTGGGTAGACAGATAGAAGAATGGGTGGAAGGTTATGTGTGTGCATGGGCAGGCAGATAGATAAATAAATGATTGATAGAAAAGTGACTGATACATACATGTGAGATAATAGGTAGATGATACATAAATAGATACAGATAGATGACAAATAGAAACACAGATAATAGATAGATATGACGGATGGATAGGTAGATAATAGATATCAAAGACAGAAGACAGATGATAGGTAGATAATATCATCTGATATCTAAAGATCACTGATAGGTAGATAATAGATAAATATAGAGATAGAAAGATGGATGGATGGATGGATATATGTCATCAGGCAGGCGTATTGATGGATAGATATAGATAGATAATAGATGATAGATATAGAGATAGAAGATAAATAAGTAGAGAATTGATAGGTAGATAATAGATCAATATATAGATATAGACGATAGATACATGATAGAAACATATAATTAAATGATAGATAAACATAGATACAGGTATAGAATGTAAATAGATGATTGATCGACAGACAACAGATGCCTAGGGGTACATACATCCTCCATACTCTGTAAATAGATGATCCTGGATTTCCCCGGGAACAGCGTTTCCATATTCGCGAATTCACCATCCCCATGACCTCCCGGCACACAATCTCTGAGAATCACCACCCTCTTTCCCCCTTCCAAGTGACCCCCGGGCGCCAGGGCTGGACCTTGGTTCGGGGGTGGGGTGTGGGGGTGGGCTTTCGAGCAGCTGCCTCTTTCCGATGACAGCGCGCCTGGCTGTGAAGTCATCATCCTCACCTGCGCACGTGCGCCCCGCCGGCCACCCAGCTCCCTCTCTGCCCTAGAGGACGCGGCCCGGGAGGCGTGAACCCCGCTCCATCGTGGGTGGGTGGGTGGATGGGGAACATGTGTCAGGGGCACGCCCCCCCCGGCCCCCCCAGGGCAGTGTCCGGGCAAGGGTCACCGGGCGGGTCACCTTCTGGCTGCAAGACCAAAAGAGGTCGCCAGGCACCCAGCTTTCGCCTGCAAGAGGAAGTCAGTTCGCTTAGCATATTTTTAAAACGTAAAAAAATTTAAAATCCCAGGCATTTATTTGTTCCGTCTGGGAATCCACTTCAGGTCACCGCCAGCTACACCATCGGACTGGGCCCTCCCTCCCGGCCCGGTCTGCAGGCAGCAAACCCTTTCAGAGAGGCAGGGTCTCCCCGCAGCCGCCTCGGGACAGGACGAGCCCTGAGGTCGCGGCTCTGGGGGCCGGCACCCCGCCCCCGGCAGGGCGCGCGCTGATAGGACGGGGACCGGCGGGTTTGGACTACGGGAGCGAGCAGACAAACAGACGTTACACAGGAAATTTCAAAACGGGTTTCCTCTCCACCTGCCCTGGGTCTCCACAGCAGCCTCCGGAGCCCGGCAGGGGGACATTGGAGGATTTGCAGCCGGCGAGGGTGCAGCCGGCGCGTCATGCCCCGCGCGCACCTAGCCCGAGAGACGGCGGGGATGCTGGCACTGGGGCTGCGCCCCGACACCCACCCCGGCTCCTTCGTGGGCAGCGGGACGCCGCTTCCTGACACCAGGCCCTGAGGCACAGCTGCTGCGTCTTCCGATCCAGTCCCGGCAGCGTCTACACTGCAGACGCGCACCGCTACAGCAGCCCCGGCCGTTCCAGGTGCGTTCAATGCCTGCTCTTTATTGACGTGCGTTGTCTGCAACAGGGAGGGTCGCGGGGGGGGGGGGGGGGTCTTACGGGGTGAGAGCCTGGGAGGCGGGCTGCGTGCGTTCTCGTCTCCGCGGTGCAGACAGAACAGGAAAACCTGTAGAAAGACACGCACGGCCACTTGGCGGGGAGACGCTCGGGACACGCTCTCCTGTGCAAACTCCTTCAGGAAACCGCACCTGCGTACAGGTGAGCGCTGAAGGCGGCCAGGCACGAGGGAGGACGGGAGGCTGAGCCTGGAACGGTTCCGGCCGCTGAGGGCCCCCCGTGAGACCTCAGATCAGCTCTCAGGCCCCGGCTCACCCAGAAACCCGAGTTCTAGGTGCATTTTACAAACCGTCCCAGACGAGCCTGGGAAGCGGGGGCGCCGCACGCGCGGGCTGGCGGCGGCCCCGGGGATTCGCGGCCGTGCACACCAGCCGTCTGCACCCTTCGGATCACGCCCGGCCGAGAGGAATTACGGAGCGTGTGGTTCCGCTTCCAAAGCGAGGTGGGTTTTTTTTCTGCCGTCTGTCATGGTGTCACGTGCGCTCAGCGTGTGCGGTCAGAAGCGGGGCCCCGGACAGGAGCCAGGAGGAACCAAGACCCGGAGGGCCGCCCCCGCATGGCCGCGTAGGAAGCCCTTTGAGCGGCTGGATTTGAAGGGGGCAGCTGGGCCGGACGTGCGCGTGTATTCTCCGTTTAAGATGCTTCCACGGCGCGAGAATGGTGTTTTCATTTGCTGGGGCGTTGCCAAGGCCAGCGTTGGTGGAGGGAGGGGCCTTCAATCCCTGGGCGTTGTCCCTGAGTCCCGGCGACCCCCTCCCCCTCCAGGAGGAAGCGGGCCGTGGGAAGAGCCAGGAGGACCCTCCAGACCTGGGCTGTAGTTTCTGAAATATCCCCGCTCAGCCACACGGACTGAGGAGGGCGCAGGGGCAGGACCACCCTCGACAGGCCACCTGAGACCCCCGGGCAACCCTACGGAGGCCTGTGCTGTCACCTTAGGGACAGGGCAGGGGGTGTGGGTAGTGACGGGTTAGCGACAGAATGGCGGTCCCCAGGGTGCGGCTTCTCACCCAGCCCTGTGCCTGTCTGCTCCCCGCCCGTAGGTGTGGCCACCAGCCGGCAGAAGCGGGGGCCTGCCGCCCACACCCCTGTTCTGGCCCGGAGGCAAGGGGCTGGGCGTGCGGGATACGGGGAGCCCCATGCTCCCCTGACACCTCGCCCTGCTCCCTGACCGCTGGCAGCTGTCCAGGACCCCGGCGCCAGCCACAGACCCACGCCCCCCAGGGCCAACACTGCACCGCGGGGAGGCATGACCTGGCGAATGAGCACACAGAGGGGCTGCAGGGTGGGCTCCCCCAGTGCGTCCCCTGGGGTCAGCACTGGGAACCCCCAGGGAAAATTCTGCAGCCGTGTCCACACCCTCCTGGCTGGACAGACAGACCCATGGATGCAGGGTCTGCCTTATTCTAGGGAAAGCCATGCTTTGAAAGGCAGCTGGTGACTGGGTTTGCTTTTGAGCCATGCAGGGAACTCGGGTGGCCATGTTCCTGCCGGGACCTGGGGGAGGGTATGTACTTGCTGTGACCTCTGGAGGCCACGTCTGTGCCAGGACCTTGGGGGGCCACATCTGTCCTGGGCCCTCGGAAGACTGTGTATCTGCTGTGACCTCAGGAGGCCTCGTCTGTGCCGGGACCTTGGGGGGCTGTGTCCATGCTGGGACCTGGGGGCCACATCAGTGTGGGCGCCTGGGTGAGGGAGCAACGCCTGCCGTTCTGTGCAAGTTTTCCTGCTGGGGGGAAGGTGGCCAGGCCTGAGGGGCAGAAGCTGGCTCTCTCCGTCCCAGGCTCCTTGGCAAAAGGAGGGCAACATGCCAGAGCCAGGGCGTCTGTGGATGGGTGCTGTGAACCAGAACTGTGTGTGCATCGACCCCAATGCACACGCTGCCCGTGGACCGTCTCCTCCAACCCTAACCTCGCCGTCATCATCCCCACATCCCAGGTGGGGAAACTGAGGCTGGAACTCGGCCAAGCACACGGCGCCTCTGAGGGGCCGAATGGGAAACTTGCACTGACTTTTGCCCTCCAGGGCCCTTTTACCTAACTCAGTGTCCAGCCGCTGGCCTGGACAGTTGATGCAGGCAGTGGACTAGGCACCCTGTGCCTGTCGTGGTGCTGAGCACTTCCGGGGAATAGAAAGACCACACAGGGAGATGCAGGCCACGAAGGTTCAGGGCGGGAAGGAATCCAGGAGGCCTTCCTGGAAGAGGAGGCATTTGCCGGGGCTGAGTGGGACAGCTGGGAGAGCAGGGCTGTGGCAGAAAGGATGTCATGAATGGGAGCCGGGGGGGGATGGGGGGTGTGTTCTGGGTGGAGGGAGGCTTGGGGCGCATTGGACAGAATGGTCCCGGGAGGATGGTGAGACTTTAGCGGCTGGCCCAGAAAAGCTGTGGAAGCTTCCGACATGGCTGGCGATGCTGGACTGTGCTTGGAAAGAGCTCTGGGCAGGGCCATTGTGCCGGAACAGGGGTGTCAATGGGGTCAACGGTGTCCTGAACGGAATCTGTGCTTCGCTGACCGATGACGGGGCCAGACAGGAGGTAGGGACCAAGGTGGCGCATGGCTGGGGAGAGGGTGGTGTGGACCAGGCAGGGCAGAGGGGCGGGCCGGGCTGTGTGTGTTCCAGGTGGTGCTGGCCTGACCCCCAGGGAGGCTCATGAATGGGCAGGGGGCTGAGAGTGTGGACCCTGGGCTTTGAGTAGTCATGGGGGTGGCTGGGCGTTGTTTATGGGGGCGCAGCATGAGCATGGGACCCCTGACAGAAGGAGGGGGTGCAGCAAGAGAGGGGCGAGGGGGTCTTGGGGAAGAATCAAGGGTCACATTTACAGGGTCAGGACCCATCTTCTGTGATGTGGCACGAGTGACCCTGGGGCTGGGTGGTCCTGTTGTGCAGTGTGGGATGTGGAACAACCTCCCCGGTCTCCACCCATCAGGTGCCAGGAGCTCCCTCTCCCCCAACCAGAAATGTCCCCAGACATTGTCATATGTCCCCGGGTGGGAGGGCAAAGTCACCCCTGATCACTCACCACTGATAGATGAATAGATGACAGATAAATGACAGGTAAATAGATAGATAAATTAGATGATCGATAAATAGACAGATGGTTGACAGATAGATGATACATCAATTGACATGACTGATGGATAGACAGATGAGTAGATGTTAGGTAGATAGACAAATAGATTATAAATAAATTAGGTAGATAATAAATAATTGATAGATAGATGGTAGACAGACTGACAGCTGATAGATGGGTAGACAGACAAGTAGGAGATTTTTGATTCATAGATAAATACATAGAAAATAAATGATAGATTGACAGATGGATGGATAGATAATAAATTATATAGACAGATAAATATAGATACATACATAATAGAAAAATATAGATAGATGATAGGTAAACAGATGGTAGTTTGATTAATTGATTGGTAGATAATAGATGGATAGATAGCCAGATAGATAGATAGAAGGCTCTCAACTCACACTACTGGCATTTTAGACAGGATAATTCTCGGGGTGTCCTACACACTGTAGAGTATTAAACAGGATCCCTGGTTTCTACCCACCAGATGTCAGTAGCAGCCCCACAAAGTATGACACCCCCAAACTGCCCCCAGATATTATCAGGTGTCCTTTGGGGGGCAGAATTGCCCCCAATTCAGGACGACCCGGAAAAACACAAGAAGGGTCAAGGGACAGTGCAGCCAGAGGGCTGGGGGGAGAAGCAGGGCCAGGTCCCATCTCCCGGGTCTCAGGGAGAGAACCAGGCTGGGTCAGGGCATCCTGGGCCACTTTCTCCCTTGTCTCAATCTTATCTGTGCGCTCCTGTTCCTATAAGATAATAATTAAAGTTAAAAAGACCCTGTGATAGGCACGAGATCATGTGTATAGGATAAACAAATATCCCTCTGGCAGGCCGCGTCCCAGGGCAAATGGGTCAGGATTTAATCCCCACCAGACCACAGGAAGGGCCCCGGCTTGCGCATGTGTCATCCCCGTCCGTGGGATGATCTGCCCAAGAACCAAACATGGGCTCCAACAAGTGGCATTTTCCTGACAAACCAGGACCAGTAGGAAGACTCTTTGTAATATCCTGTGCTATAAGGGGAACAGAGGAAGTGGGTGGATTAGGCGATGCAGCTCCCAGCTGCCTGGTCACTCCCTGCCGCAGGCGTTGCCCATCTGCCACTCGCATCTTCTCCCGCGAGTACCCTGCCACTGGAGGCGCCGGTCTCCAGGTTTTTACGTGAAACATGCGCGTGTGCCAGCGGTGGGATGGGCAAGGCCATCTCTGCACTCGGGACGGGGCAGACCAGCCAGCAGGCACGTGGTGGGGTAGGATCAGAGACAACCCCTCAGGCACAGCCACAGGAAACAAATGGGCTGGGTGCCCGCATGAGCTGTGACCTTGTAGGTGAGGGGCCGGCATAAATCAGCATGAGCTCACTGACGGTTTGTTGGATGATGGATGGGTGGATGGGTGGATGGGTGGATGGATGGATGGTAGATGGATGGATGGATGGATTGATGGATGGATGGATGGATGGATTGAAGGATGGATGGATGGATAGACGGGTGGGTGGTTGGATGGATGGATGGGTAGATGGATGATGGGTGGTGGATGGATGATGGATAGATGGGTGGATGGACTGATGGATGGATGGATGGATGGATAGATGGGTGGATGGGTGGAGGGATGGAGGGATGGATGGATGGGTGTGTAGACAGACAGATGGATAGATGGATGATGAATGAGTGGACAGATAAAACAGGAGATGAGACTGGTTCCCCATGAATTCCCCTGAATTAGTTTCCTGGGACAGCCATACAAATTACCACACACTGGGCGGATTGAGACAACATAATTTTATCCTCTCACGTTCTGGAGGCCGGAACTCCAAGATCAAGGTCTCTGCAGGGCTGCGTTCCCTCCGGGGCTCCAGGGGAGGGTCCTTCCTGACTCTTCCGACCTCTGGAGGCTCCAGGCGTCCCTGGCTTACGATCAGCTCCCTCCAATCTCTGCCTCTGTCTTCCCACAGCCTTCTTCTGTCTGTGTGTTTCTGTGTCTCTCTGTGCGTCTTCTAGTCTTACAAGGACGCCAGTCATATTGAATTAAGGCCCACCCTAATGACCTCATCGTAAACATCTTAATTACATCTTCAAAGACTCTATTTCCAAATAAGTCCACATTCTCAGGTATTGGGCTTCAATACATCTCAAACAAATTCTCCACGAAACCCCGTGCTACTCATCCTAACCAGAGGAGGAGAGAGGGTGCGTTGGATGTGTGGAGACCTGGGGCCCCGCTCAGGCGCCCCCCACTCTGAGTCCCTCTCTAGTTCACGGACCCCTGGCCGCAGACTGCCTCATGGGGTCATTGTGAAGACCGCGTGAGATCCGTCTATCTGTTCAACACTGGTGGCGAGCAAGGCCCTGACAGATGTCATTCTCCTTGGGGAGTTCATCCCAAATCATGCGGGATTCCCAGCAGGGCCATTGTTGGCGCTCAGATGGACTCGTGGAACCCTCATGTTGTCCCTCAGAGAGCATTGTCTAAATCCCTTTACATATGGGGACACTGATGCGCCAGGCGGCTTCGTGGCCTTCTCAAAGCCACCCAGGCCGTGGGCTACACTGCCTGCTATCGTTACGCCTGTGATGATGATGATTCCTCCGTGCACGGGGATTCTGCGCATTCTGTCTGCCGACAGTACTTAAAGCTGAAATACCCGTCCACTTGGGCGTGCAGGGAGCGTGCTAGCGCTAGGTAGGGGTCGCGTCTGCACAACGTGGCGAATGCAGCCATCACCACTGAATGATTCCCTTTGAAATGGTGAGTTGTATCTGCGTTTAAAAAAACAGACAGAGGAAAGGAAATAACTGTCCGCTACGTTAGCCCTGCTCTTACTTCCTCATCCCGGGCTATAAACTCTCTGAAGGGGGGTTTGAGCTTCCGAGAGCTCTGGAAGGTTCTGAGTCACACTCACAGGAAGCCGGTAAAGGGGCGTTGCTGAGATCCCCACCACAAGGTGCCTTTCCCCGGCCTCGGCTGGCTGGTTTCCTTCACTGAGCTCACTCGTCTCCCTTCTGAATAAACGCGGCCGTTGCCGTTTCTAAACAGTCATGCAAATGATGGACGGCCAGGTTTCTGCACGTGGGGCTCTGTGCGGCCGTGGCTTTGATTCCGGGTTCCTGAGGTGCCTCACAGCCAGGTTCCCTGCTGGCTGCTCTGTAAAAACATCTGTGTCCACGTTGCCAATGATTAAAACGGACCGTGCAAGAGAGATGATGGGGGACCGGAGAGGATATCGGGGACCAGAGACACTGCTGGGGACAGGAGAGAAGATTAGGGGCCAGGAAGATTCCCAAGGAGCAGAGAAAATATTAATGAGCAGAGAGAATATTGGGGATCAGAGATATTATTGGGGGACCAGAGAAAATATTGGGCACCAGAGAGATTGTTGGGGGACCAGACAGACTATTGGGGACCAGAGATTACTAGAGGACCAGAGAAAATATTGGGCCTCAGAAAGATTACTGGGGGCAAGAGATTATTGGGGACACGTTGCGAACATTTTGGCCTCATGCCCCACCATCAGGGGATCTCACCTGGGTCTGAGACAGCAGAGCACCCTTTCCCCTGAGAACACGAAAAGGCCGTGCCCGTGCAGAGTGACCCCAACTTGGAGGATTTGATCTCTGCCCGAGCGCAGCGCACGCACTAGCTACAGACCCTCATTTTCCACCGAAAGTGGTTTCCATTTTACCCAGAGCATCAGAAAACTTCCTTAGTGCCTATCCTTTGTCCTCGGACTCTGGGGGGCGGGGGCCCATCAGCCCCAGGCCACGTGCCGGGGCTTCCCGTAGGGGAGGGACGGGGGCTGGTTGCTCCCCCACATGAGGGCTGACATCTGTGGTGCTTACAGCTTGTCCTTGGAGGTCTCTGCCTCCCCGGATGTCCAGGTTCACACCCACCAAGCACAAGCCAGCTCCCACTCAACACCGCCACACTCACCTGTCCCCCAGGTGTGCACGGAGCCCCTACGCCACCTCCTCGCCGCTCACCTAGCACCAGCCCACGGTCTCCACGCCGTCCCCTTACAGTCTGCGTGTTAGGTGTGCGGTCACCAGCTGTCTCGATTTGCCCGGGAAGCAGGAAGCTCCAGGGGGGTAGAGCTTTGGGGGCTAAAATGGGGACAGTCCTGAGAAATGGAACTAATTGATTACCCTGGTGTAAGGGATTGAAGGACGTCCCCAAGCACACATCCATGTCCTGACCCCCAGAACCCAGGAACGGGACCTTATTTGGAAACAGGGCCTTTCCAGATGTGATGCAGTGAAGGGTCTGAGATGAGGTCCTCCTGGAGGAGGGTGGCCCTACATCCAATGACCGGGTCCTTCTAAGGGGCAGAAGAGGAGAGACCCAGACACAGAGGAGAAGCTCCGGGAAGACAGAGGCAGAGACGGGAGGGGCGCGTCCACAAGCCCAGTGACGCCTGGAGCCCCCAGAAGCTGGAAGAGGCGGGAGGGACCCTCCCCCGGAGCCTCTGGAGGGAGTTAGTTTGGGGTCACTTGCTAGAGCAGCCCCAGGACACTCGTATTCTAGACTGTACCCTGGAAGGAGACCTACAGGCCTGTGACCACCAAGCCTCCTGGCGCGTCCTGTTGATTTTACTCATGTCCTATGATGGGCCCTGAGTGAGAGGGTCCAAAAGGAAGGCTGGAGGAGAAGACCGGCCCTGAGATACTCAGGTGCCCTTGGGAGGGTCCCTGCGCCTCCCGGCCTCAGTTCCCCTCCCTCCCTGTGCACCGTGGTCTTGAGTCTTTCTGCCATTGCTCCTGGCCCCGCCGTCCTACACTCAGTCCTAACGGTAGTGACCGCAGGCTGATCCTGAGATGCCCACGCCACCTGGGGGCCATAATGGAGATCGGACCACCAGCCACTCCTGCCCTCCCGCCCAGGATGGCCCGGCCATGGTCAGGGTGACCCCACGCAGGGGATCTATCTAACCGCAGCTCATGGACGCCCACCTGGGTAAACAGGAACATGACTCCATCTCAGAGGCTGACCGTCGGTGACATTGAGGGACACTGGGGCTTCCTCACGTTTCAGGGAACACCCAACAGTGTTGTCATGGAAAATCAGAGTCTGTTGTATCGAATCCAGTGAATTATGACCCAGGCCAGCTTTCTTGTCCTCAGCCCTGTGGACATTTGGGGCTAGATGGTGCTCTGATGTGGGGCGTCCTGTACACTGTGGGGTGCTGAGAAACATCCCTGGTCTCCACCCCCCAGATGGACCCTCTCCCAAGTTGTAACAACCAAAAATGTTTCCAGACATTGTCAAGTGTCTTTCTGGGTGGCCAAGTCACCCCCAGTTATCAACCACTGAGAGAGATAGATAGGGAGACAGATGGATAGATGGATGAATATGTAGATGGATAGATGGATGGATGAAAGGGTGTAGGGAGAAATGATGGATGGATGGTTAGACATAGAGATATGGATGGATGGGTAGGTAGATAAATGGATGCAAATACAGATGGATAGACGGATGGATAGATAGATAGATAAGGAGACAGATGATAGGTAGATACTTAGATGATACATAGACGGATGAATGATAGATACATGATGGATAGATAGATAGTCGGATGATAGATAGATGTCAGATAGATAGGTAGGTAGACAGACAGATAGACAGATAGAGTCTTTCATGCTAGGTCAGGGTTTCTCAGTCTCGGCACTCCTGACATGTGGGGCTGGGTGGCTCTCTGATGTGGGGCGTCCTGGGCCCTGTGGGGGGCGGAGCAGCTTCCCTGGTCTCCACCCACCAGCTGCTGGTAGGACCTCCCCCTCCAGACTTGTGACAACTGGAAACAACTCCAGACGTTGCCAAGTGTCCCCTGGGGGACCAGATTGCTGAAAGCCCTCGCTGGGTACTCAGCCTAGTTAAAGCGCAACATCAGCTGCATCTCGTGGGCTGACTGCCCCCGGTTTTGAGGGATGCCAGGACTTCTAATATTGACCAGAAAATCAGTGTTAGCTGGACCGAATCCAATGTACTTTGCCCATGACCAGCCCTTGGTCCTTCCCCCAAACCCACAGGGAGTCTGTCCGGGGCTCTGCCATGAGACTGAATCAGCGGCTCCCTCTGGCCCTGTGCGAAGCCGTGGTGGTGGGAGGTGAGAACCACGGGGCCACCTCTAGCATCATGACATGGACCATGCATGGTCTGGCCTCACCGTGAGGAGGTGTGTGTGTGGCAGGGACCCGTGTGGCTCTGCATCTTCCATGCAGATCTTGACACAACCCCAGCTGTATGTCTGACCACGGCCACCCCATGACCTAATGACTTAACCTCAATTTCCTCTTCTGTTAAAGAAGAAAAACACCACTTTCTCAGCACAAGGACGCTGTACTAATAAACGAGCCTCTATAGATATAAAACTCCACAAACGAGAGGTGTCCACCCACGAAACAGGTTTACCGGCTATCGATGGTGTGTCCTCAGCTCCTCCGAGCCTCGGTTTAGCAATCCATACAATGGGTATACCGGCACTCTTTGGTGTTGAAAGTTGAATCAGCTCCGTGCCTCCATCCCAGGACACACGGTAGATTAGGCAACGTTGATTATCCGCTCAATGACGATTTTCTGGTGTTGAGGCTTGGTGGGGTCCCAATGTTGGTCCATGAGTGATCGGTCTGTAGATTGTAGACGTCAGATCCTGGAAATTCTCACCCTCCACGATCACGGGATGGCTTCTGGGATAAGCCCAGCTCCCCCATCCAGGATAACCTCCTCCAACTCCCCACTTTCTAAACCTTCCTGGCTCTGCTCAGAGGCAGGTGGTAGGTTGTGCATGAGAAGGGGTCGCCAGTAGCCTCGTGATGGTGGGACAGGGCTCCTTGGACCCACATGGCCTCTGGTTTGAACCTTCCCCAGGACAGATCTTGGCTTTGCCTGACTCCCGGGGCCCCTGAGTCTATGATGCTTCCAGGAAAACTGCATCTTTTGGTCACCCTGTCCCTTCCGCTGCCCCAATTCACGCCGTTGCTTTGAAGTTACCTGCTTCTGCCATTGATTGAGAGTCTTGTCACTGGCGTCCTAGGGGGCATGGCGGGAGGGTAATGTGGGTGTTCTGGTGGGAGGTGGGAGGGTTCTCTTGAAGGCGAGGGTCTCAGAAGTCAGAGAGAGACATGTGTTTTCCCTCTGCACTGGGAGGAATCAGGAAGGTCGTCCAGGGTCTTGCTTCTGTGAACTTTCAGGTATAAGTCAGGGTTCTCCAAACAAACAGACTCAGGTGGGTAATTTTATGTGTCAAGTTGATGGGCCACAAGGCGCCCAGGTATTTGGTTAAGTGTTATTCCAGGTGTGTCTGTGAGGGTGTTTCTGGACAAGATGAGCATTTGAATGAATGGACTGAGGAAAGCAGATGGCCCTCCCCAGGGTGGGTGGGCCTTGTCCCATCCTCCAATCAGCTGGAGACCTGAATAGCACAAAAGGCTGGGTAAGGAAGAAGGAGTTCTCTCTACCTGACCATCTCTGAGATGGACTTTAGTCTTCTCAGAATGAGACTTACATCGTTCACTCTCCTGGGTGTCTGTAAGATAGTAGATGGCATATCCTGGGACTTCTCACCCTCCGTGATCATGGGAGCCAGTTCCTTATTATATACACCCTATTGGCTCTGTTTCTCTGGAGAATGCTAATACAAGAACCAAAAGGATGGATGGATGGATACATAGATAGATCGATCATGGATGGATAGATAGACAAGATAGATGATAGATACATGATAGATAGATGTATATATCTATATTTATCTATAGATTAGACAGATGAGAGATAGATAGATAATAGAAATAGATTGAGCGAGAGGTAGATAGATAGATAGATCATGGATGGATAGATAGAGAAGATATATGATAGATGTATACATCTATAGTTATCTACAGATTAGATAGATAGATAGGAGAGACAGAGAAAGATTTAAGGAACTGTCTCATGTGATTGTGGGGCCTGGCAAGTCCCAATTCTGTAGGGTAGACCAGTAGTCTGGAGACTCAGGGACGAGGTGATGCTGCAGCTTGAGTCTGAAGTGTGTCTGAAGGTAGAATTCCCTCTTCCTCGGGGAACCTCAGTCTCTTTTCTCTAAAAGCCTTCAACCAATTAGATGAGGCCCACCCACATTATGGAGGGTCATCTGCTGTACTCAAAGTCCACCGATTTAAATGTTAATTCCATCTTTAAAAAAAAAATGCCTTCACACCAACATCTAGACTGGCATTTGACCACATATCTGGATACTGTAGCCCAGCCACACCGATACACAAAATTCACCATCTTGGTTTGGTAGCAATCCACATGGATAATGTCTGGTCCGTGGGGCCATGCTCAGGGCTGACCCTGCCTCTCACAGCCTGGCCTGGGTCCCGGGGTCAGACCAGCCCCCAAGTCTCCTCTGTGTCCTCCATCAGGCCCCCAGATCTGATATCCACCCTGGGTTTCTATGACTAGCTCCTTACTCCTCAGGCTGGGCCCCCAGGTCTCCTTTCAGCTGCCCCTTCCCAATCCTCTTCTGTAGCTGTGGAACTCACAGGGCCTACCCATGTCCCAGGGAACCACAAGTGTCCAGAAAACAGAAATATCAAGGACTCAAGTGTAACACTCATAAGTCACTGGGCCATGGTGACATGGCTGAGCTTCTGGTCACCATGGCAGCAATGGGGAGAGGTCTCTCAAGGGTCCTTGGGGATCTGGGGTGGGTGACAGCCTCACATTCACCCAACGGGCATCTTTGCTCGCTAAGGAGGTGAGCCCTTTTCTCCTTTCTGTGTGACAAACCTCCCATCTCACTGTAGAGGAGATAAGGGCATGGGGAACATGTGTTTTGATGTCTTATACAAGTCCTTGTGTGGACGTGTTTTTTTCCTTTCTTTATCCCTCCAACATTTTTTTTTTAAACTATTACTATTCATTAGAGTGGAGAGAAAGAGCAAACACTGGCTACAAACAATATGCAAAGGACACAAATACAAACAGTAGTTAACATTTCTGAACTTCTAGACTTAAGTTCTAAAAGGATGTCAAAACTCAGGACACTATTACATTTAACCATGATGTCAATCACCTCAAAGACAGAAATCTAGCTCCTGAGAAACTGCTTTGTTTTAATAACAGAAAGGCATTTTGTGTGTAAACGGATGGGCAGACCTCTACCAAAGGAAAGGCAACACTTGCAGTTTATGGAGGCCCCAAGAAAGATGTTGAAAAGTCTCTCACTCCAATAGCTGCCCTACACATAGGGTTTGCTTCTCATAAATATTTAAACTGTTTAGGATGTAGGAGTTATCCCCGCAAACTTTATTGAGATGTAAGTGACATATAACATTGTCTGAGTCCAAGGTGCACCACACGATGATTTGGTACCAGTGTGAGGGAGCAGGGTTTAAGAAAGAAACAAAGATGCTTTGTTCAGTATCAATCAACATGGATTTCTGTTATGAAGTTTAGAAATGGGAAACAATAAAAGAAGCCCATACTTCTTTTGGACCTCAGAAACAGAAGGGAAGTTTTACACATGGAGAACAGGGAGCCTTGTTATGCTGATGGGCGGGATGTAAATTGCCAACAGCCACTCTGGAGAAGTGTATGGTGTTTCCTGAAACATCTAAAAAACAAAGCAACAGAGCCTAGGGCACTTCCACTTATGGTCCTATAGCTTAGGGAACTTAAAATCAAAAAGACACAGCCACCCCACAGTGGAAGAAATGGAGAAAAATTACAACCCCTTCATTTGCAAACCAGTCTTCTTTATTTTTTTTTTTCCTAATCTCACTGAGAACCCTCTGAATTTTGTGGTCAGAGCCAAAGTGAAGAAACCTTTATTTATGCCTTTGGAGATTCATCAGCTGTATCGAGACAGAGAGGGTCAATCTTTTGATCCCCACCATGGTGAACGCTGAGAAATTCAGTAAGGGGATAGGCTATCTGGTCGTGAACACCCCAAGGTAAACGGAAAGGCACCTTGTGGGATACTCATCACTCCGTTCACAGAAAGATAAAGATCTGCTTCGTACGATCTTACCAATTATGCAACGATCAGCCCCCTGGTCTCCACTTGTCACACAGGAAACCTAGCCCTTCTCCACCGTGAGGCCGTGCCTCTGCATGGTAGGAGATGGGGCCTCAGATTCTGTGTCTGCACAGCACAAGTGTCCAAGGGTTCACAGACACAGAGAAACAGCGAGAGCCCGAAGCGAAGTTTCATGTAATTCATTCAGTGGGAAACTGACAGAATAACCGTCTACCTAGCTATGCATCCTGCTGATGATTTAAATGTGGGAGGGTGTGATGAGCTGAACTGTGTCCCTGGAAAATCCAGTTGTGGACGGCCACATCCCCAAGACCTCAGAATATGACTTTTTTGGAAATAGGGTCTTTGCCGAGGAGGATCTTTTAAGGTCCTTTTGCAGAATAGGGTCTTTTAAGATGAGGTCCCTAATCTAGTATTGCTGGTGTCCTTAGAAGAAGAGGAAATTAGGACACAGACACACACAGAGGGATGATCCTGTGAGGACACAAGGAGAAGACGGCCGTCTACACGCGCAAGAGAGAGGCCTCAGGAGGAGCCAGCCCTGCCCACACTTGGATCGCGGACATGCAGCCTCCAGGACTGAACGAATAAATGTTTATTGTTTGAGCCGCCCTGTCTGCTTCATTACAGAAGTCACCAGACATTCTACAGCTGGGACTAGTTTCTACTCAGCCTTGAGTCTACAATCACTGTGTCTTTCTTCTCTGCTTCCTGTTCTAACCTGTCATTTCTCAGCAAGAGTGACCAGTCCCACGGAGGAGAGACCGACACCGTTGTCTGCTAGAGGACGCCTTCTGTCCGGAGCCACCCTCGCTGGCCTCCTAATGAAATGTGGCCTGCGCGTGGCTTCCAGGAGGAACTCCTTGTATCCACGGCCCCTGTCAGCTGGAGCCTTCTCCGGACCAGACAGACATGGACCACCCTGTAGAGTTCTCTCTCCCGTCAGCTACTGAAGCCGGGCACCCCAGGGGACAGAGACCATGAAGGGCAGTACGTGGACAGCCCTTGGCCTCAGGCCACCCAGGATTTCCGTATCTGTGCTCTGGACCCCACAGACATAACGATCATCTCCACGCAGCCCCCAAACAGAACATCTCCTGAGTCTGCAGGAAACCTCACACGTTTCAAAGGATGAGACACATTCAGGATACACTCTCTGACCTTCATGGAATTAGGCTGGAAACCCGTGAGCTAAAAGATGACTGAAGATTCTTCGACTGCTGGACATTTCTGAATAACCCAAGGGCCAAAGGAGGAATCATGGTGAAAACAGAAGAGATTTTTCATGAATGATACAGTAGACAGAATAATGTTCCCTGAAGATGTCCAGGTTCTAAGCCCCAGAACCTGTGAATATGTAACCTGACATGGCAAAGGAGCCTTAGCAGATGTGATTAAGTTAAAGATCTTGACATGGGAGATGGTCCTGGATTATCTAGGCTGCCTTAATGTCGTCACAAGGATTCTTATAAGAGGGAGGTATGACTCTCAAAGTCAGAGAAGGAGATGTGATGACAGGAACAGAGAAAAAGATATTTGAAGATGTTCAGAATAGAGAGAATCAGAGAGGAGAGAAGAAGCTATTCTGGCTTTGAAGGTGGAGAGAGGGGCCACTAGCCAAAGAATGGAGGTGCCTCTAGAATCTGGAAAATGCCAGGAAACTGATTCTTCCCCAGAGCTGCCGGAAGGAACAGCCTTGCCAACACTTTGAGCTGGTGAAACTGATTTCAAACTACTGGCCTCCAGGACTGTAAAGAAAATAAAGTTCGGTTGTCTTAAGCTTGTGGCAATTCATTACTGCAGCCACAGAAAACTCACAGAAATGATACTGAAGATACAACAAATCAAAACCTATGGGATGAAACCAAAGCAGGGAAAACAGGCAAATTCATGGCCTTGAATGCATTCACTGGAAAAGCAGAAAGGTTGCAAAGCCATGGCCTAAGATTCCATCGTAAGAATCTAGAAAGAGTTTCTCTTTTTAGATCAAACCCAAAGAAAGTAGAAGGAGCGAAATGATGAAGATAAGACCAGAGATCAGGGCTTCCCTAGTGGCGCAGTGTTAAGAATCTGCCTGCCGAGACAGGGGAAACGGGTTCAAGCCCTGGTCCGGGAAGATCCCACATGCTGCAGGGCAACTAAGCCCGTGAGCCACAACTATTGAGCCTGCGTGCCACAACTACTGAAGCCCGCGTGCCTAGAGCCCGTGCTCCACAACAAGAGAAGCCACCACAGTGAGAAGCCCGTGCACAGCAACGAAGACCCAATGCAGCCAAAAATAAATAAATAAAATAAATAATTATTTTTTAAAAAAGAAAAGATCAGAGATCAGTATAACAGAAAGAAAAATGGGCACAAGAGAAAAGCCCACAAGAATAGTGTCCTTTTGGGGGTCCTTTTGAGTTGAACAAGATGCATCTGTTGGATGCTGGCTGATAGTAAAGCCTGAGGCACACCCATTCTTTAGAGTGAGATGTTCCAAAGAAAGCCACACCTAAGTTCTCCAACAGTAAATCACCACCCTGCTTCATGTGACACCCTCCAAAAACGTATGTTTGCCACAAACACAATGACATTCTGAAGCGTCTGCCTTCTG
Source organism: Stenella coeruleoalba (assembly GCF_951394435.1). NCBI lineage: Eukaryota > Metazoa > Chordata > Mammalia > Artiodactyla > Delphinidae > Stenella > Stenella coeruleoalba. Next base: position 1,519,518 of record NC_137152.1, read on the forward strand.
TCTACACCCATTAAAACCAGAAAGAAAAAAATAACAGACAACCTCTGAAACACTTTTGAGACCCAGGCTCAAAGACTAATTCTATTTATTCTAGTGTTTTTATTGTGTTCAGTGTAATACCATATAGTCATCGAGCTTTTTAGTAAATAGTAAAGCTAGTCCTTTGAAGTAATCACCCTTGTCCCAAGAGCAACTTTTCACTCCCACTCTCTGCTGGAGTTTGAGCCGGTCAGTGGAAAGCAGAAACGTTCTCATTAATATTCTCTCCCTCTCCAGATACTGTTCAGCTGGGATGGATGTCAGTCTCCAGCTGTCCAGATCCATGCAGGGTTCCTGAGGCTCTGAGCTGAGTGATTCTATGTCCCTTCTGAAAAATGCCCCCAAATCACACTCCCTCACTTAACATTTTCCACATTTCCACATGCATTTACAATCCCATACAAATCAAAATAATTTCATTTAGGAACGCCTTTTTGCACATAGGCCGGCACCCCTTGAGTCCTGGGTTAGCCCCTGCCTCTTCCTGCATGAAGGTTTAGGGCAGTGGAGTTTTCATGCTGGGATACCCAGAGCACCAAAGATCATCTTGGTTTTTAGAACAATCAAGGTCAGATCCTGTACAGTCCAAGAGGATGATTCTAGTATTACACAGAACTATGTTGGAAAGTCTTTAATTCATCAGCTCATCCGACTCGTGACAAGCAAAATCGTTTTGTTTTGTTTTGTTTTAATCAAGATTCGCTACAGTTCAAGTGCAAGTCCAACATAGAGAACAAACTGGTGGCTGCCAAGGGGGGAGGGATTTGGGGGAGGGATGGAATGGGAGGTGGGAGTCAGCAGATGTCAGCTTTTATATACAGAATGGATAAGCAACAAGATCCTACTGTAGAGCACAGGGAACTATATTCAATATCCTGGAGTAAACCATCATGGAAAAGGATATGAAAAAAAAAAGAGGAATATATATATATATATGACTGAGTCACGTTGCTGTACAGCAGTAATTAATACAACACTGTAAATCAAGTATACTTCAATGAAAAAAAAAACAAATGCAAGTCCAAGAAAATTGTAGAATTCTGGGTGAATATGAAAAAGCAAGCCCTCCCCCAGGACAGATGTAGAACAACAACAAGCAAAGGAGATGCCCACCTTCTTAACATCCAACCCAGGTGTCACAAACCCAGAGGGCCTCACGTCCACACTCCTGGAGGTACCTGTGTTTTGAGGGTTGGGGGGCTGACTCAGACGCAGGTGCTCAGGGCCCCAGGCAGCGGAAGCTCCCCTCCTCCCTCCATGGCGTTGCAAAGAATGGAGAGGTGCCAGTTGGACACACCAACTCATCTCAACATGGCGGGATCATCTCATCTCCTTGTGATTTTCAAGATTCATGGGTTAATCTCAGGGAAGAAACTTTTGCACCATCTCCTTCAGATCTGCTACGTGTTACCCCAAGACTTAGCAACCACTTACTTGAACAAGTCACAGTCTACTAGGTCTGGTACAGGAAGTTCTCATCCTTTATGACCCTATAAACTGTGCAATACCTTCAATGCCTATTAAAAGCTAAAGTGAGACAAATGAACTTATTTATGCGACAGAAAGAGACCCACAGACTAAGAAAACAAACTTACGGTTGCCAAAAGGGAAAGGGAGGGGATAAATTAGGAGTTTGGGATTAAAAGATACAAACTACTATATATAAAATAGATAAACAACAAGGACCAACTGTTAGAGCAAAGGGAACTCTATGCAATATGTTGTAATAACCTATAATGGAAAAGAATCTGAAAAAAAATAGAGCTATATGTGTATGACTGAATCAGTGTGCTATATACCTAAAATGAACACAACGTTGTAAATCAACTATACTTCCATTTTAAAAAAAAAGAAAGAAAATAAATAAATAAATAGAAGCTAAAATGATATACTAGAGATCGGTTCAAGATGGCGGAGTAGAAGGACGTGCTCTCACTCCCTCTTGTGAGAACACTGGAATCACAACTAGCTGCTGAACAATTGTCGACAGGAAGACACTGGAACTCACCATAAAAGATACCCCACATGCAAAGATAAAGGAGAAGCCACAGTGAGACTGTAGGAGGGGCACAATCCCAATCAAATCAAATCCCATAACTGCTGGGTGGGTGACTCACAAACTGGAGAACACTTAGACCACAGAAGTCCACCCACTGGCGTGAAGGTTCTGAGCCCCACGTTAGGCTTCCCAACCCGGGGTCCAGCAATGGGAGGAGGAATTCCTAGAGAATCAGACTTTGAAGGCTAGTGGGAATTGACTGCAGGACTTTGACAGGACTGGGGGAAACAGAGACTCCACTCTTGGAGGGCACACACAAAGTAGTGTGCGCATCGGGACCCAGGGGGAAGGAGCAGTGACCCCACAGGAGACTGAACCAGACCTACCTGCTAGTGTTGGAGGGTCTCCTGCAGAGGAGGGGGGTGGCTGTGTCTCACCAAGGGACAAGGACACTGGCAGCAGAAGTTCTGGGAAGTACTCCTTGGCGTGGGCCCTCCCAGAGTCCACCATTAGCCCCACCAAAGAGCCCAGATAGGCTCTAGTGTTGGGTCGCCTCAGGCCAAACAACCAACAGGGAGGGAACCCAGCCCCACCCATCAGCAGACAAGCGGATCAATAAAATTAGAAATGAAAAAGAGGTTACAACGGACACCACAGAAATACAAAGCAACATAAGAGGCTACTACAGGCAACTCTATGCCAATAAAAAGGACAACCTGGAAGAAATGGACACATTCTTAGAAAGGTATAACCTTCCAAGACTGAACCAGGAAGAAATAGAAAATATGAACAGACCAATCACAAGTAATGAAATTGAAATTGTGATTAAAAATCTTCCAACAAACAAAAGTCCAGGACCAGATGGCTTCACAGGTGAATTCTATCAAACATTTAGAGCAGAGTTAACAAGAACACACTTTGACATAAGTCACAGCAAGATCTTTTTTGATCCACCTCCTAGAGTAATGGAAATAAAAACAAAAATAAACAAATGGGGCCTAATGAAACTTAAAAGCTTTTGCAAAGCAAAGGAAACTACAAACAAGACAAAAAGACAACCCTTAGAATGGGAGAAAATATTTGCAAATGAACCAACAGACAAAGGATTAATCTCCAAAATATATAAACAGCTCATGCAGCTCAATATTAAAAAAGCAAACAACCCAATCCAAAAATGGGCAGAAGACCTAAATAGACATTTCTCCAAATAACACATACAGATGGCCAAGAAGCACATGAAAAGCTGCTCAACATCACTAATCATTAGAGAAATGCAAATCACAACTACAATGAGGTATCACCTCACACCAGTCAGAATGGGCATCATCAAGAAATCTGCAAACAATAAATGCTGGAGAAAGTGTGGAGAAAAGGGAGCCCTGTTGCACTGTTGGTGGGAATGTAAATTGATACAGCCACTTTGAAGAACAGTATGGAGGTTCCTTAAAAAATCAAAAACAGAATTACCGTATGATCCAGCAATCCCACTACTGGGCATGTACCCAGAGAAAACCATAATTCAAAAAGACACAGGTACCCCAGTGTTCATTGCAGCACTATTTACAATGGCCAGGTCATGGAAGCAACCTAAATGCCCATCGACAGACGAATGGATAAAGAAGATGTGGTACATATATACAATGGAATATTACTCAGCCATAAAAAGGAACGAAATTGGGTCATTTGTAGAGACGTGGATGGATCTAGAGACTGACATACAGAGTAAAGTAAGTCAGAAAGAGAAAAACAAATATCATATATTAACGCATATATGTGGAACCTAGAAAAATGGTACAGATGAACCGGTTTGCAGGGCAGAAATAGAGACACAGATGTAGAGAACAAATGTATGGACACCAAGGGGGGAAAGCGGCAGGGTGGTGTGGTGGTGGTGTGATGAATTGGGCGATTGGGATTGACATGTATACACTAATATGTATAAAATAGATAACGAATAAGAACCTGCTGTATAAATAAATAAATAAAATTCAAAAATTCAAAAAAATAAAATCAAATGACATACTAGGGGCTTCCCCGGTGGTGCAATGGTTGAGAGTCCGCCTGCCACTGCGGGGGACACGGGTTCGTGCCCCGGTCTGGGGGGATCCCACATGCCGCGGAGCGGCTGGGCCCGTGAGCCATGGCCGCTGAGCCTGCGCGTCCGGAGCCTGTGCTCCGCAACGGGAGAGGCCACAACAGTGAGAGGCCCGCGTACCGCAAAAAAAAAAAAAAAATGACATACTAGCTGCAGGGTTTTATAAATCCTTAGCTGTACAAATATTCCTTTTCGTCAAATGTGTAGGAAGATCTTGACGGTAATGCACCTCCTTCAGGAAGCCAAATCCAATACATTCTTTTTTAAGTTTATTGTTTAATTATCAAGGTCCATAATACACTTCTGTTGCTCTGATCACTTTTCATCCTAGGACCACTCACTCGGAAGAGACCTTTTAGCACGTAGGCCCTGATGGTACAGGAAGTGAAACCCGTGTTGAGGTGCCAACGCTTACACCTATTTTTGTTGCGGTGAGTTGGATGGGGTGATATACAAAAGATTTTCCGACATAGATTTCGACAATACTAAAATTAGACTCTAAAAATGGTAGAAATGAAAAGACAATTTCACAAAAGGAAAGATGTGAATTTTTGAGAAAAAAAAAAAAGATTTTAAAGAAGAAAGAAAGGCATACTGTGAAATTCCCCAGTCTTTAGATAGAGTTTCTCCATGGGCTGTTTCAATGGGTGAGGGAGTACATGGCACCGATACAGTTAGAATCCACTGCATACCCTCACAGTTGTCACCCAGCAGTTGTATGTTGAAATAGCATGGTTCATGATTTGTCAGAAATTGTTTGCATCCTTTAAAACTTAAAATATTAGCTGTCAACCCTGAAATTCTTTTAGCATGCGCAGAGAACGTTGTTCGTGCTACTTCCCTGGGGGCCATAAAAAGGACCACAAACTGGGGACTTAAAACAGCAGAAATGCATCCTCCCCCATCCTGGGGACCAGACGTCTGAGGTCAGGGTGTCCCAGGGCCGTGCTCCCTCTAGAGGCTCCCGGGGAGGGTCCTTCCCGCCTCTTCCAGCTTCTGGGGGCTCCAGGCGTCCCTGGGCTTGTGGCCGCATCCCTCCTGTCTCTTCCTCCGTCTTCCTGGGACTTCTCCTCTGTGTCTGTCTCTCCTCTTCTGTCTCTTAGAAGGACCCTGTCATTGGATGTAGGGCCACCCTCCTCCAGGAGGACCTCATCTCAGACCCTTCACTGCATCACATCTGGAAAGGCCCTGTTTCCAAATAAGGTCCCATTCCCAGGTTCCAGGGGTCAGGATGTGGACACGTTTGGGGGGTCACCACTCAGCTCACCACACCACTGGAGGCCATGAACCCCGCTTTGCTGGGTGGAGGCTACTGATCCAGCCTCACTGCTGAGGGGCCAGCTGGGGACAGGGCTGTCCCACAGCGGGGACCCCCCGGGGGGGCTTGGGGGTGGGCATGGCAGCTGGCACAGAGGCCCCAGCAGGATGTCTGCAGGGGAAGGGGGCAGGGCCCACTGAGAGTGACAAGAAAGAGGAACTGTGTCCCCAGCGGGGCTCGTCCCCGGCCGGCTGTCACCAACACAAGCCCCATGTTACCAGCGGGGAGGGACCGAGGGAGAGGGACTTAGAAGCAGGATAAATAAACCCATTCTCTTTGCAAGGTACACATGGGGACATAGTTCCACCCATCACACGTCTGGAAATGGCTTTACTTCCAAATCCAAAAGTGAAAGCTGAACAGAAACTCATAGACACGCGAAGGCCTGCAGCTCCCGGCCAGCAGCGCTACCAACGGCTCCGGGGTCAGACATTTTGCGCTAGTAGGAGTCACCTCCCAACACAGACAAGCCTGGGCCAGACCCAGACACTGGAGGACAGTCCCACACCCTGCCACGTTGCCCTGTGGTCACGGGAAAAGGTCAGGGTTAAAAATCCCCACTTCGATAAACAAGGGGGGGGCGGTGGAGGGAAGGCCTGGGAGTTTGGGGTAGCAGGTGCAAACTGTCATATATGGGATGGATCCACAAGGCCCTCCTGTAGAGCCCAGGGAACTGTATCCCATCTCCTTGGATAAACCATCACGGAAAAGAATATGAAAAAGAAAACGTATATGCAGACACATGTACGTATATATGTGTACAGCGGGGTCACTTTCCTATACAGCAGACGTGGGCACAGCACTGGAAATCAACTACAGTCCAATCAGAAAGTAATAATGGAAAAAAAAATCCCCACCTCAACAGGACAGAACAGCCCGGGCTGCAGACGGGGGCCACTTTGGGCCCCCACGCCCTGGCCCTTCCGTGGCTGCCACCCAGAGGGTGGACCGGCTGCAGCTCACCCTCCTGACGCTGGGGACTCTCCCGGGTTAGTCCTAAAAGTCGCTCCTCCCTGGAAGCCCCTGCAAACCCTGCATCCTGGCTGAGGGAGCTCGGCGGGGCCAGAGACACAGACACACGCAAAGAGTGTCCTCGCCGGGCACACGGGGAGCAATGGACCTTCTGGGGCGGTCGGGGAAGGCTGGGGAGGGGCCGACCCTCAGACCCCCAGCCGCCTTCTGCTGATGCCATCATGACCCCAAATGCTGCCTCTGAGCCTGGTTGGATCCGGAAACTCCTGAACATACAGCAGCACCCACAGCATTTAGGGTGTCTCCCTCCTGCCTCCCCATCACCCTTAGAAGGACTCTGTGCTGACACGGGGCCACCCAGACAACCCGGGGTCATGTCGCAGCCTCAGCCGCCCCTGACCAGGCAAGGGTCACAGCTGCTCGGGCAGCTGCATCCTGTTTCCAGGCTGTGCACCGCTGACCGAGGGCTTACACTGGAATCAGTGTAGAAATTCCCTTTCTTTTCCCCCACCAAATCTGAAAAGCTCCATTTTATTTTATCTTCTTTTTTATTGTATCTTATTTTAGTTTACTTTGTTTTCTTTTTTCATATTGTTTTCCATGATACGTCATTACCAGATATTGAATACAGTTCCCTGTGCAGGGTCTGGTAGTTTATCTATTTTACAATATATAGAGGAGTGTGTATCTGCTAATCCCAAACTCCTAATCTATCCTGCCCCCCCATGCTGTATTTTACTTTAAAATTTTAACTTTTACCTTGCTTTATTTTATCTCATTTTAGTTTGTTTCTGTGGAAAGAACACTTAACATCTACCCTCATCACAGATTCTTAAGCGCGTAATACAGTATCGTCATCCGTGGGCCCAGGGCTGTACGGCAGGTTGCTAAAACTTGTTCATCTTCCCAAACCGAGGCTCTGTCCCCATTAAACACTGACTCTCCATCCCCCTCCCCCAGGCCCCGGCCCCCACCATCCTACTGTCTGTCTCTATGAATCTGACGGCTCCAGGGAGCTCCTAATAAGTGGAATCACAGAGTATTTGTGTTTTTGTGACTTTATCTCGCTGAGTGTCATGTCCTCAAGGTTCATCCTTGTAGCCTGTGTCAGAATCTCCTTCCTTTTTCACGCTGTATAATATTCCACAGTATACAAGGACCCCATTCTGTGTATATCCGTTCATCAAACAATTAAAAATAGAGCTACTGTGTAGTCCAGCCATCCCAGGTCTGGCTCTATATCCCAAATAATGGAGATCAGAACCTCAGAGAGAGATCGGCACCCCCATCCTCACAGTGGTAGGACTCACAGCAGACAAGACGTGGAGACGCCCCAAGGGTCCCTCCAGGATGAACCCGTGTCAAAGTTCTCAACCTCCGAGTAATCCCTGGGTGACACGCGTGCCCTGCGCATCCCGGCTGTCCCTGGGCTCCCGGGCAGGACGGTCAACCCCATTGCTGGTCCTACAAACTTTAGGGAAGCAGGGAGGCTGGACTCCACCCACGGCCATGGGAAACGTCCACGGTTCCCACGGCCACCAGGGGCACCAGCGTTGGCCTCCAACTTCCCTAAACTCTGTCACGCGGCCCCACCCCCATCCTTCCCCACCCACAAGACCCTCATCCTGTGCCGGCCACTTCCACGGCCGCCTGCTGCTCTCCTGGGCCCGCCGGAGACTCTCTCCTCTTGGTCTTCACCGTGGACCCTCAAAAGCCACGGCAACCCAGGAGCTGCAGGCTGCTAGCCTTGGGGGGCATCCGTGATCACAGCCCCTTCTCCAGGCAAGATGCCCGACCGTACCGCACCTCCTTCGCCAGAGGCGCCCACGTCCCATAATCCCCAGAGCCTGAGAGTGTGTTTTGGTACTGGGCGCAGGGGGCTGACCTATACCATTCATGAAAAATCGCTTCTGTTTTCACCATGATTCCTCCTTTGGCCCTTGGGTTATTCAGAAATGTCCAGCAGTCGAAGAATCTTCAGTCATCTTTTAGCTCACGGGTTTCCAGCCTAATTCCATGCAGGTCAGAGAGTGTATCCTGAATGTGTCTCATCCTTTGAAACGTGTGAGGTTTCCGCAGACTCAGGAGATGTTCTGTTTGGGGGCTGCGTGGAGATGATCGTTATGTCTGTGGGGTCCAGAGCACAGATACGGAAATCCTGGGTGGCCGGAGGCCAAGGGCTGTCCGCGTACTGCCCTTCATGGTCTCTGTCCCCTGGGGTGCCCGGCTTCAGTAGCTGACGGGAGAGAGAACTCTACAGGGTGGTCCATGTCTGTCTGGTCCGGAGAAGGCTCCAGCTGACAGGGGCCGTGGATACAAGGAGGTCCTCCTGGAAGCCACGCGCAGGCCACATTTCATTAGGAGGCCAGCGAGGGTGGCTCCGGACAGAAGGCGTCCTCTAGCAGACAACGGTGTCGGTCTCTCCTCCGTGGGACTGGTCACTCTTGCTGAGAAATGACAGGTTAGAACAGGAAGCAGAGAAGAAAGCCACAGTGATTGTAGACTCAAGGCTGAGTAGAAACTAGTCCCAGCTGTAGAATGTCTGGTGACTTCTGTAATGAAGCAGACAGGGCGGCTCAAACAATAAACATTTATTCGTTCAGTCCTGGAGGCTCCACGTCCGCGATCCAAGTGTGGGCAGGGCTGGTCCCTCCTGAGGCCTCTCCCCTGGGTGTGTAGACGGCCGCCTTCTCCCTGTGTCCTCAGAGGGTCGTCCCTCTGTGTGTGTCTATGTCCTGATCTCCTCTTCTTATAAGGACACCAGTGCTATGGGATCAGGACCCACCCTAATGACCTCATTGCACCTTCATCCCCTCTTTAAAGACCCCGTGTCCAAATACAGTCACATCTTGAGGTCCTGGTGGTCAGGATGCCAAGATACGAATTTTTGGGGGGAATACAATTTAGTCCATGGCAGGGGGAACCTCAGAGAATATATCCCACTGCTTGACAACCAGGAGCCCTCTTATCCCAGTGCAATGAGTAGGCTTTTAAATAGTTAATATTAGCAGTTTTTGAAAAATAAACTAATATTAAATATATTCAAAGGACGCCACACTTCAACTCATTACAGTCTCTCAACATAAACTAACAGCTCTTAGGAAGTGATTCCTGAATCTATTTGGGTGAGACTTTTTTTAAAACTTGTTTTTCTAAAAAGACATATTATAAAAATATGTAAAATCCACTCTAGTGACCCATTCCACCCCCAACCCCAGGGACCCCACCGTGAAAAAGAGGAACCTTTTCCATCCACGGCGGCTCTGCCCTCGGGCTCCGAGTTTCGTAACCTTTTGCACTTAATTACATCTGCAGATGACAAGTTACCGTTAGAGGCAGTCTGCTGCGTCCCTGGAGGGTTGGGGACTGTCTGTTGCAGGGCTGGTTGGGGGACAGACAGTAGGGTCACCAGCAGAGTGGGGAGCTGTCTTGTTCCTGTGTGGACCTTTCTCTGAAGGGGCAACCTCCCGTGCCCCGGAGTGAGGGTCCCCAGCACCCGGCTCAAACAAGCTGCAAGGGGCCTGCTCACCCAAGACCGCCACCCTCCCAGCAGCCACCGTAAGTCACGGGACAAGGTGTGGGGGTGGGGGAAGGCAGTACAGGGTCCCCCGGGGGTGAGCCGGGAGGCAGGGCGACGCGTGTCTCCATTTAATTGCGGGCCAAGGGCTCACGTCACATCAGCTCACTTTAGGGCTGTGTTATTTTAACCCGGGCACCCCAAAGTCCTAAAAGTATTTGTGGGGTTTGCCGAGAGAGGACAGAGGCTGCAGGGGAGTCATGAGACTAGGGTGGCGGTGCTGACAATGGTTGAGACTTCCATGGAAAACCCCCATTCTTCCACATCCTAAGGTGCTATTCTTGTCATTTCTGTTGATATGGAAACTGAGGGTCTGCGTTAAGGAACTTGTCCAAGACTCAGATCCAGAGAGCCGCAGAGGCGGGTGCCGGTGGCTGCACGCACGTGGCTACCGTGGAATGTCCAAGCGTTGGCTGAGGCGGGGGGGGGGGGCTCCGTGGGCGCCCTCCTCTGGAATTCCATCCCGAGTGGGGACGCGCTGCTTCCTGGTGGGTGAGTCGTCACTCTTGGTGGCAAACAATAGAAACTTGGCTCATGCTAGCCGAGGCCAACGTGGAAATTGTCGAATTGGATAATTAGGAATGTCAGGGCAGCTTCAGGCATGGCTGGATCCAGGGGCTCAAGTGGTTGTCCGCTCCTGTTTTCTCTCTTGTCCCAGATTTCAGCTCCGCCATCCTCTGTCTCCCTGGCAGGCTTTAGTGGCCCTGGAGGAAAGGCCAGTCACTCCGTGGAGGGAAAGAGGGTCCCGGCAGCCCCAAACCCCCATCTTTACAGAGCAGAACTCACAGGGAAAGGAGACAGCCTCTCTCTCCCAGCACCTCTAGAGGGTTCTGACTGGCCCTGCCAGGGTCAGATGACCAGCCCTGGACTGATGCCTAAGGACAGAGTGAGGGAGATCCGTGATGGGCCAGGCTTCAGCCACTTCTCACTCTTGTGTGATTGACAGTCTCTCGGACCAGGGGCTCAGAGTGGGACAGGTTCCAGAGGAAGAAAGGATACTCTACACCAGGTCCCCTGCAGCAGGGGGATGTGGGGGGGGGGTTCTGGACACCAGGTTCACTGCAGGGGGGGACGTGAGGGGGGTTCTGGACACCAGGTCCACTGCAGGGGGGAGTGACATGGGGGGTTCTGGACACCCCTCCGCTGCAGCAGGGGGATGTGAGCGGGGTTCTGGACACCAGGTTCACTGCGGGGGGGACATGAGGGGGGTTCTGGACACCAGTTTCACTGCGGGGCGGGCGGGGGGACATGAGGGGTGTTCTGGACACCAGGTTCACTGCAGGGTGGACGTGAGGGGGGTTCTGGACACCAGGTTCACTGCGGGGGGGCGGGGGGACATAAGGGGGGTTCTGGACACCAGGTTCACTGCAGGGGGGAGTGACACGGGGGGTTCTGGACACCCATCCGCTGCAGCAGGGGGACGTGAGGGGGTTCTGGACACCAGGTTCACTGCAGTGGGGGGACAGGAGGGGTGGCTGGTTAACTTGTCCGAAGTCACAGGCCTAGGGCTGGTCACCTTCTACGCCACGCCCTTCCTTCTGTTTGTCCATCACGCCTCCATCTGTCCATTCGCTCTGCATTTCTGGAGACCGTCCTCGTGTCATCTATTCCCTCACTCTTCATTTATCGGGAACGTCCTTGTGTCCGACTTAAACTCAGGACAGAGCTGTCCATGTCCCACGCAAGGCCCTTCATCCCTCTGTGCGTCGGTTTCCCCATTTGTAAATGGAAAACAGTAGGGGCTTGTCTCCCGAGGAAGGGTCTAGGAGGACACGTTTGCACACATGCAGGATGATTCTTTCCAAGGAACGGGAGACGCAGCCCAAGGGCTCAGGGAACGGTGGCCCGAGCTTTCCACGTCATCCCCCGGGTGCAGGGCCAGGAAGGATGCTGTCTGTGGCCTTGGTACAGAAGGAAATGAGAACAATGGCAGCCCCTGGGAACCTCGGCCCATCCACGGTGGCTTCCAGGACGAAGCTTTGCGTAATCAACGAAGATGTTCAGGCCACCCCTTCCTCCTGTTCAGGTCGTGGCTGGGATTCATTCAGCCGTGGGGACCACAGAGCTGAAGACATGGGCGGTCAACTCCAGATACGCTGGCAGTGACCCGAGGGGTGAGGACGCTGGGGTACAGGGACGAAAACCTCAGAACTAGGAGTTCACGGGGCAAAGGGCCAACTACACACAGGGAAGCACAGCAGAGGCGTCCTCAGGCTTCTCCCTGCGATTTATGAGGCATTTTAAAAAATTGAGCTATAATTCACACAACATACAATTAACCCTTTTAAAGTCAATAATACAGGGGCACTTAGCACATCCACAATATTGTGCAACCATCACCTCTGTCCAGTTCCAGAAAATTCTCATTCCCCCAAAAGGAGACCCTGTCCGCACTGAGTAATCAGTCCTCATTCCCAACTCCCTGCGGACTCTGGCAACCAAAAATCTGGTTTTTGTCTCTGTGGATTTGATGATACTGGACATTTCACATAAATGGAATAATAAAATATGTGTCCTCCTGCGTCTGCTTCTCTCACTGAGCATCGTGTGTTCAAGGTCCATCCACGCTGTAGCCTGGGTGAGAGCTTTGCTCCTTTTCATGGCTGAGTCATATCCCATCATGTGGATGGACCCCACGCTGTGTATGCACCCACCCACCCATCCATCCACCCACCCATCCATCCATCCATCCATCCATCCATCCACCCATCCATCCATCCATCCACCCATCCATCTACCCAACCATCCATCCATCCATCTATCCATCCATCCATCCACCCATCCATCTACCCAACCATCCATCCATGCATCTATCCATCCATTCATCCATCCACCCATCTATCTATCCATCCACCCATCCATCTACCCAACCATCCACCCACCCATCCACCCATCCATCCATCCACCCACCCATCCATCCACCCACCCATCCATCCACCCATCCACTCACCCATCCATCCATCCATCCATCCACCCATCCATCCATCCATCCATCCATCCGTCCACTCACCCATCCATCCACCCATGGACACTTGGGCTGTTTCCACCCTTCGTTGTCAATACTATGGCTACGAACATGCGTGTACATGTTTCCATGTGGACATACGCTTTTATTTCTCTTGAGCTTCTACCTAGGAGGATAAGTGCTCGATCACATGGTAACTCTACATTTAACTAATTGAGGAACCACCAGACTGTTTTTACAAGGCAATTTGTAAAGAGTGAGGAGTTGAAGGGGACAGGATGAACTCTATCCTCGGTCCAAGTCCTCCGGCTTCCCACCTCATCTGGGGCCACCCTTCACACTAGGAATTGTTGGGCCACCCCTCACTCTAGCCTGGCTCTCAGACCCCAGACTTGTATTGAAATGCTGACCATAATAATCGATGTATTAAGTAGTTTGTCCCAGGAAGGACCACATAAATCTATGTGTGTGGGTGACCCCATCAATCTCAGAACGGTCCTTTGCCTTATCACCACCCGTTTCTTGGGTTGAGACATGTCCCCCCAAATTCACATCTGCCCACAGCCTCCAAACAGGACCTTACTTGGAAACAGGGTCTCTGCAGATGTGGTGCAGGGAAGGGTCTGAGATGAGGTCCTCCTGGAGGAGGGTGGCCCTACATCCAATGACAGGGTCCTTCTAAGACACAGAAGAGGAGAGAGACACAGACACAGAGGAGAAGCCCCGTGAAGATGGAGGCAGAGACGGGAGGGACGCGGCCACAAGCCCAGGGACGCCTGGAGCCCCCAGAAGCTGGAAGAGGCGGGAAGGACCCTCCCCTGGAGCCTTCGGAGGGAACGCGGCCCTGGGGCACCTTGACCTCAGAGGTGTGGTCTCCAGGATGGGGGAGGACGGATGCTTTAAGTCCCCCGTTTGGAGTGTTTTATTCTGGGAGCCCCAGGACACGGACCCATATTGACAAGTTTCCACTCTCTCCATGGACACTGGGAATCCAGTCGCCAGCTCGCACTGTCTACTATAAACTAGAACCCCTGCCTCCACCACTGATTTATCTATCTTTAACTTTCTGGCCCGGTAAGGAATCCCAGGCTCGTGGGCACTGCCACTCCCTGCCACCCGTGACTCAGGCTGGAATTAGCCCTTTCCTGAGCCTGAGTTGTCACCCTCGGGCCCTGCATCTCCTTCTGGGGTTGGTGACTCAGCTCTCCTATGGAAAGGTGGTACCCCACTGACCTCATCTCTTCCCCAGTAAACAGCTTCCAAGCTCCACCTGGTTTTCCGTTTACTCATTTCCAGACCTAACCCTTGCGGGGGGAGGGGTAGGTCAATGTCTGACCGTGCATCTCAAAACATGTGCGTTCATTTCGTTTATGAACCAGACACACGGGTGGTCAATCCTTCTACTAATTCTTAGCAAAGTGCAATGTCTTTCTTATGTTCCAGACGAAAACCAGAATTCAATTTGCAAGCCCTGAAATGTTCTTCTCAGGCCCCCACGGGTCATCTTGGACCCTCTCTGGAGGATGGGCTTCTTCCTTGGAGACCCTCACTCCAGGCCGTCTCTGATTCGCCGGGTGCCCTCGTAGGTTTTGGTGTGTGGTCTGCTCAGCCCGGGAGACCCCCACCTCTGACCTTCTCCACCTGTGCCTGGGGGCTTGGGGGCAGAGAACCCAGGTGGGAGGCGTGTCTGTGAAGTTTCTTGTGTGATGCAGCTGACTGTCCACCTGTGCCTGGGGGCTTGGGGGCAGAGAACCCAAGTGGGAGGCGTGTCTGTGAAGTTTCTTGTGTGATGCAGCTGACTGTCCAAGAGGGCTTATTGTGGTGACTTCATTTAAAATATCCTTTTTGCAGGGGGGCACAAAGCACTTCCTAAAAAGTCGCCCTGACATGCATCGGTGTCTGTGCTTATCGCCATTTTAGGGGAGCTTTTCCACTTTACCAAGAGAGACGTTTCCACGGCATCTCCAGAGCAGGAAAAAGTATATGTCACACCTCGGGGTTCTGGTCACCAGGGGTCTGAATCGAGACACCAAGGATGGAGCCCCTCTTGGGGTTCAGGCAGGAGCGAGATGACAGCGGTACCTTGGTCCCTTCTCAAAGGTTCCTTAGATGGTTTTCTCCCTGGCACCTGGGCAGGTCACATTGATAGCAGTTGGATGAAAGGAATCACCGCGAATGATTAAACGGTTGCATGGCTAGCCAGTAACCTAGAGAAGGCATTTGAGTGCCCACCTTTAAATAGAGGAGAGTATTAGTAAATCAAGGGTGTGCACCTCTCTCTCTGTAGGTCTGTCTCTATCTCTCTGACCCTCTGTCTCTACTGATCTGTTAAGCAAGTCTGTCCACGTTGTTCACACAGCTGGCGTTCCGGTTCACCCACGAAAGAAGCGCTTTTGAATCTCACGATACGTGCCACTTGCACACTCCTATTTCCCAGCAGGGCCCCAGCCAACACCCCCCAGGCCGGCTCATTTCTCTTCTTTACATCGGCACTTCACGTTCATTACCGCTTAATTAATGCATCCGCATCAGGTTGCTTCCTGCCTCACAGACGGAGGCTAACTGTGCAGGTGTGATTCAGCCCAGACGGCTGAGAGGTGCAGCTTGAAAATGGAAACAAAACAAACCAAAAACCCCATTGTCATGCAAAAGGAAAGCAGAAGCTTCTTGCTTTGGGCAGAATGTGGTCTCTGGCTACTTTGGTGTCGCCCAGAGCTCGGAGAGCGAGACACAGGAGGCCAAGAACACTGGAGCGTGCAGGAGGTGGATGAAAATCACCTGTGTGTAGACGGCCAGCAGCATGCAAATCACCTGTGATGGACTGTGTGCAGATTGTGTAATCAAAGGGAAAATAAACGGAGGGACGGAGATAAGAGCTCCACTTGTGTGTTTGCGCTTAGCGGGGAGCGTCCTCGCCCTGCGGTCTGAGGGTTCTGCCGAGAGCACAGAGGGACAGATGCCCTATCTGTCCTCCGTCGCCCACAGCTGCCTTGTCTCTGCTGCTCCGTCCTCACTTTGAAGCTGGCAGAACCTAGCATCCCCTTAGGGGCGAAACAGTGGTAATGGGAGTCTTGTGGCTACAAAGACGGGGAATCTGGAGGGTGTGGAAGCTTGAAGGCATCAGGTCCCACTCAGGAAAGTGTGGTTCCCGCCTCCAAGTGAGCAGACGGCCACAGAGGATGCAAGCACCCTCTTATAACGCCCAGCGTGGAAGAGAGTTCCCATTTCAGATCCTCACTGGCGTGTGGTGGTGGTGTTTGCAGATCTTAGTCATTCTGATAGCTGCCAGATGGTATCTCGATCTCGTGGTGGTAATTTACAATTCCCTGAGAGGCGACCGACGGGGAGCATCCTTTCCTCTGCCTCGTTGCCATCTGTACATAGTCTCTGATGAAGTGGAGTCTTTGGCCCGTTTTTATATTGGGTTCTTTGTTTTTCTTATTGTTGATTTTTAAGAGCTCTTTGTATATTGTGGATTCCAGTCTTTTTTTTTTTCAGATGTGTCTTTTGCAAATATGTTCTCCCAGTCTATGGCTTGTCTTCTTATTCTATTTACAGGGTCATTTGCAGAGCAGACTTTTTTTTAAAATGTTGACAAAGTCCAGCTTATCCGTGATTTCTTTCACGGATTGTGCCTTTGGTGTTGTATCTAAAAATATCTGATTGAAATATGCAATCAGATATTCAGATTGCCATGCCCAAGATCATGTAGGTTTCCTCCTGCATTACGTTGTAGAAGTGTTATAGTTTTGTGTTCTACATGTAGGTCTCTGGTCCATTTTGAGTTAATTACTGTGAAGTGAGCAAGGTCTGTGTCTAGATTCCTTTTTTTTTTTTTCCATGTGGATGTGAGTTGTTCCAACACCATCTGTTGAAGAGACTCTCTTCACTCCATTGTATTGCCTTTGCTTTTTTGTCAAAGATCAGTTGACCATATTTATGGTGTCTACTTCTGGACTCTCTATTGTGTTCCACTGATAAAGTTCTCTATTCTTTCACCAACACCACACTGCCTTAAAAAAAAAATTACCTAGAATATTCCTAAAAGGTCATGATTCTCTTTTTTTATTGAAGTATAGTTGATGTACAATATTATATGTTACAGGTGGACAATCTAGTGATTCACAATTTTTAAAGGCTATACTCCGTTTATAGTTATTATAAAATATTGGCTATATCCCTGTGCTGTACAGTATATCCTTGCAACTTATTTTATTTTTTTAATTTTTTTAAGGGGTTAGAGAAACTTTACTTCTCTCTGCTGCAGGAAAACCCACCATAGCTTATCTTTTTTTTTTTTTTTTTGTCTTTTTCTATTTATTTTATTTATATAGTTGCGGCACCTTCGCTGTGGTGTGAGGAATCTTTAGCTGAGGCATGCATGTGGGATCTAGTTCCCAGACCAGGGATCGAACCCGGGTCCCCTGCATTGGGAGTTCGGGGTCTTATCCACTGCGCCACCAGGGATGTCGCCACCACAGCTTATTTTATACATCGTAGTTTGTACCTTTTGCTCCCCCCATTCCCTGTATTGCCCCTCCCCGCTTCCCTCTCCCCCCATCTTGCTTCCTGTAGCATTAGAGTAAGTTTTGAAGTCAGGCAGTGTCAGTCCTTCAATTTTGTTCTTCTCCTTCCATCGTGTGTTTCCTATTCTGGGTTTTTTGCCTCTCCCTATAGACTCCAGAATCATTTGGTCTAAATCCACCTCTTTGTAACGAGGTGTTAGGATGGCAGGTGTCTCTGCGGTGCCCCAAACAAGCCCCTTAAGGCAAGGCTTACAGCCCCAGTTGGGGAGACAGTCAGGTTCGGGTGGGTGAGTGAGCCCAGGGACATCTCAGATACAATTGCTTTACAAGAGTGTGGGATTTTACGTTGTGTTTTCTTGGATCCCCACATGCATTTGCTCGGTAGACACGGAGCCTCTGCAAAGAGCAGACATACTGACAATCCCTGTGTGTGACGGCACACGAGGACTAGTGACAGTACAGCCTGGGGCACAGCAAATAACAAATGCCCACAGCCTGGGGAGCAGGGCGAAACACCCACAGAGCATTCCAGCGCGGGAAAGTGGCAGAGGGGAACTCCATGTAAGCTCGAAGTGGGAACGTTGGGACAGGTGATAGGGACAGCATGCAGGTGAAAACTCCTACCTGTGTGGGTGCATGCACATACACGTGTGTGGGTGTCATGTACACCGAGGCGTGTCTGCAAGGATGCGACACAGCAAACATACCCCAGTGGTCACCTCTGGGCGGGGGGAGCAGGGAGGGGCCTCGTCCTGCAGGGGAAAAGCATGAGGTCAGACACAAATACTGCTGTTTCTTTTTATTCCTTGACCCGGAGCAAATATGTGCTGCTCTATAATTGGAATGTCTAAACGCTTAAGCAATGTTGTGCCTCTTTGGAGCCTGGAAGCTCAGTAGAACCTACCTCTGCCTCTTCTTGGGCTGTGGGAACTCAGGAAGCTGCATAGAAGAGACAGCTTTGACCCTGGTCTTGTTGGGATGAGTTGGGG